>NC_066309.1:0-310673 GCF_905404315.1 Leptidea sinapis | reverse complement strand
GAAAATTTAATAAACGTTCCCAAAAATCGTCACCTTTTTGCTCTTAATTGTGATATTCATTATTATAACAGATAAGGGATTGCTTGTAACTAATTCTAGTAGGCTTCATAAGATACATAATAGCTTTAAGGGTAAACATTTACACTTCTATAATAAAGTCCCAGCCACTGTTCAGGCATTATCTATAAATAAATTTAAATGTCTTATTAAAAAATGGCTCTGTCGTAAATCCTATTACTCCACAGCTGAATATCTAAGTGATGACAGACTGCCTGGGACTAGATTAGATTATGATTATTTTGTAGAAGTAACAATGACGGTACAATATTGTATATTTTTTATCAAATAGAGCACAAAAAACGAATGCTGGGAGAGTTTCTTGCCCCACTTCTTCTCTCTCAGATCGCCATTTGTTTTCGAAGCGGTAGTAGTATCTAGTGTGTAGTAGTAATGACATCAAGAAAAAATCTAAAGGAATCAATTTTGAGAAAATAAATGCCTTTTATGTCTTTTTTATGCCAAATTTATTGGTACATCCATTTCAGCCGGAAGACGTCCACTACTGGACGAATGCCTCCTTTATGGTATGTTTATGGATTTCAGCAATATATTATGGAGTAATACCTATTATTATTTTCCCAATACGAGTACGAGTATGCTTGATAATTGTCTCTACTTATATGCCTGAGGAATATTAACATGATCCCGAAATATTATACGTTCTACAAAACACATCGCTCAATTAAATGTCAATGTCGACGACTCGTCATTCAGAATCTGTTACAGTAACAATATATTCACTTTCCTTTTCTATTCTGCTGTATCTCTGTTAGGGTTGTTCTTCTGTTACGTATGCTGTGTGTGTATTTACTCTAGTATGTTGTAATTCTATTGCCCTAGCTTTTATAATTAGTGGTTTTTAACACTTTTCTGAAAAAGCAGAAGTGCTCCTGTGAGTCCTCTGGAGTTGATGTAACACGTTTTCCTTGCCCGTCTGTCCTAACCATAGCAAAATAACACTGTAGACATTCAGCGGCTGGGATAATTCGAACAGCTTTGTGGTCGTAGCACGGTGTTAATAACAACTAAGATAATATAATTAATGTGCTCCATTATCCCTATTATGTAGAGCAGCATACCGCGTGAACCACATTCCTGTGTTGTGCAACGGCAACACATTGTACGGATACCGAGTCTGTTAATAAGTTGTTTATGAAATGATTGTTCAAGTTAGTCATATTATGTATTAACATAAATATTATACCATTGATTCAAACTAAGCTCAGCCACGTGTTACTGACTGACTTGACACTGATACTACAATCCATATTCTTCTTTATTTAGATGTTAATGGATTTGAAGATTAAGATTTTCATATTAAAATGTATATTTACGATTGACCGATGACATCAAGTCAGGATGAAATCTTAAGTCTAGGATCGGATATTGAAAGCAGCTTGAAATGAATCTAATGAATTAAGAATTCTCACGTAAAATAGGTGCATAGTAGATATTTTTATGACACTAAGGGTGAGACGAGCAGGACGTTTAGCTGATGGTAATTCATACACCCCGCCCATTAAAATGTAGTTCCTCTCAGGATTCTTGAGGAACCCAATGATTCTGTGCGGCACTACAATTGCGCTCGTCACCTTGAGACATAAGATGTTAAGTCTCATTTGCCCAGTAATTTCACTAGCTACGGCGCTCTTCAGACCGAAACACAGTAATGCTTACACATTACTGCTTCACGGCAGAAATAAGCGCTGTTATGATACCATATTCTAGTGGGCATCCTGTGCAAAGTAGCCTCCCATAGTTATTCGGGTTCCGAAAAACAGTTCACGAATACAGGTTTGGATTAGGGTTAGACATCTTTACAAAATTCAGCCTCACATGGAGTACTCCCCAGTACCAGATTCTTCCATTTGACCGCATACAACGAAAAGTGGCTCGAATCATCGACGATCAAGTCCATTGGTTTGATTCTTTGGCGTTTCGTTCAGGTGTAGTTTTCTCTGCAATTTCTACCGCATTTATCACGGGATTGGTCTGAGGAGGTGTTCAGGTTGATACCAGCGGCCACTTCCACCACCGAATATTACGTCAAAAGAAACATGTCACGATATATGTTTGCGATATCTTGCTTCGCCCGGCAATTTTGTACAATCAATTACTGGTTACAGTTTTCCCGAATAAAGCATGCTCCAAATACATAAGCCGGAAACGCATCTCTTGTCTCTTAGTTTCGCGGAGGTCCATGGGCGGTTGCCTTACCACGTTCCATTACACTAGTTTCTTGCCTGTGTGCCCCTCTTATATGAAAAAAAAACTAACCCATTATATTTTAGATTTTAGGGGCAAATTGGTCGAGTGGTATAACTCTGACTATTGATAACGTGGTGCTGGTTTGATTTCTGCGTTGCACGACTTTTTATTTTGCCACGACTGAGTATCTATGAGAGATTTTTAAGTGTATTTTCTGAGTGGTAGAAATATAAAGTAAATCGATTCCAGCGGGGTAGCAAATCATTATTCTATATTTAAAAGCTCTAAAATTAGCACATTTCAACCTTATTTTGTAAATTTTCTTTTTACTTGATATTATAATAAAAAGCCAATTGGAATAGCAATATTGTATAAACGTCCACTGATGACTGACATTATAAAGATGCCGCCCTGATGATGAAATATCGCACGACGACTTAATCTCACGTCTGTCTGACGAAAGAAGTCGACCTAAACTGAAGATTATTAAAAGCTAGCAATGCATCGTGGCACCATTCCCAGATTCCTCAAGTGGGTTATATAATGTGGTAATAAACCATTCAATTGTAAAAACATACAATTAATGCGACTTCTCATCGGTGACACAAACTTAGATAAATTAACATCGCTTTTACTTCGTCGATTGAGCTTATGAAAAGCGTCAATGTTTACGACTTGTCAATATAAATCGGTTTCAGTTACAATAGATTTGCTTTCCTTTTCTATCTTACTATTTAAAAATATAAACTTAGCCTTAGTTCAGTTGAAATATTATTATCAAAATAATTTAAAATTAAATGTGAATTCATCTTATATTTCATGCATTATATTTAGTAATGATCCAGCAGCCAATAGTATTAAGTGTGCTATTAAGTATTCCATATCGACGCCGGAAAGCGATCTTTACACCAGAGACAAAAAACTATATTAAAAATTAATAACTTGTAAACTACTGGACTAACAAATCCCATTTCTCTATTAATTAATTTTAACCTGAAATCTTCTATATGCAATTAATGGAATCATTCTTACATTATTGCAATTGGTTTGATTATCAGATACAGCAATCCGTTTTTAAAATACAAACAGCAAATATGGTGTATCCCAAAATATAAATCTATGGAACAACATTAATTTGTGGGCAGCAAACTTGCAGTATCTGAATATTATTTTTAAATGATGAGCGTTACTTTCTTTTATGTCAATATTTATTTTGAAGTGTGTTTGATATTTGTTGTAACTAGTATTACGACCATTAGGGTCGTACAAATAAAATGCTGTTTGTATGAAAATGTATTTATTCAATAAAAACAAAAATGTAAAAAACAAATTCCAACCGTTTAAACATTAAAATTATATACAAATGTCAATGCTAAAAACTACGTAGGTAATTACAAAAACTGAAATTACATTACTGAACATGAGATCTATATTCTTTCGAAGTTCTTTCTATTTTCATTACGATACTTGCAAATTACTGTTGGATCAGGAACATTAAGATTTTGATGAAATTTAAAATCTAATATTGTTTTTAACTGAATGATGGAAAGTGTATTAAGATCGCTTTCCGGCGTCGATAATACACTGGCCTGCAAAAGTAAGTATCACACTTTTCAAATTAATTTTTTTTCTTAACTATAGAAGGTAGATATTTAAGATTAAAAAGGTTTAGTTACAAATTTTATAGGCTTTAATTCCTAGAAACTAAAATTATACATTAGTAACATTTTTAACTTAAAAAAGATAAAACAATGAAAATAGACATTTTTAGTTGAGTGTGAAAAAATTCAACTAAAATGTATTACATGTTATTTAATTTTTAATAACTGGTATTGCCTCCTCGAGCTCTGATTACAGCTTCGAGCCGGTTTGGCATACTGAACACTAGGTTTCGGAGTCGATGTTGGAGAATATTCTCCCATTCTTCTACCAGGGCCTGCTTTAGTGCTCTGAGGGTAGTAGGTGGTGGTTTGTGATTTCTGACTAGCCTCCCAAGCTCATCCCAGGCGTGTTCTATCGGGTTGAGATCAGGACTTCTTGATGGCCAAGCCATCACGCTGATACTGACCTCCTGAATATACTCTTGTACGATATGAGCCGTGTGTGGCCGGGCATTATCATGCATCAGCATCGATCCATCACCCATATTTGCTAAATACGGCCCTGCATACTCATTGAGAATCTCTTGAGCATATCTTTGCCCAGTGAGGGTGCCATTCTCTATGGCTACTAGCTCTGTGCGACCTTCTGAAGATATGCCAGCCCATACATGTACACTGCCTCCACCGTATTGGACTCTTTCTGAGATGCAGGCTTGAAGGTATCGCTCACCAGGTCGCCTGTAAACACTTCGCCTTCCATCAGAAGTGTAAAGGGAGAATCGAGACTCATCTGCAAACAAAATTCTTGACCATTCTTCTTTATCCCACTGCATGTGTTCACGGGCGTATCGCAGTCTCGCTACTCGATGCTGTCTCTCGAGTTTGGGCCACTCGCTGGTCTTTGGGGTTTCAAATTTGCTTCAGCAAGTCTTCTTCTCACTGTACTGTCACTAATGTAGTCCCTCCGGGTCTGAAGTAGCTGTTGCTGGACTTCAACTGCATTTTGGTGGCGATTTCTTAACACAGTGGAAATAATATAACGATCCTCTCGGGCACTGGTACACCTGGGTCTGCCATTACAAGGTCTCCTCAGATGGTGTTCAGTCTCTTCGTACTTTCGCTTTACCTTCTGGACCGTTCGTACCGTCACACCCACCATTCTTGCAGTGCGACGCATACTGATCCCTAGTTCCAGAAAGGCCATGATCCTAGCACATTCTTCAACTGAAAGAGGCATGATAAATAAATGTTATGTGCTTTTTAGCATACATTTTTAATAATTTAAAATAAACAAGACCCATCGATCTTGAAAAAAATTTAAAACAGAAAGAAAAATGTGAATGGTAAAATTGTAATTGGGAAACGTCCACTTTGAAAAAGGAATGGTTTTGTTTTTGAGGTTTTTTTTCAGCCAATTCTTAAAAGAAGGTTACCGACTATAAAGTTTTTATGTACAAAATTAAATTCTCTTTGGAGTCCTTTTTATTTCGAAAGTATATCTATAAGATATATATATATATATATTGTATAAGTATATCTCTATCTTAAAACGTAATCCCAATTTTAAAATTGTGATACTTACTTTTGAAGGCCAGTGTATGTTATAAGTAAAAGAACCTGGGCGTGACAGCCTTCAGTGTGGACAGAAAAGAAAAGACTAATTTTAGTGAGTGAGTGAGTTTAGGATTATGACACAAAAACAAACTTTAATCTGGTAACTCGCAACATATTAAGTATTCATTGCAGGACTCATATTTTTTATAAACACATTTATAAATTTTTTGTAGCACTGTAGATTAACTGTAAGTACTTAGAATTTTAATCGTATTTTAATATTGATCAATACTTTAAGCTTGGTTATAATGACTTGTGTCCTAAGCCGTGTAACAAAAAAAAATGGCAGTTGTAGAGACTACCGATAGAAGTGAAAACTTAGATCTTTTAGTATAAAAACAAACCAATTAAATCATTAATTTGAATTTATTACAAAAAATACTATAAATTGATATATTAATTAAACAAAAACACTATTTCATTCAATTTCACTATACAGCTATACAGCACAGCTATACAATACTAGGTAACCCAGGCGGGTTAGAACGACGGAGTTTTACAAGTCAATAAAAGTTAAAAACCATACCAGTGCTTTATGACACAGATCCCAGATTGATATTACGTAACACATACGAGTAGCTAATATAAAATAAGTCAATGAGTCGTAACAACAAACAATGAAGACATAACTCGTCATTATCGACTCGCTATCTGAACACTGAGCACTGAGCGAGCAGACCTCAATATGTCAAGTCTCCATTTGTTGACACCAAATAAATAAATTACGAGAGACATACGGCATTGAGCTCCGATACAGTTTTAACACTGAGTCAGATGTTATAATTTTACGAGACAACCTTAAATTCAAATTATTATATTTTTATTCAAAATAGGATTTCATATTACTTATTGAACATCATGACTTTTACCCATTTGAAAACAAATTCCTCGAACCCGAGAATAACGGGGAACCCAGGGGATTTCTTTATTTTTAATAAAATTTCGTTACGATAAAATTTATGAATTTAATAGCCTAAAAACAGTCACTTCATTCACAGGGTCTGATCATTTCAATTCTTTTGAATTTCGTTATACATTTGTATTGTACATTTGTACTGCACATTTGTATTGTACATTTTCTAATATTATGTTGTATAGGTACATAAACAGTAGTCCTCTTGATGATTCATTAGGATCTAGGAATGGCCTTTTCTGCAGCACAAATTCTGCATTGCCAAATACGAGTAATAATATACCACAGGACATAAAAATGTGTAAATTATAATAAAATTTAAATAAAAACAATCGCGCCTTGTCCGTATCAGTAAACTGTCTAATATTGTTAACCGCGTGTGGTTCATAACTACACTGTTTACTTCATCATGCGTTATTTGGTTTATTTTCATTTTGAATTTGAGTCAAGTTTCATCCAACACTATAAACTATATAACTGTCACACTATTTAAATAATTCAAGAAATAAAATAGAGGTAAACCTTTTCGTAGGAATCTCGGAAAATTATCAAATTATACTACTCGATAAAAATTGCAATCGTATTATCTTGTAGCAATTTTTTCTTTATTATTAAATATTAAAAATAATGTTTTCATAATTCGAATAAATTTTTGCATTAAGTATGTTTTGTGTTCACAAAGCACCGCATCCATATAAAGGCTTAGAGAATTGAGACCCAGTTTTGTGTTTTATATTATAGTCACTTCATCAGGATAACATTAGATGCACCGAACATTCCAAGTCATCTTTGTTTTATTTGATGCATTTTTAATTATTTGTCTGATATGCATAGACTTTGCCATAGAACAAACACTTAAATAATTTAGAGTATTCTTTAACATACTCGAGAAAAGATGAAATATACAAATATATATATATATACATATGTTAATAACATGCTTCATTCTAATTTTATTAATAGTTTGTCTCGCTTTTTTATGAGGTAACCGTGCACAAACAAACAGAGAAATATTATTAACTATTATTTGGCTATAGTTAGCCTCTTTTACAAAAGTACAACCAGGTAAAATTATTTAATGTAATTATTTCACAACACACTTTGATTTTAGTACTTTTATGTTTAATGTCAACCAATTTAAATTTAGGCAAAATAGCTTTGCTCAAAATAGAGCGTATAAGTAAAGTGTGTATTGCTTAAAATAAAGGTTAACTGTCAACCACAATTTTTTCGACGTTTTCACAGCTGTCACAATCTATCTAGTGATATAAGGTTATATATTAACACTGCTTATCAACGTAAAAATAAAAGTTTTAATAAAAATATAAATAACTAATAGTTTGGCCATACTACACCTGACCGTATTATGCCCAATTCATTAAATGTACTAATTTAATAATATTTTATTATAAACAACACGGTTATCGTGATATATACATTTGTAACATAATATGTTCGTGATTGTCTGTTTACAACAATTATATAAATGTCACGAGCTTGTATACTTTGTGTTGTGGAGATATTGTTGTATCATGTGATACAGATGAATATATATATATATATATATATTATAGACATATATAGGTATACATAATAAATAGACGTGTCTTTGTTTGTACGTTTAGGCAATCTTCGGATTGGTCCAGCTAGTGATCGGAAAGGGATTATAAATCGGTTTAAATAACAATAAATTCGCTTTCCTTGCTCAACTGTGTGTCCAACAGAGATGTTCTTCTCTCTCGCACGCATTGTTCGTCTAAACGCTAGTATATTATAAGTCATTAATGATTAATATTCATATTAAAATGGACGGTTCCAAATTAAAACGGACTATTATTGTTTTTTTTTCTATTGTTACAATTATAATATAGTTAAAGCCTACGCCTTCTATAGCGCTAAGGCTTTACAAACATTTATTTATAAGGACACGTAGAGACACTTGGCTTGACAGCGTGAATGGTTGAACTGCATCTAAACGACAACATTGTGTGAATATTGTAATCAAATATAACTCCAATATGAATATGTTTATTTTTCAACTTCAAGCTATTACTTCATACGACGCGCTTGGAAAAAACATCACGAGAGTGAAATATGACAATTATCCGACACCATGTAAGTAACTAGACAATAAACATTCCGCTATTATAGTGTGAAGTGATCACTACATTCAAGATATTATTAACTTAGCAAGTAACCAGTGGGAGTCTCCCTTACAAAGGATGCCAGCTAGGTTATGGGTACCACAACGGCGCCTATTTCAGTCGTTAAGCAGTAATGTGTAAATATTATTGTTTCTTTCTGAAGTGCACCGTAGTTAGAGAAATTATTACGAATTACTTAGGACAAATGAGACTAAACATGTAATGTTTCAAGGTGACGAGCGCAATTTTAGTGCCGCTCAGAATTTTTGTGTCTTTCAAGAATCCTGAGCGGCAAAACATTGTGATCGGCTGGGTGTATTTATTACCAACAGCTGTATGTCCTGCTCGTCTCGTCGCTTATTGTCATCAATTTTTCAATCCACTACAACATGTATAACAAGATCTGAATATCATTTATTATTGTAAATATCATAAGTTATTTTTGCTTTGCTTTACCACAGAACGTGTTCGTACACAAACACTTATTTTATTTTTTATTAATAACTTGTTTCGTAATAGTACGTTGGGTTGGAGTATGTGCCGCCTCTCACGTACATTATTAACATTTCAGTAATGGCTTAAAAGATTTCCTTAACACTGTGTGGTTTATATTAAGCCGGTAACTAAACTGCGCATGTTATATTGTTTTATACATTTATTGTGATAGCCGGAATATTAAAGTATTGTTATATACCTACTCGTATCACGAATACTAACACATTATGTGAGGGATAATATGGGTTGAAAGTTTAATTTAATAATGCAGATTTTATGTAACCAGTATGTTAACTAAATATTTAACTTTTTGGAAAGCAATAAAGAAACACGTTTCTTGTATTTAAATTGTATCTCCCAAGGGTGTTATAAAAACAATATATTGTATACATTTAACAAAACATTAGTAATGAAGTTATCTTTATTATGATTAAATGTTCATTTATTAAACAAATGAGCAAACATTACTATATTTAACTTATCAGCTGCCAGCCCAATAATATATATGACATTAAAATGAAACGGGATGCCAGTTTTCCAACAAATTGAGAATAATTTTGCAAATGATGTAGAGAAACATTATAAAATTTGATTGAAAATATTTTTTATGTATTAAAAACAAATTAATTTCCATTCGTATCCTCTACTGTTGTCATGTTTTTTACAACTGTCTTTGAAAACATGTATTTTATGACTATTAATACTAAGTCTGGCCACTAATACTGTTACAATTAAATATAAACAAAATATTACATTTGAATTAGGAATTTGTCATTTTTATATGATTGTTCATTGAGATTTCTCATTCTGGCGCCAATACATTGTACATTATTTGCGATATAAAAAAAAATATTTTAACAAAAAAAACAACCGACTTCAAAAACACTATTCCAAATCAATAGATATAATATACACTGAAAAGTATAAAAATAATTGCGTATTTTTATACAGTCTAATTAATTAATCTAATTCTAGTTACGATTATTGTTATTTTTGGAATCGATGTCCTTCCGCCTCGACCCGCTCTCGCCTCTCGCCTCCTCACGACTCAAGCACATCTCACATCAACTACATAGTTATAGGTGAGATGTGTCCAAGATAGGTTTGTAACTACATATATATATAGTTCTACAAATCTATCTTGAATGACACCAACTCCAAAAATTACAATAAACGTACCTAGATTTAAATTAATTAATTATATTGTATAAAAATACGCAATTATTTTTATACTTTTTAGTGCATATTATATCTATTGTTTTGTAATAGTATTTTTGAAGTCGGTTTGTTTTTTTGTTAAAATATTTTTTATTTTTTGATTTTTAGTGAAATTGAAGTAAACTATATAGCAATTTATCTAAATATGTGTAGATATACAAAATTTTTCAATGCAGCAGTGAAAGTAAGCGATTTGCAATTTGATTACAGACAGTTAGAAATTCTGCCACAGATCGCGACCTTACTGTAAGTCATTAAGGAGTCCCATTGATCATCATATTCGACTACGACAATTACTTGACCATAACTATGTTATGATAGATGACTTAAATATTCGGATAGCATAAAAAAGATTCGGCCGAATATCGTTAATTTGCTCCTAAGAATTGAAGAGTTCCGGTACTTTATCATGGATTCCGTAATCAGAATATAACTAAACTCTCAAGTAACTATTTTTGAAGTATATACTTTCCAATAAGAAAAGAATCATCGAAATCGGTTGGCGCGATATTGAGTTATTCGTAAATTTATCATCCACTTTGCTATACGTATGTATAGCTGATAATGATAATGTTTTCTCATGGATGCCATTGTCAGATCTGGAACAAATTACAAATCTAGAACCATGTCGCGTATTTTAAAAGATGACCTATCTTATCGATCTTTCAGCCTATAAGAGACGTACTGGTGATAACTTAAAAAAAAAAAGGGTTGTAAAATGGAATTAACCACTGAAGCGGTACGCAAAGGGGGGTCACAGAAGTTTTTAGTTTACGGATGAGTTTTTTTTTATAACTGAGCAACCTTTTAACAAGCAAATAATATATGGTGGAATTGTGTATCTTATATAGGTCTACAGAAAGGTCGACGATCGTATATGTCTATCTCTTAAGGATAACTTATCTATTTTAATACTTTAAAAAAATTGGCAATGATACAGCGGTATTATAAAAGCTGTTTACGGTAGGTATACTACAAAAATACTATTTTAATTCTTATCAATTTTCACAAAATACATTTTAGAAATAGAAGATAATATAATAATACGTTTTAATTTCATGTCTTCCTTATTATATTATTACACATTTCCGATAGTCTTATGACATTTGAGTGGACCATAGTAGCCAAAATATAAATAATTCAATTATTATATATTAATTTATTTTATTTTCTATTGACGGAACAGCGTCCGTCGTGTAAGCTAGTAATATAATAAAACCGTCACAAAGTAAAAACAGTAAATATTTTTTTTACAACAATACTTGCCGTATGTTAGACCTCATATTGTAGAATATCGGATCCAAAATGGTACTTTTTAGAATTTTTGTCAATCTGCCTGAGTGTCTGTACGTATGTCCGTGTAAAACGCAAAAACTACAAAATAAATGTAATTAAAATTTTGCATAAATTAAATATTATTTATTAACATGAGGTCGTGACAAAATAATATAATACGCTACATATTATTGTGACGACGCGGACGGAGGATACTAAACATTTAATATATTGTTATAAAGTCTTTATGGCTTAGCTTATTCAGTTCCACCTCAATTAGCAGCTCAAATAGCTTCTGAGAATTACTTTCACAGCTACCGAAAACGAGTTATCAGACAGCTTGCTAAAATAATCCGTCAAATAAGAAAGTGATTTAATTTGATATGTAATCAATTTACAACGTGATTTGTGACAGAATTAACAATATCGAAGTGCGAGTTTCATGCTCCGGAGATTCACAGATTTATCAGAAACGGAACAATACGGTCAATGGCATAAAGCGACTAGAAAATATTTCAGTTAAGAAAATATATGATGACTTATTTATATAAGTATTCTTTATAGGAACCAACAAGCGGTACTATTTGGTACCATGGGGTACTGTGTGGTACCACACTGTGTAAGCGTAGTAATAACACCTCATACACCGTTCTATGGGCTGCTGAACTGTTCCCGAAACTAGCTATTCAATTATTTAAAACATTGGCCCATAATAAGCACTTTGACCTGTATCTATGTAACTAAATCTATCATATTTTCACCTCTCATATCTCCACGCACAACAAAACCATAGAATGGGCTACCTTGAGCGGTGTTTCCAGGACGACACGATATGGGTATTTTCAACAAACACATACACTTTTCTATAAGGCTGTCAACGCTTTTGTGATTGTTCTGGTGTTGCAGGAGAATGAAGGTGGACATCATCTACTGGAAGGTGAAAGAAAAAAAATTATGAGATGAGGCGGACAATGATTAGATTTATATATTTGTGAGAGATATGAAATGAGCGGATGTAATTATGGGATCTGTATAACAAGAGATTATTGAACGTAAATGTTACCAGAGTAGAATATTAACTGAAGGGTACAGGGAGAGTCTCACACAGCCGAATGAAGTGGTACAATGTTTCAACGCTATCTGCGAGTTTTGAATAAAGAATAAAAATAAACAATCAAATGTTGAGCTGAAAATGTTAAAAATATTAACAAACGACTACTGACTAGTTTATAACACACGCTATGAGAAACAAAATTAAACAACACTTGACCAGGCAGGACTGATCACAAAACAAAACTTCTTTTTCGGCCAGTGATGCAGAAAGAGATTGTTAATGCAGACGCATTACACTGCTGTAATGTAATGAGTGTTATACAAGATGAATAACATTTCTAGTAAAAAAAACTTACTTTTTAAACAAACATTAATTTGTAAATTTATATTGCTTATGCAATGAAAATGGGCTGTAATTTATTTTCATTAATTAAAGATCCTAACAAAAATTATTTTTTAATCAATTAGGCTACCCTACTTAGGATAAAGGTATCTATCAAATTTCCCGATTGAATTCGAGACGAACTAATAAATATTATGTAAATTCTGCACTCAAAAGAAAATTACGGTTCGATTATGCCACGGGGATATACAGTTAAGTAGATATAACAAGAAGGTACAAAATAAAAACTATTTATTTATATAGGATAAACATTATCTCTTAAACAGACTTGAAGATCATAATAATATGTCCAGTAACAAAAACAACAACAAGTTTATAAATCAAATGATCACAGGCTTGTAACGTGCGCCTTATTATCCAGAAGCCATGATATTTAATAATAAAAGTAGTATCAGCTGTGCAATCGCTGAAAATAAATCCACTTCACTCGATTGAGTTATCAAGACACTAAAAACTAATGAGCTCCTCGCCATAAACACAAGAGTTATTAACATCGCATCAATAAAATAGACATTTAACGATTGGTTCAGCGCACACGCTCTTGTAACATTCTAATTTACACTGCCAATGTTTGTTTAACTTGTAATGACCTGTTTTCATTTACTGTATGATGTTTTCTATATTAATGTTCTTTAAATTTATCAAGATTAAAATATGTTGAATCAGTTATTAATAGCCATAATCATAGAAATCTTAATAAGAACTTAAATTACACTACAAACATTTTAAAATAATCAGGTTTTGATATCCAAAGATTTTGGAACAAAGACAGAAACGTAGATGAGTGAGACTTTAGCGGTGTTTACAAAGGTCTAACAATTGTGAATAATTTCATTATTTTGCGTTTTTTTATAAATAAATTTACTTTATGACTAATTTGATTTCCTACTTCTAATATAGTAGATGAAATGATGCATGAATTCTACATCTTGATTCCAGAAGCAATACAATACACTGGTCCATAAACAATTTACTAATTTTGTGGAGACGTGTTTTATTGCAATTGTAGCTTATGTTTATTTTTCTCAATCCAAACTCCTTTTCTCACGATCTGATTAATAACTTGAAGAAAAATTTAAATACACATGGACAGAGGGTCTGATAGTCAAATAAAAATCAATAATAACAACTGGCATTTGAGCTTTCGAAGTTTACCTTCACAGAAACTTATGAATCTTTATTATAAAGATTATTTAACTCGTCTTAGGAACTTACTTTCATTTACCATATTATTTTGGCCTTCATAACAAAGTAGCGACGTAATTGTAACCCTGCTCAAATGTTTGTGAATAACAAGTCTGTTACGGGAAGTACAGACATCTGTTACCTGTTTGCACATAATTTTGCCTCGACATATAATAAACTTAATGGTAATGTTACTAAGTTTGCAACTTTATTTGCTGTATGAAATAAATTGCTTATAAAAAAATTATATCTTGAATTTCCTATAGAGTAACATTTACTTTTTAGGTTCTTTGTTTTATAGTATTACGCGTGTTGAAGTTGATATTTTTTCAGTTTTTAGTTATGTATTAAGGAAAATCAATTCCACTCATATTATAGGATACCCTCCAAAAAAAGCGCCTACACCTTTTTTAATAATCTACAACACACCTGCGATTCCTCTGGTGTTGCAAGAGAATGTGGGCAGCGGTGATCACTTAACAATAGGTGACCCGTACTCGTTTGTCCTCTTCTTTCATACAAAATATTGTGATCATTTATAAGCTATATGCATAAAGATTTATTATAGAGTATACTACATGTAGCGCGAAAATGTAATGAGTGAAATTTAAAACACGGCAGAGGATATACAATCCATTCAGGAGTTCCGATGGCCACCTTCCAGTTTCATCGCCAGACTGTGCTACAACAAGCATTCACAGGAGAACGCGTCTTTATGATCTCAATGAGATTAAGAATTTGAGCGACGATCCAGTAGTATTTATTTTAATTAACGCGAGTGTTACACATTTAAATAAAACACTTTTAAACGATTAAAACGCGTGTAATAATTGTAACTGTTTTTACATTAGATTTTTGCGTAAAACTGAGTTCCCCTGAAAACAAGATCTGGAAAGGTCTTGAAACGTCGGGTTAACTAAAATAAAAGGTAATCTTTACGCAAAAATCTAATGTAAAAACAGTTAAAATTACACGCGTTTTAATCCTTTAAAACTTTTTTATTTAAACGATCCAGTATTCATGGAATATGTATGTAACTATTCTAAAATATTAAAAAACGTATGTGAAGAGGCATAACAAATAATAAAATAAAAACAACTTGGGCAATAATAAATAGGGAAACTCTCCCAGCAATCTTTTTTTGCGCTCTTTTTAATAAATAATACAATATGACAATACAGTCATTGCTATTGCTATAAAATAATCATAATCTAGTGCCAGGCTGTCTGATCACATAGATATTCAGCTGTGGAGTAGTAGAATTTACGATAGTCTTTTTTTCAATAAAACATTTAATTTTATTTTTATATAATGCCTGAACAATGGCTGGGACTATATTATAACCATGTGTCAAACAGCAAGAAGATGACGATTTTTGTGAACCTGTGCATCCTGTGACTCTTCTCAGGCGTTTAAGATGTGTTCAATGAGTCTAATACCCGCATTAATTGTTGATAAGCCCTTAGTGCAACCAAATTGTTTATTGTTCAAAAATTTAAATTTAAATTGAAATATTTTTATTCAAAATAGAAATCAAAATCACTAATTGAACGTCAAAAACTACCACCCAATTAAAAAAGACTGCCTTAGACCTGTGAAGAATGGGCACAAGAAACTCAGCGGGCTTTTTTTTATATAAAAATATGGATTACAATGTAATATTGTAAAATAAACATTTATAATCAAGGAGCCTGATGGTGTTCGCTTAATTTCCCAGTATGTGGTGTAATAATTTACAATAATGCATTTGTAGCTGAAGAATGAGTTTTTCAAAAAAATTACTGAAAACAGGCAGCACTGAAATAGGCCTAAAATTAGCAGGGTTAAAAGAACTGCTCGATTTAAACAAAGATATAACTTTGCTGTATTTCATGAGGTCAGAAAACACCCTCATCTATGCATTCGTTAAATAGGAATCATTATGTAAACTCCAGTGGGAGAGTATATTAATATTTGTTGACGAAATTGTAGTCTCATTAACATCGATACTATTATCTTTATTCAATTTTTATGCACCAAAGAAATATTATATTAAAATCAGATCTAATACATACCCTTGGATTACGTACAAGATTAGGAAGATGATGCAGTGTCGTGATGAAGCCTAAGAATGGGCAAGCAAAAGTAAGTTTGAAATTCATAAGCAATTTTCTAAAGAAATAAAAAACTATGTTAAGTCTGCAATACAAAGAGAGAAACAAGCATTATTAGTGTCGAGGACCGGTGGCAAACCACCAACCATACGTCATATTTAACGTACCCTGGGTACAAAATTGATCACAATTTTTTGCTTCATGCCGGGGTATGTTTGTACGTTAGGGAGGATATCTGCTGTCGCCGTCTTGGCAATTTTGAGGGTAGGGACCTGTCCACTCTCTGGCTCCGCGTAGATTTAGAGGACCGCGTCCGCATCTATTCGTGTGTCTACAGGTCCCATAGTAGTAACGCAGAAACCGATCATCTCATGGGCTGCGTTCAAGCGGCAATTGCACAGATCCCATCCGCTGAAATCGTAGTCTTGGGTGATTTCAACGGGCACAATGCCGAATGGCTTGGATCACGTACCACAGACTACACAGGGCGATCTGTGCATAATTTTGCATTGGCGTATGGTCTGTCCCAATTGGTTGAGTCGCCAACGCGGCTCCCGGATGTGGATAACCACATGCCGTCCTTATTAGATCTTCTGCTGACTACACATCCCGATGGTTACCAGGTCTTTGTCGTTGTTTGAGGTCACCTCCAACATAGCATGTTGGACACCTCAACATTCATTGGTATGTAGACGACAGCACTGGTGATGCCGTATACACGGGCCATGCAGGTCTCTATCGGGAAATCGTCGACCAGTGCCGGGAGAAACTTGTGTCTACTATCGAGTACCCTCTTGAGAAGGTCGCGGAATGGGGTAAATTGAACATTGTCCAATTTAACCCCAGTAGACTCAAATTTGCGCGTTAACCACTAAAAAAACCCCATATGTCGTATCACCACTCTTCGACAAGACTTCCCTTTGAGCCTCGCCTAGTATCGGAATACTGGGTCTCGAAATCTCGAGCGATTGCTAATTTCGTGGCCATCTGGAGGGCAAAGCCAAATTGGCTTCAAAGAAACTGGGCGTCATTAATAGAGCACGGCAATACTTCAAGCCGGCCCACATTCTAGCGCTATACAAAGCGCAGGTCCGGCCACACATGAAGTATTGCTGTCATGTCTGGTCTGACGCACCCCAGTATCAGCTCGATCCATTTGACCGTGTGCAACGCAGAGCAGCTTGAATTGTCGGGGACCCAGTGCTCTGTGAACGGCTGGATTACTTGGCGTTGCGTAGAGACGTCGCTTCATTGTGTGTCTTCTACCGCACTTATCACGGGGAGTGTTCCGAAGAGCTGTTTAACCTGATTCCTGCCACCGAATTCCACCTTCACACGACACGCCACAAGTTAGTCGTTTATCCTCCTATTCCATAAATAAAAGCATATTATGATACGGACATAAACTAAAATATAGATAAACCTCAAGTAGTGTGGAAGCATATTAAACAGAATACTCAAATCACTACAAAAAAAAGAATACACATTACCATGTCACCTTGCAAATCCTAATGAAATTCTTCCTCTGTCTACTCTGACATATTATGAGTTCCATCCATAGTGACTCTGTTGTCGATTTTAAAGTAGTGAATGAACATACGGTATTTCAGACTTTGAATGAGTTGTGATCGCCAGCCTTATGAATCGATGCTATTTTGGATATGCTTAAGCTGACTGCAGCAAACGCTCTTACTAATATCATAAATACATCCTTGTCTTCATGTTAGTTTCCAGACTTATGGCTTCATGCGTGCATCTCATACCTAAAAACGACAATCCAAAAGACCTTAAAGAACTTCGTCCTGTGAGCATACTTCCTTGGTCAAAATTAATTAAAAAGATTGTTCATAAGCAGCTTATGAGCTTTCTGGAGTACAATGGCATATTACCGGATTACCAGTCAGGGTTTAGAAAACACCGAGGGACAACTACAGCAATAATGGACGTAGTGGACATTATTCTTACTTCACAAGTTCACGGAAAGTGTACGATTTTATTACTACTTGATTACTCGCGCGCATTCGATACCATAAATTCGAGTCTGCTGCTCTCCAAACTAAGTGACTATGGATTGAGTCCGAAAGCAATAATATAATAAAATGGTTCCACAGTTACCTAAGTAACAGAACCCAAACTGTAGTTATTACACAGGAAGATGGAAATAGATCTTTCTCTGATTGTAATGTTCTTGAACACGGAGTACCTCAGGGATCAATATTAGGACCGCTATTATTTATCTTGTATAGTGCCGATGTAGCTAAAAACATTAAACATTGCAATTATCAAATATATGCAGATTATATTCAACTTTACATATATTTCAAGCCAAACTAAATTTCAGAAGCAGAATAATTTATTCATTCAGATATCAGCCTAATCTTATAGGTCGTTAATAATTCTCTGGTGCTTAATCCACCTAAAACCAAATTTATGAAATGAAATGAAATTTATTTATTGCATCGAATACAGTTTATATCATAGATCTAAAATTTATTGTAGTGTTCTTCTTCTATTCGGCTAATTGAAATTAACATGCAAAAGTTTACTTAAAATTTAAAAAATCCTTAACACTATAAAATTTTTTTAGTTCACATTACGAGTAATAAAGTTATTGAGCGAGTTCATGAGGTTCGAATCTAAGAATAATATTAGAATCTTAGATTTGAGAAACATATAAATTCCTGTCGCGAACTGTTTTTATAGCTTAAAAATACTCTATCGCATTAGGAACTATTTAAATACAAATCTTCGTGTCAGGTTGTGTGATGCTTTGGTACTCTCTAAATTTAATAATAATGACACTACGTATGGTCTTCAAGTACTGTTTTGTTCGAATATTCCATACAGAAATCATGTGAGTCCGTAAGTTAGAGAAGCCCATATTCTAAACATGGAATGCCGGAGACAGCTACACTTTGCTTATATGATTTTTGGAATTATAAAGACAAAAACGATAGCATATCTCTATTCGAAACTGTTATGGGCAAATGAGGGCAAGGTGTTTAATTGTATTACAAGGAACATTGCACAGGCTAGGCTCTGTCCTCCCAAGCATCACACTGCGGCTTTCAGGGGATGTTTCAAGTACAATGCCACCAAGTGCTGCAATCATTTACCAACACAGCTACGGGGTTTATATTCAGTTTCGAATTTTAGAATAAAGTACAAAAACTACAATATATTAATGATCAATACCTCCCTACATCTCAAGCCTCGGTGAGCACTGTTTAAATTTCATAGTATTATATATAACAATTATTTATTATTATTATATTTTTTGCAATACATTTTCAACATTAAGCGAGATATTATCTATAATAAAATTACTTGATTTACTAAGACTCGTACAATAAAGTAACAAGAAAAAAAACATCAATGCTACACAATATAATATGTATCGCGGAACAGATTTAAATAATTATACATAGTTGTAAAGTGTAATATAATATAAACAAATTATTGAAACGATTTCCTCAACAAAAAAAGCTTATGTTGCTCGTTATTATATGCACATTTCAGGGATCAACCCCAAAGGACAGACAGATAAATCATCATCACCATAATTACAGCCGGAAGACATCCACAGCTGGATAAAGGCCTCCCCCAAAGATCGCCATGACGATCGGTCCTGCGCTGCCCTCATCCAACCTATTCTGCAGATCTTGACCAGATATTCGGTCCATCTTGTTGGGGGCCTACCAACACAACGTTTTCCGGTTGCCATTCGAGGCATTTCGACTTTTCTGCCCCAACGCCATCTATCCGTCGAGCTGTGTGCCCTACCCACTGCTACTTCAGTTTCGCAACCACTGGGCAATCATGGTGACATTGGTTAAAATCTTCGTCTTCAGACACTGTGGTATTTTGGACGAGACCATTTTACGGACCTCCTTCAAATCTCGTGCGAATACTTTGGAGTATTTGATATGCTCTGTGGCCGCCTTCATAAAATCTGTGTTATGGCGGCGTATATCGCGAGTCAATGACTTGGAGATTTGTTTATTTAGCTGTCTATACTGGGATGCATCGTCCGGGGACTGAAGAGCCATTTGGTGTCTTACATCCATCAATTTGAAGGTATAGTCTGAGATGTTTCCGGTTATTTTTGAACGGCTGGCCTTAACTTACTTTAGACTAAGACCCTGCCGCTTGAACAGCTGCCACGAACCTGTTATTATACTCGTCCACGTCTACGCAGTCACCGAGGCATTCAAAGTGGTTTTGCAATTCGAGTTGAAAGTTTTTCGGGTTTAGGATCTGTATGTGTGCGTAGTCTTCACCACCCGAGACCGCTCCAGTTTTGGATTGATATTCAATGTGCCTCTTACTAAGCGACAGATAGATGATATTTTTAAATAAAGTAACCCTTTTTCATATGACTTTAGTAAAAATTTGTTATTTTGCTAGTACAAATTTCGTATGCTCGTACACAAATATTGACACTTGTTTAAATTTACCCAAAGGAGTTGAAAGTTTATATTGTCAGTATTTCAGTTTTACAGAAATTAGCCGATCAAATTACATCATTGGCTTGGATTTTGACTAAGGCTGAGATCTATAGTGCGTACTTAGACTTTGCTGATACCTTACTTACGTAAAACTTAGCTGAGTGTGATAAAACGCGAACGTGACTTTTGCATTGGGCTGTCTTAGCTTAAGCTCTGCATAATTTCAGCTCTCAAATGACTATAAAAACTAAATCAAAGATTCTTCTAAACTTACACTTATCTAAGTTTTATGTAAGTAAAGTGTGAGCAAAGTCTATGTACGTTCTATAGATCTCAGCCAAGGACTTCTTATCAGACCAGACGTTTGGGTTTGACTAACCCAACCTATCAGTGACGGAGCTTCGAAGTTTGACTGTAACATTTATATTATTACTATATTCCAACCAACCAACAATACGTTGTAATCAACATAATCCCATACTAGCTAATCTTCTGTTCCCTTCACGAAACTAATTCAATTATGTAATCCACACGACCACGTACGATTTATCTCGCAGTAACACAGAGGTCAGGCGTGGATGTTTTAATAAACAGACAGACAGATCCAAGCTTTGATATTTTCTAGGCCACATCATCATCCCACTACCAATTGAAACATCAACCTTATAAAATATTACTGGCACTGCCTGGCAGCTGTACGCGCGTGGGAATGGTCTAATATTTTATAGAACTTTGAAAATTGAAATTATTGTGTTAGGTTTGCCACTGGGAAGAAATATTATATGCCTCACCTCAGAAAGAGTTAGAAAGCTTAAATTTTAAAAAGGTTTTTTTTTAATTAAAAAAAAACACTTGTGGCTTTAGTAACATACATGCTCTGAGAAAATAATTTTTGTGTGCAATATTTAGGTCAAATCGAGGCAGCGGTATGTAATTGTGAAATAAAAGTGTTCGCTGGTTTCCTTTCTGTAGTGTTATCAATAAAGTTTTGCTTATGTAATTGTTGAATCAGTTTCCCCTATAGAAAAAAAATATGTCCAAAAAAAATTAACCCTTAGTACGTAATAAATGCTTCACTTTACATTTTCAAGATACATCCTCATCAAATCGGCCACGTTTCTGTTTCTGACGAATTTCATTTTGCTTTCGATTGAATCTCGGAGCCCCCTTAATTTGCTTAAGCTGGAATGTGCCGGTAAAAAGAGTATATTAGCGGACTTCATTAGTGTTAATGATTATAAATTACATATACCTGAAATAGTGTACAATAGGTACTCTACTTTAGAGTACGGTTGGCAACCCTACTTGTATTTACTTCTTCTTCCGACTACAATAGCAATATTAATATATGAGACTAGCAGGGCTTTGCTGGACTAAGTGTTTACAAAGATCGTTATAACTTAATTTTTATTTTTATACATATTTATTAATTTTAATTTAATTTTAATTGATATATCTGGACATGAAAAGCATATGGTCGGATCTAGAAAATGTCAGGTTTTCAGTATAGCGAAAATAAAATTGAGAAACATTTTTGAAAATATTTATTATTAAAACAATGAATATAATTTTTTTTTGAAGCGTATTTATGGTAACCATTAAAACCTTTTATTTTTTAATAACTAGACTAATATAAACCTTAAACACAATTTTAAAATATTAATTATTTATTATTTCGCTTAAATACGTTAAAGACGTATTTAAGCGAAATAATGTAATGTAATGTCTGAAATAATTTCGTTATCGGCACACTTTGCGTACACTATATTTACATACGACTCTATGCTGGCAATTTCTATGACTGAACTCTAATTTTACATTGCAATGCAGAATTATGGTTTTAATTTTTTATCAGTGATAAACGTCTGATGTCAGGTTATAGCTGATAATACTTAAAAATAAACCAAAAAAATACCCTACAGTCAAATTATATTTTTTATTTTTATTAAATACTGGCCGCCCTTTTCAGGCAAAACAAACGTTATATTAAACTTTGTTTTTCAACCGTTCAGAACTTTGTATGTGTCGTTGTCACTCTGTAGTGTGCAATGTGAAGTAACACAATGAGGAGGATATACACCTGATGGTAGGTGATCACCACGGCCCGTTCTCTCTTGTAACATCAGACGAATCACAAGCGCGTAGCCGACCTTCAACAACGTCCAATATAGTAAGTACATCGAACCGGGTGCTCCGGGGTGAGAGTTAACGTTCTATCTACTGCGCCACCGACGCTTCCCTGTAGTGGAAGCAGCTGATATTTATAAGATACATAGAACAAACCACATGTGCCAGGGAAGCAACTGCCAGGGATAACTGGCGTAGAATCGTTCGTCGTTCGACGTGACCACGACTGCTCTGTCAAGAGTAATCCGACGAAGAAGAATAGAACAAACCAAATGACGGACGGATAGGGTGGGCTAACTCAAAATGATAACTAAAAAATGTTGGCAGTTGTAATGATTGCCGATAGAAGTGAATACACAGCACTAATGTTGTACAATACGCCAGCTGTATAGCTACAGATATACTGCTATAAGCATTTCGGTGGCGCGGACTCACGAGATTTCACCAATCCAAAAAGTGTCTAGCTATATATTCATTCTTTAATTATTTATTTATCGCGTTGGTCAGACATGAACATGTCGGTGACTCAAGCCCATAAGACTTTCCTCTACCAAAATTGCTCTACATAAAAGAATTTATCACTTAAAAAAATATACTAGTCATACTCAGATTCTTTTACCTTAATTATTGAGCCATCACCAAGATAATATTTGTAATATGCAATGCATGTGTATTGTGAATACAGGCCTGAGGCCATCAGGTCATCGTGTTGCGTCAGAACCAGTTCTGTGTGACCGACATCGCAGGTGTGAGCCGGCGACGAGCTGTCTGAGGAAACACCAACAATATCTATATAATATTATGTAACCTGTTTCCTCGAACTTCTGTTTGCGTATTTTGTTTTTGCATCTAAACCTGTTTATCGTACGTAAGTGCTTGATGAAATAAAAATTCCTACTTTTCCTTTTGTTTTAAGATCTTTACCTCAAGAAAATTATAGGATTAGTCATTCTGACTTACCTTCATATTCAGTTTTTTTAATAAATCAATCAAAAAATTACCAATTTTTTTGGTATTTCGGGTGAAATTTGGATATTGTATCTACTAAAAGTTCCAGAAAACCTTTTTAATGAATACGGCTAATTTGTTTCACATAATTTATTATTGTTTAGTGAAGAAACACATTCGAACTTATAACTTTTTGAGTTTATCTTGTTCAGTCTTGCATTTAACAACAACGAACAAGACATATTATGCCAATGATTCGCATTATTTTAATCATTCGAGTCAATTTCAACAGCCCTTTGCCAAGTCGCAGTAATAACAGTACACTCAGTACTCACACAATTCAAATTCAATAAAAGTCTATTCATTTTGTAAAAAAAATAACACTGATTATTGTCAAAATAATACGTTTTACCATAGACTACCACTTCAGACAAGTTGAGATCGGCAGAAAGTCAGCATTTTACAAATCTGTGCAGAGTGATGCTATAAAAATACCCAAATGTTTCTTATTAAACTTTCTGAGCTTGAGAAGGTTAAATAAACAGTAAAGAAATCACTCATAACTTTAAGATAGCTATGAGGGATAAGTAGTAATTAAAGTACGCACACACTGTAGCACAGTTTCCAAAATATGAAATTATGTATCATCATCATCATCAAAGGTAAGTTGTTGATGATGGGATTGAGCAGTTAGATAGTTAGTTAGTCGAAATTAATTTAGGGAAGATAAAGAAAAGCCGCCCATGTCAACATGTGTCTTAATTCATATTTTTTTAAGTTAAAGTATTTAATCAATATATCACCACTTGGTTTGTTCGAGTCATTCCATAGGTTTGTTTTTGTATTATGGCACCGAAGAAAATAGTGAAATATGGTGACCCATTACCCTTCCTATATGGTTTTCACAATCGCATTCTTAGCATTGGACTTCGCACACGACCAAATGATTCAATATGTATACCGTACATACAGAATACCGTTCGCCACCTTCCTCATTTGAATCTTTAATGATAAACGCGACGACCTCTGCTTCTGCCTTGAAAATTAGATGCATATCAAATATCTCGTTAATCAAACCCACGCAACATATTATGATGTGTTCATACAATAATTTAACAATTTGAACAATGAAACTATAACTTATCGAGATATCGGCGTGTCATCAATTATTATGTGTTATTGATTTGCGTGCCTATATCTGTATTAATAAATAAATGGATACTGGAAGATTTTTTAACCACTTTGAATAAAAATATTTGTATTTGAATTCAATTTCAAATATTATTTATTACAGGTAATGTTAATAATACAGACTAATTAGCTGGAATATGCAACCTTCTTAATAAAATATATAACAAAGTAATTTTAATAAAATACCTATTTTTTAAGTGCCAAAACTCATATAAAATTTATAATAGCAAATTATT
Source organism: Leptidea sinapis (assembly GCF_905404315.1). Classification (NCBI taxonomy): domain Eukaryota; kingdom Metazoa; phylum Arthropoda; class Insecta; order Lepidoptera; family Pieridae; genus Leptidea; species Leptidea sinapis. The sequence continues at coordinate 285,461 of NC_066309.1, read as the reverse complement.
ACATTATAGGTCTACATAAAATCCTACATAACGGGAATTTAAAGTGTCAAACAAAATAATGCGAGTTTATATTTTATGGAATAGGAGGACAAACGAGTGTACGGTGACCCTCTTGTTAAGTGAATACCACCGCCCACAATCTCTTGCAACACCAGAGGAATCACAGGAGCGTTGCCGACTTTTAAGGAGGGTGTACCCGCGTTTTTTGAAGGTACCCATATCGTTTCGTCCCGGAAATACTCTTAAACTGCTCTTCGGAACACTCCCCGTGATAAATGCGGTAGAAGACACACAATGAAGCGACATCTCTAAGCAACGCCAAGTGATCCAGCCGTTCACAGAGCAATTCGAGCTGCTCTACGTTGCACGCGCAAATTCATTAAAAAACAAAATAGTAAATATAAGCCTGAGTACCAAACACTTATGGGTAGGTATTGTTGTGACAAAAACACATGAGCCAGTTCACAAGACACGAGCATTTTTATGCTCTGGCTGGCTTATTATTTGTCCCCTTGGAAGTGCGGGCGTTGAACATATTGCAAATCTAAACAATAACACAAACAGTGAAAACCCTCACTTCTGGGATTCATTAAACAAATGAATATTGGGGTTGAGCAGGTTATCAACTGTAAAGTAGATCCTGTAGATGAAGCCGCAACCTGAGAGTTCAACAAAGCATACAAGATTTTATGACGATACATCACTCGAACGGTTCGCTCAGTTGGTAAGAGCGCTCGCACGGAACGCCAGACAGATGTCGTGGGTTCGAGTCCCACATCCTTCAAACATTTTGATTTCAATTTTTATTTGTTTCATTTTGTAAGCTTAATTTAAGAAGGAAGGAACAAATGATTTTCCACAACACTGATTGATGACCCAAAAAACAATGAGAGAAGAACAAGAGTGGTGCCTCTTTTTGAAAAATAGAGGACCTTCCCTATATTGAGGACGGCTGTTAGATATATAAATTTCTCTTAGCTAGGATATATCGTTTAATTATAAAAACATCACACAATAAACCCCATGCCTTAACCTTTCATCGACCGACTTCCGTTGGTAAACTGGTGACAGTCTGTGGTGGTATTGATCCCAGATCTTTACATAACATTTAAAATTACAAACTAGTAATGAACATTGTGATAAACACTTACAATGATGATTAAGAACATCTTTTTATGTTGACATATTATACAATAACGTAAGTAGTAATAAGTTTTTGGATGTTATTAAATTACATATAATTTAAATAGTCTAGAACTATTACAGTTATGATAACAATTTATTCAAACAAAATAATGCTGATAACTATATTTACTATAAAATGATTACATTAAATTAAAAATATCATTACGAGGAAGTGTACTACGTATACGAATTCAAAAATAGACAGAATGACAATAGAAAAACATATATGTCGCTTCTATCTCACATCTATGAACAAGCGTAAATGTTAACGTGAGCGTAAACGTAGGTTCTCTTCCCCTAACAAACTTTCTTGACCTGGATTGCCTCATGGCATCCAGCAATAACCAGACACATGTAGACTCACCTCCAGTTGTGACCATCCTTCTCATGTCACTTGTCCTAATAAGATAACATCTTCTGTGCTGTATGCCAGCGGATACTCCTAAGGGAGTGCCACTTTGCCTCTCTCCGATGAAGGCTTAGCGGGCACATAGGTTCTTATGAGTCCCACATAACCAACAGCAGCCGGTTGCGTTCTTATGCATGAGAATTCACCACCTCCTTCCCGGAGGGTAGCTCTTTCTCCTTTGTTTAGGCGCAAAAAAAGTTTCTCTTGCATGACCTCCTTTCAGAATAACTCGTATTTGACATGTAATATATGTATGTATATATCGACATAAATGTTTTCTTTCACTTTTACTAAAGTACAACGTCGCCTTATCTCTCAGTTTAAATTTATTGCACGATAAATAAGACTGATAGCAGTTCTTCAATTTCACACCCATTATGCTTATCAGAGCTCGCATATGTCTGTTTGGTATGTTAACTATAGAGTGATAGTATTTTCTTTAGTCTCTTTGGACACATTAATATATTATAATGACACTAGATACACTATTACATAGTAAAAGTATGCACAGCAACATAGTAAACATCTAAAAATACATTTTCACAGAAAACTGCTTCTGTTCACAGAAATTCATAAAAAGAAAAAAACCAACACAGCAAAACCATTGCCTTAAATCTGTACAAAATAAATCCTTTTCAACTGGTTGACCAAACAATACCGATGATAACACATCACAGATAAAAGAAAACAGTGACGTGTTTAACTATTACAGTGGCGTTCTACATTAGATGGTTTAAAAAGAAATATCGGTCGGTATCTTGTCGGTATCATCACTAGCATACCATAGACTTGCAACTTACTAGTGCATAGACAAAGGAAACGTGCAAGAGATAAAAACATGTCTAACGGAGATACAGGAAGATAAAAGAGGACGGTGAATCTACTGTTACTGTAACAAACATACAGACATAACAACACAAAACTGAAATGTACAGTAAGGGTACCGTTTTTACAACTTTACCAACGACGGATCCCAAATAGTTTTAAGTTTACAATTATAATTTTTCGTATCTTATATTATTTATGAATGTTTTTTTGTTAAGGGTTTATTACAATAAGATAATGGGAGACGAAGAAAATGATTCATTGATTCTTCTACAGTTAGCAAGGAATATACCGAAAGGGACAGTGTTACTGAAAAAACTCCTACGTAAGCAAACAGCACTCACTGTTTACGACGGCTACCTACCTTAAAACTTCTTTTTATAGTTTTATAGTTCAGCTAACTATATACGCGCTTGTTTATTAAAAACTAGCTGACCTGGCAAACGTTTATTTGCAATATAAATTATATATTATGTAAACTGTATTTTATATTGTATATATATATATATATAATATAAAATGTATATATATGTCGGAGAATTAGAATATAAACGTAATATGGCCTGTATGATTGCCATCAGTTCAGCCCAATACACAGAGTAGAATAATATATATATATATATATATATATATATAAAATGTATACATATAATATAAAATGTATATATATGTCGGAGAATTAGAATATAAACGTAATATGGCCTGTATGATTATATTCTACTCTGTGTATTGGGCTGAACTGATGGCGAACGTCATCTTTCAAAGTGTGTTTGAAGTTGTCACTGTGTACGTCACTGTCGGTGACGTGATTGAAGTTAGTTATTATTGTCCATCAGTAGAGCGCTCATTGAGAAGTCGCATTCGTCTTCAAGCTAGCGGCCGCGCCAGTTGTGCGCACTGATCGACTTAAATCAACATGGAGGATACCAACACCGTGACGCCCGATTTCAAATCCAAATAAATCTCCGAGATATATATATATATATATAGATTATTACATTTCGTATTACATTCACTGCATCAACACCTTTTTTACATCATTTCCTAAAATAATCTACCTCGATCATCTCGCAACAGACAGCATCAATGTGTCGTCGTTTCTGTACGTTAATCTATGTCCGCACTCAGACTTGAGTCTCGTTGTCATGGTGATATATTTTTTTTAGAGAAATAATTAAATCAGATAAAATTTTATAATTCATGATTTCTTAACTGTTGTATTTAATTCTATGAATTTTTTAGTTTTTTAGTTTCGTAATTAGCGCATCTTCCCATAACACAACACGGCATTTTAATGTTGTACCTATATCAAATTGTAAGCAATTCTGTCAACAACAAACGCGTGCGTATCGTTTTCGTATCGAGAAAGCGACTACGACCAAAGGGACCAATTGACTCCATTTAGGCGACTCTTTTTTGCGCGCTAGTGATATATCTACCTTTTTTAATTCTATAATATCATTGGTTTATACACTATAATATTAACTAAGTCAGCACGGACTTATATTATCTTTAATTTATTATCTTTAATTATTGATCAGTCACCGTTGGGCATCGCGCGGGGCAGTCTCATGTACAATTATGCAAACTGTTACCGTTACCAAAAATACCTTATTAGTTATTAAAATAATACAGACTTAATTGCTCAATTTTGAGTTCTGTCTAACACTGTCTTGACTGACATCAAAAATATAAATGCATATTTTATTAAAAAGATCGTAAAAAAGAATACTATGAAAGTTTCTTCTCTCTCAGAGCGCCATTGGTTTCCGAAGAGGCGGTACTCTTAGAAATGCCATCAAAAAGAACTTTAAAGAGATAATAAATTCCGTTATATTATGCTTTTTTAATAATTGTAAAGGTATCAATTTTGAGAAAATTCCTTGTGCGGTGTTTCCGGGACGATACGACATGGGTACCTTCAAAAAAAGCGCGTACACCTTCCTTAAAGGCCGGCAACGCTCTTGTGATTCCTCTGGTGTTGCAAGAGAATTTGGGTTATCACTTAACACCAGGTGACCCGTACGCTCGTTTGTCCCCCTATTCCATAAAAAAAAAATGTCTAAATGTCCATAAGCCTGTCGACATTTTCAGTGTGGCATTGATTTATTTAAATATAGGTATATAATAAGTAAATAGATAGGCTAGCTGGCGATATACCACTTGACATACATGGGGCACACTAAATGTTTTGCACTTCTAGCTCATCGGAACTATTTGAATTTCGAAAGTTATATTTTTTGAAACGTGCAACCTTCTTAGTAATAAAAAAAACAATTGGAGGGAAATCATTTGTCAAATTGTTTTATATCATCACATCAAGGTTCACCGTACGCAACAAAAATGGAATTAAGCCGAAAAGATATTAGAGCGATGATTTTTTATGACTTTAAAAGTTCTCTCTCTCCGCAAGACTGTGCCACTCGTCTTCAAAATGCTTTTGGGAGTCGATGGTTTGCTGAATTCGAGAGAGGTCGGATTTTGTTACATGACGAATTTCGCGAAGGGCGGCCTTCAACTCCCGTCAAAGAAAATAATGTGGCTACTGTTACGCGACAAATTGAGGAAACCCCCGGATTACCTATGAGACAATGCGAGGACTATTGGGCATTGGAATGAGCCAAATTCAGAAAATTTTATACGAAGAATTGAAAGTTTGAAAACTATTTTGTCGTTATATCCCTCATGAACTGACAGCGGAGCAGAAGCGGGCTCGCGTGGAATGGTGCTCACAGATGCTAATGAAGTATGACCACGGACATGCTGTTCATGACATTGTCACAGGAGACGAAACGTGGATATAAATACACGTTTTGAAATCGAAAAAAAACAGCAATCTTTTGAATGGGTTTTTGAAAATGAGATCAGGCAAACAAAAGGCGAGAAGCGTTGGTAAAAAATGATCGCGTTTTTTTTCTCAGCGACGGGTCCATCTGTACAATTCCACTTGAAGATCAAAAGAGTGTTAATGCCGAGTATTGTATAGTCTACCATTTGTTTACCCAGGGTTTTAAAAAAATTCGCGAAAGACGACCAAAAAGCTGCGTTCTACTACATCATGACAACGCTTCTTCACGACACGGCCAACAAAACTAAGTCATTTTTAGCTTCCGAAAAAGTACAACTCGTCACCCATCCTGCACATAGCCCCGATCTAGCACCCTGTGATTTCTGCATTGTCCCAAAAATCAAAGATTTCATGAGAGGTTTCACTTTTACCAATTCCGAAGAGGCAGTGATAGCGTTCAATCAGCACGTAGAAAACATGCCTTCAGATCTATGGTCCCCCTGTTTTAGAAAATGGTTCGATCGCATGAAAAAATGTTTAAAAGGTAAAGGAGAGTATTTTGAAAAGCAGTAAACATAATATTTTAGTTAAAACATGTTGTTTTTTTAAGTTACGCAAAACTTTTAGTGTGACCTACGTATTGACGAGCTGCATTGGTCTAGAAAAAGTTTTTGATCCGATGGGACCAATCCACCCTTTTCGCACAGCTTTCTTCCTTCCTTCACAAAAAATTGAAAACCTTTACAACCTCTTATGATGACTAAGTACATATAAATAACATGTTATCGATAACAGACAAAACAATACAGTCGCATATTCAGCCAAAGACAACATTCCGAGATATAAAAACAAAATAATATGTTATCTTCTGTATCTAATGGAGAAGGCGCCAGCTGTCTCAGGAACATATGTGACCAATCAGTGTAAGGAATTTACAACGATGGGGTTCTAATACCCTAAACTACTACGGCCTTCCAAATAGAATTGGCATAAAGTTATAACTGATAATAAGCCAAGAATTTGCTAAATTGTCGTGAGTAATGCTTACACATTACTGCTTCACGACAGAAATAGGCGCCGTTATGGTACCCATGATCTAGCCGGCATCCTGTGTAATGGAGCACTGGTAAAATTTCAGGTTTACCTTTATGCCAAGTTTATTTGTAAGTCCGGAAGTGAAATGTAAATTTTTAGATCAAAAACAAGAAACTATAGAGAAGACAAGTGGAGTTAATAATGAGTTATTAATTAATTTTCCAAGTATCTTACAAAATATATCATAAATGCATTTGTTTACACTTCATTGAACTGCCTTGACATTTGAACAATGACTAAATTGATAGAGATGTATCCACAAGCGATTTATTTACTTCAAATACAAACATCAAAAAAGTCTAAGCAACATGCATGATGTTACAAATTTACCTTTCAAGTCTTTTTTCACTCAAAGTGCATGGGTATGTAAACTTTTTTGTTATTGATGACATACTGGCTGGTTGTAAAAAAAAATCGATTATGTTTTGTTTTTTCCATTAAATTAAATGAAAGGGAATTTGTTTGAATTTAAGTGCGTTTTTATTGCTACGTTTAGCCTTGATTTTATAATCTTACCAACCATTTAAATAAAGTTAGCGACAAAATTGAATTGTTAGATATTCTTTACGTCAAGGAGCGACGTCATTTGACAGCAAATGAAATGCAAAGAGCTGTAGGGTTGTTGAAACGGGAAGTAATCAATCTCAGGTACCTCGGCATTCTGGCATTCATAGAAGTGTTATTTGTCGTCTTTGGCAGCGCTGCAATAATACAAGGGAACCCGCTGAACAGCATTCAGGCCGTAAAAGGAGTACAACCACTCGGCAAGACCGGTACATACAACTGACTGCAAGACGCCAGGCGATGTTAACCGCTCGAGAGATACGTTTGAGGCTACAAAATTCAAGTGGTGTCGATATAAGTCCCAAACTGTTCGAAATCGACTGCATGAGTACTGCCTACGAGCTCGACGCCCAAGTAGGTGCCCACCAATACGTCACGGAAATCGTGCTCGTCGAAAAGAATGGTGTAAAGAACGCAGAACGTGGACCCAGGAACAATGGGATAAAATTATGTTTTCTGATGAGTCGCGATTCGGGTTTAGGCCTGATACAAGATGGGTGCGTGTGTAGCGTCGGCCCGGAAATACTGAAAGGCTCAGGTGCATTCAGGAAGTTCATCCATACAGCGGCTCAACAGTTATGGTATGGGCGGGTATTATGAAGAAAAGGCGAACTGAGCCCGTTTTTGTAAATGGAAACATGAACGCTGAAAATTACGTTGAGGATATTCTCAGACCTTATCCTCAGACCATTTGCACAAACCTTTGGCACCGATTTTACGTTAATGCATGACAATGCGCGTTCACATACAGCTCGGCGAACCAGTCAATACTTGGCAACGGAGAACGTCCGGGTATTGCCCTGGTCTGCACAATCGCCAGACCTCTACCCCATCGAGCACGCATGGGACATGCTCCTGAGACGTGTTTTGAAGGTCTTGGACGGAGTGACAACAACCCAATAGCTGAAGGATTAGCTACAATTCTATTGGGAGGGAATACCGCAAGATGACATAAACAGTCTCATTAATTCAATGAATAATTATTGCCGCTAAGTTCTGAATAGCAGAGGAGGCCATACTTTGTATTCTTTCACAATAAATTCAGTCTCTTTAGAAATTTCATTTTGTCAAAAAATAATTTATATGCTTATATACCTTAGTTTCTGCAGAATATTCTAATATTGTTAATTTCTGTTATTAAAACAACTTATAAAGACAACAGCTGTTATTGTTACATCATAGGACCCTAAAAATATTATTTTAAAAATAAAATACAACGTTATAATGTGAAAAACCATCCTAAGATTTAAATTAGTACATGTTGCTTAGACTTTTTTGATGTGTGTAGTTGCCTATTTCAAAACGAGAAAGACGAATAAAGAGGAATTCCAATTAGCGCAATCTAAAAAAATGTATAGATTTAATAAGAAATCATAATGCATATAATTTATTGCCTCTATACCTCGGACAATGTCCATATCTAATTCCATCAAAATCGGCTTAATAGTTTATCTGTCACAAATAACATAAAGACCCTTTTACATCTATACGTACATATTTACATCTATATAGTCCACCTAATAATAATTGTTCATATTAACATTGTATAATATTATGAACGTAACGTATATATAATATATTGTTTTGGTAAAAACATAATCCAGTGCATTATATAGAATCATTTGTGGGCTTGCGTGAGGATTAATTTTGTAGTTATCATGTGTAGGTATGCTATAACACGGTTCGTCATACTCATCGAAATGGCATTGCTTGCGGCAGCGTCGTGTGCCGGGTCTTTTCTTCCCTCAAATAAATGCGAAGGGAACGATGACTGATCCATGCGTCTAATGGGTGAAGTGGTGCTGCCTGTGGTGCCTGTGGTGCCAGGTCGACCTGTTATAGTATTCATAATAATCATTGTAGGTATTTGTTGAATGCTATTACTAATTGTGACAGTAATCACGACCATCATCAAATATTTATAGTGACGATTCAAAAGCGAAAAGGTTAAAGTTAAGTTAAACACGTTTCTCAGAGGTACGTAAAACTGAGCTGAGTGAGAGCTTAGCATAATCTTTGATATCGTTTTTATAATCATTTGACAACTTAAATTATTTTGGGCTTTAGCAATGACGCGCTTAAGATAAGACAGCCCAATGCAAAGGTCTAACTAAGTATGCTCTTTAGATCTCAGCATTTTTATCGAATCTTAAAAAATACCCAAATAATGTTCAAAGACATAATCTCAATATGCTTTCCAACTGTGATAACAAACTCATGATCCTAAACAAATAAGTTTGAGAGACATGTGCCGGAGGATTTAGTTCAATTAGCTGAGATGACGTCAACCTGAGAGTTTGTATCATAGACTTACAATATACTAGCGTATAGACAAACGAAGCGTACGTGAGAGAAGAACATTTTTCTATGTGAGATACAGCGAGATTGTCGTATACAGTCAACCACGCTTGGGATCAGCTCCTTAGTATTTTGAATATTAAACTAATTAACCACTTCCTAACGCACACATACACAGATCCGAATTGGTCACACATCATCGGGTGTCGGCTCTTCTATATAGCGTATAGAAGAGCCGACACCCGATATATATTCTATATTTATATATTTATATATTTTGGAGCTGGCCAAAAGGCCGGTAACGCTCCTGTGATTCCTCTTGTGTTGCAAGAGAATGTGGGCGCGGTGATCACTTAACACCAGACGACCCGAACATTCGTTTGTCCTCTCTTAAATGAATAAGATATAGCGATTTAATAAAATAAGTTGTAGTAAATGGACAAGAACAGCATGAGGTATGAACAAATAACGATGTTGGCAAGAAAACTGTTGCCAGCAGAAGGGAAACAAGTAAAATTATTTGTGATGTTCATTTATAATGTTGTACCAACAAAGTAATAATAATAATAATATTGACACACATTTACACAAATTATCTTGCCCCAAGTTAAGCATATATAGCCTGTGTTATGGGTTACAAGACAATGATATATTTAATACAATATACTTACTAAAACATACATAAATTCATATAAACATACATATAAACATACATAAATACATTTAAACATCCATGACTCGGAAACAAACATCTATATTTATCACATAAATGCTTGCACCTACCGGGATTCGAACCCAGGACCTCTAGCTTAGTAGGTAGGATCGCTAACCACTCGGCTATACAGGTCGTCATAAACGTCGTCAAAGTACATCAGCGCTTGTTATATCAGTACACTCTTACATATCAAACAAATATCACACGTTTAGAGTTGTCTCTCATATGGCCGGTATACATATGTCAAAGGTACTCCCGTACAGCCATCGCGCTGTGAATCCCGTTTTCCCGCATCGGGTGGATTTCTGTGATTAGCTACTACTATTACCTATATTTGGGTAGGGCGTATTCGCCCTACCCAAATAGTATTTAAGAAAATAATTCTTGATTGAACCCAAAGTTCGGATCGTCATCGCAATTGCACTTGTCACTTTGATGCATAAGTTAATAAGTCTCATTAAACCAGTCATAACACTATCCACCATAGATGTACAATATACTAGTGTTTACAGGAAGCGTGCCAGTGAGAAGATCACAAACAGAGATACAGCGAGATAGAAAATACAAGTTTAAAATATTTTGACTGACAAGTCGTAAAAAGTTAGCCACATTTGGAACTGTTTCATACTATGAGTTAGCCACAAGCTAACACATTGACAAATTAAACAAATTATCAGGCTGTCAGATCATCTGATCGTAAGTATATTCTAGTGTAGGTACGCTTACTACGGCGTCATTTAAAACACTATAATGTTGGCGCTTTACTGCCACAGACCGAGCAACATTGAACAAAACCTCCCACTGGTAATATAATCAACCGTTAAATCTCTCACAACATTTTTAACATCTGCTCCTACAGTAAGTAGTATTCTTGTACGGGTGGTTTATACTCTACTTGACTATTTTAGTGTCCTCGTAAAAATGAAGGTCGTTAAATATTGAACTGGTCACAATGAATGTCTATGGCTGGCCATATATCAACCCATTGTGAACTTAGAGCATTAATTCTCTAATTTATTTACACATTTATTCAGATTATAAAGTCAAACTAGCGAGAGATTGTATTCAACGCGTTATCTTTATTTCGGCTATAAAATTTAATGTAATTTTATGATGAGAAACTTGTTGATGACAGAGACTGAAAGATTTTAATAATTTAAGTTGGACGAAATTGTGTTTGGACCATGCAAGGGATCAATGCTTTCGTCACAATAAATCATCGTATCGTGTAATATTTTTCGCTCGGAAATGTTTTAAATTTTAGATAGTCAGGATATGATCAGACGCCCTTCAGAATGTTTGCCCATCCAGGTCAATATTCAGCGAATCATCTGCTATTGGTTCGAGGTCTCATTGTATTGTACCCACAGACATATAATATTATGTCGGCAAGTTGATCGAGTAATAAAGGGACTTATAAGAATGTAATGAGATGGCCTTGGCAAACTTCACGTCACATCCAGCAACAGGGTCTTTAGTTGGTGGACCGGTACAAGCGTCAACTTCCGTTCTCCATATTAAACTTCCTCTAGTTTTGAGTATTCCTTGTCCTCTTCAGTTCCTTCAGTCGCACATGACACCTTTCCACAGTCTCTATGCCGATAAGCAATGTTAAATTTTCTGCAACTAGGTAGCAATTTCTTAGCCCTTTAAGTATACTTAAAGGCTTAATATAAGACATAATATGCATGATAAGTCATGCGTGCTTATGACATAATGCTATTTAAGTTTTAAATCTGTGACCTTGCAATGTTGTGAGTCGGATATCGAAGGGGTGCCGATATAGTTATAGCCACATGGAACATTCGTCTTGAGTCACAGAGGGCCCAGCACACAGCGGTATAATGGAGGTCGGATCATGTTACTCTACTCCTTGGATCATTCTGAGATGTGTTACCTCAGATTTTAACGTCATTGTTATGGACAAATTACTTCTTACGAGTGATGATCGTCATTCATGACTAACTCCCATTTATTAATTGAATTCCCAAGAAACAAATGGTTTGTACCTTAAGGGGCTCTTCCCATTCCTGTGTATCTACAACGCGAACATGGTTGGAGAGCATGTTGTTTCATCCAATGCATATCGCCTGTTGACGACAAGCAAGGGAAAGCGACATTGAGAGAAAAATATTGTGCAGAAATTACATAAAACTTGTTCCAGGAAATACGTGTTTTTGAGTAATACTTAAAATGTGTAAAATAAATATTTTTCATATAGAATCTTCATTACATGCGCGAGCTTCATTCCTATCGAAATGTTTTCTTTACTTTTACAATTTATGAGTACATTATGAAAGCCCTAAGTTCAGGTAAAATTTGTGCAATAAAGCAGATATTTGGAGAGTTTATACTGAATATATTTCTTGAAATTTGTATTTTCTGCTTCAATATAAACCTAAATAGAATGCACAAGATACCTATCAGTATTTTTTTAAAGAAAGATGCGTTATAACGCCATAATCACGTACTAGCGTTTGTATGAAAAATATGACGAGTTGGCCACTCTTAACCAACGACAGAAGTGGAACCTTCATCAAAGCAAGATTAATAATATCTACGAAATAAAAGTATGCTCACCGAGCTTATCTACCTTAGTTAATGTGAGCCGACTTTACAAAAACCAGCGTTACATAATCGAGAGTGAGAGCCACCCATTCAATATGCACTATATAAAGTGTTCAGCTACCTAAACAAGTTTGTACTTCAATTGATATAAATACAAACTCAATAAGTAGTATATTAAGGGCGGACTACACGACTTATTAACAGGTGTATGTTTATTTGTTATGTATTTTGTTTAAAATATATTTTACATATTTTTATTTTATCATTTAATTACTTCTTTGATTAACTCCACATTTAAATAAAATGCTTATTCAAGGATTATGTAAAGATACAGTTGCAATAAGAGGTGTTTTAATCATTTAAAAAGTATTTATTTTATTTATCATTCAAAATAAAATTAAAATATCATAAAAAAATAGTGATATTATTTTTGTTTGACTTTGATAAAATATGCAGTATAACATAAACTTAACAATATTAAATATTATCGGAGCTGAATTAACATCATCTACGTGACCAATACAGCCATTCAAATTCCGGGATTTGTAACAAAAAACTGAACTGTCAGTTGAGGGTGTCTATCTACAAATCCCTTGGATCGTAAAAAAATAAAACAACCCATACATCATCCCAATGGTAGAAAAAATAAGAGCCGTCTTACCTTTGGGTTCCGTAATAATAATTTACATTTATATTTTGTATCTAAGTAATTTTATATCTTTACTTATTATTATTATTTCAATATCATGGGTTATTTATTTTAATTATATATTATTAGAGCACAACTCTTACTGGTACGAAGTTAGCTTAAGTTACTCCATATAACTCGAGACATCTGCGTGTGAAAGTTCCGTCAAGATAGGTCTAGCCTTTTTGAAGATTAGCTGGAGCAAACACATGACATATATTTTATTTATGAAAAAAAGACGTTTAGGACACGGGCACGGTTACTCTGTGTGTTAATCTGATGGGTAAGTAGTACGTCCTGCCCATTACAGTGCAGGCCGCTTGGGGTTAGAGAAAAACTAAAAATTCTGAACTGAATCGCAATTCCTGTTCCTTCCTTATGTTATAAAGTCACGGGAAGATGTTAAGAGGGTCCTTCCCAGCCATTTCTATTTTAACGCGAACATGTTCGAAAAGCGTGTTGTCATCTAACACACACCGCCTGTTCGACAAGCAAGAGAAAGAGATTAACATTGAACGTAAAATAGAGCAGAAATTACATAAAACTTGTTACAGGAAATACGTGTTTTTGGGTAATACTAACTTTGTGTAATAAATGTATATAAAATAGTATCTCCATTACTTACATGTGCGAGTAAAATAAAAAGCGTGTTATTTCTCGCAAAAGTATAATAACACATATTTATTTACATTTAGATTTTAGCTAGTATAGTAATATGTATTAAATATTTGCATGCTACGAATAGTGCTAGCAAAACATATTATAAGCTTATTATTATAATATTTTAACACCATTGTTTACTATGTTTTTTTTTGCAAATTATTATTAGTTAAATTACATGAAAATATCAATTATATAATATAATAATCAAAAAGTTACCTATAATTTAACATGCATACATACAAGAACCCCTTATGTGAGAGTGATGGCCTCCTCCATACTTTTCCATTTGTATTATTATAATATCATGATCCCAGCGAGTTACCTCTACCATTCTTTGTAACACCAGCAGGGCCCCGCCACAACGTTAGTCTTGAAGTCCATCTGTCATCGCTCATCCTGGCTACATGGCCAGCCCAGCGCCATTTTAACATTTTTGAGAAATTAAGCGTATCAGTGACATTAGTCTTTGCCCATGTCATAATGTGTATTTTTTGTATTTTTCTCACATTTGTCATACTTCTCTCCATACTTCGTGGGCAGGATCTGATTTTGTTCTTTACGCGTTTCGTGTATTTCCACGTTTGGCAGCCGGAGGTGATAGAGGGGAACAGGCAATTATTAGTTGTTAAACAATAGTTAGTTAGTTTTAATATTAATTTTTTTTCTTTAAATTACTAGACACTAGAAGTACCAAAGAGAACGGCCGTTTAGTACTTCTTGCCTTCAGATTTTTTTCCATGCGCCTCTATATATCTGAACTTAAATATCTCTCAAAGTTTTTATCGCTGTACTTTGCTGTTGCACTTTTGTTTTTTATTTAAATTATTAATAATCGTTGGTTTTATTTCCTCCTTCATTTTTTGACAGTCTAATTTATTACTGTATATTCTCTAATACCTCTTTTATTTCTTCCATATGTATTGTTTGTATAGGCACGAAGGTATCTCGATCAATCAATAGTTTCTTTACTGTTACAATTTATGTGTAAGTTATGAACGGCCAAAATTAGTAGAAAAAGTAAATAATTGGAGAGTTATACTGAATTTGTTTCTTGAGAATTATATTTTCTGCTTCGATAGGATTATTTAGGACCTTGATACAATGCACAAGATACCTATTAGTAGTTTTTTTTTAAGAAAGATGCGTTACACCGCCATATCACGTACGAGCGTTTGTATGAAAAAACATGACAAGTTGGCCGCTCTCAAGGCACATTAGCCCAAACTGAAACATAATAATGCTTGCACTAGTGCTTGATGAAAATGATAGAAATAGGCATCTCTGTGGACCCGAGGTAGCCGCCACAAGATTACAACGAAGCCTCACACTCGTCAACCCCCAATTACAATAATTCATATTATGGTACAAATACCTGCTAAGTAAACATCAGATTTTTGATAAGCAAATCAGAAACATTTTATTTTATTTATTTATTTTACACACAAAAAAAGTATTTTACAATTTTACCGTGTACCGTTACTCGTCGCATGTTATAAATAACTAAGAGAAAACTAAAAATATACTATATGACATAATATCAGTACTTTAAACTAATTACAATATGAATTATTAACATTAAACACTAATTCAAATTTTTAAGAAACTTATTATATTAATTTTATTTATGTTGGTATTTGTATAAGTATCATTGTTTTGTTATATAATATATATATAATATACTTATATTCTTTAACCAATACAAATATTATGAACACCTAACATTCATAATCCTGCAGGAATATGCCACGGTAATTATACTCTAGGAAGTTGTATTAGTAGTTTCATCGTATGATTCGAGGTGCTCCTACATACATTATGGTATCAAAGTATGACAGAACAATTAAAAAGTATTGAAACTTTTGATCATTGAAGCAGTTCTCTTACTACCGTTAGCTCACAAAACGTCATCATGTCTTGTGCTGGGGTGACCGACATAAAAAATTACAATAATCGTAACTAGAATAAGATTAATTAATTAGATTTTATAAATAATGTTTAATTAAAATTTTGAAGGCAGTTGTTTTTTTGTTAAAATTTTTTATTTTATGATTTTTAGTGAATTTGAAGTACACTAACTAACAATTTGAGTAAATATGTGTATATTTACAAAATTTTCAATGCAGCAATGAACGTAAGTGCTTTGCAATTTGATTTCAGACAGTGTTCTGTTACTTTGTCATGGATTCCGTAATCAGAACCTAACCAAACTCTCACTAAACTATCTTTGATGTACATCCTTTCCAATAAAAAAAGAATATCGAAATTGGTTGGCGCGATATTGAGTTATTCGTAAATTTGTCATCCACTTTGCTAAACGTATGTATAGCTGATAATGAAAATGTTTTCTCATGGATGCCATTGTCAGATCTGGATGGATCAAATTACAATGGGACCACACGGGAAGCACCAGCTTTCAAATAAAAATAGAATTATCAAAATCAGTTCACCCAGTCGAAAGTTTTGAGTTAACAAACATAAAAAAAAAACATAACGACGAATTGAGAACCTCCTCCTTTTTTGAAGTCGGTTAAAAATAAACAGTAAATCACAATAATTTGGACTCATTTATACATATTTGTAGTAAATTCTTCACAACAAATTCTTTATTGCTCTTTGATTAATAGAACTCGGCTCTAATAACCTAAACAGATGGTCGGATCTGGTATGGCCGAACATCATAACTGTTACATTCTCTTCAGCCTAAATATATATATTCTATAGTAAGGCCTTAAACAAGATATACAAACATGTAATTGTACTTTATTTTATCTTTTATGTTTTTTTTTGCTATTTTTCTGAAATATTATTATAGAAACACGCTCTTAAAAGAATATAAAAAGAAAGAACTAACCATATAATAATATTTCACATGAGGAACCCTAACATGAGGGACGGTTAAGCGAAAGATTATTATCGCATGACAACATTTCTAATGCTACCTGTATTCTTTGCGATTCGATATAATATTATAAAAAAATATTTAGTGATTAAAAATATTGAAGTGTTCATATTGTGCCCACTACCTAACTAACACTGGACCGTGGTTCAAGTTCCGCTGGAATTTTCATGTATGTATTGTTAACGTCTGTTTTTTGTTATTGTCTTAATAACTGTACGTAAGAGATACATTTTTTTAAGATTTACCTGAATTTTTTGCCACTTGTTAGGCTAATTTAGGTATTTAAGTAGTTGTTGCATCACTTTAGATAGATTATATTTAAAATATTTGTAAAATAAAGTTATAAAAATTAATATTATAGAGTGTCAAAAAGTTTCCTGCCACTTCTTCTCCTTACAGCTCAATTTTTCCGAAGTGGTGGGGTAAAGTGAAACTATCACATTAATTAGTGTATTTTTTAACCTGCTTCAATAATTAACTTTGATTTAATTACATTTAACAACACTTGATCACGGGTTACGTATTGAGACCAACATCTCCGCTGTCTGTAAGTTTAACTTAAACCAAAACTTTGAAGCAACATATTAAATGTTACACCGAGTACCCGACATTTTATGTCACTTTCATTTTTTAATCATGACACATAAGGCCGAACGTGATATTACACCAAAAGCTTATTATTGACATAAAATATTACTCCATTTGTGAGAAATGAGAAAATAAAACTTTGCACATAATCAATCACAGAATACATATATTTTAAAAGTATTCGGTATTTATAACTATTAAAGAGTAAGATGTTCTAATCCAACACAAAAGTCACGTCATTAAATAATTCATTGAAGAGTTCCTGAAATGAGAGACTAGGGTCTAGTTTACCTAAAAAAGTAAAGTAGGTACCAATATAAAGGCATAAAGGCATAAAGGCATTTATTTTCTCAAAATTGATTCCTTTAGAATTCTTTTTGATGTCATTTCTTATACTACTAGATACTACTACCGCTTCGGAAACAAATGGCGCTCTGAGAGAGAAGAAGCGGCGCAAGAAACTCTCCCAGCATTCTTTTTTTGCCCTCTTTTCAATAAAAATTTACAATATTGTACAGTCATTTCTATCGCTATAAAATAATCACAATCTAGTCCCAGGCTGTCCGAACATTTAGATATTCAGCAGTGGAGTAATAGGATTTACGACAGAGCCATTTTTTTATGAAACATTTAAATTTATTTATAGATAATGCCTGAACAGTGGCTGGGACTTTATTGTAGAAGTGTATACATTTACCCTTAAAGCTATTATGTATCTTAGGAAGCCTACTAGAATTAGTTACAAGCAATCCCTTATTTCTAGTGTTATAATAATGAAAATCACTATTAAGAGCAAAAAGGTGACGATTTTTGTGAACATATATTAAATTTTCATAAATGTACTGACAATGAACAGTCATAATATTTATTTCTTTAAATTTTTCTTTGAGAGTAAACATTTTGTTTTTTTACTGTTTAAGTGCAGATTATTCGTCTCAAACCAACGCACTATCTTTGAGAGTGCATTGCTTACGTCGTCATCAATATCTACACGTCGCTTTACTCTAAAAATAAGTGAAGTATCATCAGCAAACAATACAATCTCATGGCTATCATCTACCACAAACGGTAGATCGTTAATATATATAAGAAACAAGAAAGGACCGAGAATAGAACCCTGTGGAACACCTATTCCCACAGGTTTACCCGAAAACCGTTTGTCATTTACATCGACTATCTGAACTCTTTCGCTTAAATATGATTTTAACAGATTTAGGGCTCTATTTTTTACTCCATAATGCTTTAGTTTTAGGAGTAAAATTTCATAGTGGGCGCAGTTAAATGCTTTGGACAAGTCACAAAAAATGCCCAATGCATCCTGTGACTCTTCCCAGGCGTCAAAAATGTGCTCAATGAGTCTAGTACCCGCATTAATTGTTGATAAGCCTCTAGTGAAACCAAATTGATTTTTGTTCATTAATTTACAAAAATGCATTTGTAGCTAGCAAAAGTTTTTCAAAAATTTTACTAAAAACAGGCAGCACTGAAATAGGTCTGAAATTAGCAGGGTCAAAAGAACTGCCCGATTTAAACAAAGGTATAACCATGCTGTATTTCATGAGGTCAGGGAACACACCCTCATCTATGCATTCATTAAATATTATTGCTATTTCAGGTGCTATAATGTCAAGTATGTATTTTACAATATTAGTCGAATGGCCCCATAGGTCTTTTGTATTTTCTAGGTTAATTAATTTGAAGATTTTTATTATATCGCTACCTGTAACATAATAAATTTCAAATCAGTGGAAAATACTGGTAGGTGTAATTTAAGCATATCATATGCTGCTTTTGGCGAAGAGTTAAGGTCTTTGGTCGTGACAATCGGGATTTCGGAGAAGTATTTATCAAATTCATTTGCAATTTCTATTTCCGAATTTATAACGCGATTATTAATATTTAAACAGATAGATGTTACGGCAATTCGATCTACCAGTTTCATTGTTAATTACACACCAAGTCGCTTTTACTTTATTATTACTGTTTTTAATTTTATCTGCAGTGAAACGTGTTTTCGCTTCATGACAAACTACTTTAAAGAGCTTGGAGTATTTTTTTACATATATTTTAAATTATTCACTATTATTGTAATGTTTCTCATATTAAAGGTCATATAAGCGTTTAGGACTTTTGTGGATACCCATTGTTGCCCAATCATTAAAACTATGTTTGTTGTTTACTGTCACCGTTACTGGAGTAAAAATCCTGTCAAATTCCTCACAGAAGGAATTGAAGACTAAGTTATAGTGAAAATTTGCAGTTTCACAACAGTGTAAAAATGGTATCGTATTTACCAAATTATTTCTAAACCTCTCATGACGGCTACCCGTAACTGGTATAATCATCACCTTTTTTGGTCTGACATTGTCCAATCTTGTATTTACTTTTATAAGTTGCCCACTATGGTCGGACTGAAGATTATTAATTATGAGTTTACTAGTAATAGTAACATCTGTAAAAATATTATCTAAACAGGTTGCTGTTGTAGAAGTGATTCTAGTAGGTTCCCAAAATACATTGAACAAATTAAAACTTTGAAATAAATTTTTAAGGCTAGTACAATTGGCCGAAGGTTCAAGCAAGTTTATATATATATTTGGGTTTCTCAAAGTATTCAGCTATTATAATTGTATACCTAAAAAGAATTCTCCCATTGAGATATCACAATATTTAAAATACTTCACATCTAGCTATATTCATCCATCTTGCTTAAAATAATCCTTTAAAATAAATGAGTAATCGTGAAAATATGCCTTATACACCATTTAAATAATTTGAACCTTAAATATATAGACATAAGATTTATTTTTGTTTATATACTATGCAGGTTACGGGGCTGTACACACGATCTTTAAAGTTATGTCCTTGGGAACCAAGTCCCCTTTCGTCACCAGTGCAATAATCACGTTTAAAAATCTATACAAAACAGTTTTTTGGCGATCATAAAACTAGTGATAAAATCTTGTCGTTACACTCACGGTCCGAAAGTTCCCAACATAACATATTATTCTCATAAGTCTGAGTATTTGCAGTTGAATTAAAAAAAATTATAATGCGCGAAATATAAAGCGAAGTGATTCAACTTATTAATATTATATATTATTATTGAACTAGATATTTGGTTCACTTTGGAGATCATAGAGTATAGACAGTACCTTCATTTAGATATAAAATGCTTCTTAACAGTTAATATTCTTATAATAATAGACATTATAAATGATTGCGTCGTACTCATATTGCAATTACAATTTTTGCTGATGACATTTCTTTAACTTTCAAACTCGATAGATCGAAAAAAAACTTTGATGGTGTAAATAAATCACTTTCATGTATATTAAATTGGTTTAATATAAATAATCTTTCGCTAAATGCCGATAAAACAAAATGCATTAAATTTACTATGCCAAATGTGAAAGAATTTCCAACTTAATGAGGAGTCACTTAGTCTTGTAGATTCTACAGTATTTCTGGGGCTTCACATTGATTCAAAACTAAAATGCCCCCAAATAGAAACACTTGCAGGTAGACTTGCCTCAGCAGCGTATGCGGTTCGAACAATCAGACATCTAACTAACGAATCGACGGCTAGACTTGTGTACTTTAGCTGCTTTCATTGTGTTATTGGCATCATGCAATGGGGTAACTCAGCAGATATCCAAACAATTTTGTTTTACAGAAAAGGGCAACTCGTGGTATATATAATACGAAACCTCGCCACTCAGTGCGTGACCGTTTTAAAGATATAAATATTTTAACAGTAACTTCTTAATATATTTATGAAAATTTATTGTACACATATAGGAACAAAGAAAATCTGCTGAAAAGAAATGATATACATAACATTAATACAAGATACAAGAATAAATTGTTGATTCCGAGATGCCGATTACAAAAACCTAACGATTCTTTAATGGGAAACTCTGTGCGTTTCTATACAAACTCCCATCATAAGAGACATAGCTATCAATTCGTCAATTCAAATCTTATATTAAGAAACAATTAATTAAGGAAGCCTATTATAGAATAGATGATTTTATAAATGCCAAGGTAGCTTGACCATTTGTCGCTCCATCTCGCAATGACAGCTTGACAATGTCTTAGGTTCTTGAAAACCGATGTAGAGCTATGACTAGTTTTGTTTAATATAGTCCAATAGAATAATTGTGGATACAACTTTGTATTTTTGTATATTAGAATAGTTTATTGTGTGACGATTCAATGTGATCCTCGAGATTTTATTGATTAAATATATTCTGATTCTGAGATATCGATAAAAATCCCAATCCCACACTCGCCACTTGGACTCAGTTGTATCGATTTATGTCAGATTTATTTGTTAATTCATACCTAGTCTTGCCATAAATACTGAAACATAAAAAAAAAAATTCTATTGCAAATATCATTTATTACTTTTACAGTGTGCTAGTGTAATACATAAATATAAAACAATTTGAAATATAAAAAGCTTATTCGAAGTGCTCTCCATTGGCTGCAATACAGTCCTTTATACGTTGAGGCCAGTTATCCATAGACGCACGCACTCTTTCCATGGGAAAATTCTTCACTGCAATGGCAGTACGAATGCGTACGGATGGTTTTAGGGACTCCAAAACTAAACTAAAACAAGCTGTACTCTATAAATCTGACTATAAATCATAATTCACCAGATTAAGATCGGGACTAGACGACGGCCAGTCTTCAGTTCTGATGAAATCCGAAACATTCGTTTCCAACCAAGACTGCGTAAACGGAGGAACAGACGGACCCGGCGCCGAATTTTGGAAAGACCATTCTTGGTTATTGAACATGGCGTTGTTATGGGATTTCACTGTTAGAATTCAACTTAGACACATAACGGCGGCCATAACTGGGCACGGTCTTTATAATAAACATGTATTTAATATAATATAATAACTGACGAATATAATATAATAACTGAAGGAATCTGCTGCGCATATACTTCTGCATTGTTCAGGTGTAGCAACTTACCGGGCTCAACATCTTGCTACCCCAAACACACTCCCGGAAGTTTGTAAGAAGGAGAGGAGGTTGCTAAGGTTTTAGGAGGAATTGGGGTGGCAGGAATAACAAATATATTCCCACACACGGAAAATTGAGCGCGGAGTCGTCGAGTCGCGGAAATGAGTAATAGACTATAGCTTAACATATCACACCAAGGGCTTCACTAGCTTCTCAAGAATAGTATCTTGATAATCTTGTGCCGCTGTTTGATGCCTTTTTCATAAAAGTATGTCTCAGTAGTCAGTCACTCCTTCATAGCTAATACCCCACCAAACTATCACTGAAGTCGGATAGTGCCCACATTGCACTCTGTCTACTAATTGGAAAGCATCGTTAGAGCTTTGAGCATGAATACGGTCATTTTGTTTGGTAAAAAGTTGCTCAATGGTAAAAAAATTCTCATCCGTAAACAAACATTTTCTGTGACCTCCCTTTGCGTACCGCTTCAGTAGTTGCTACGATTCTACCACCCTATTCTTATTTAATTATCAATTAAGAAATGACCAGTACGTCTCTTATAGGCTGCAAGTCCTAAGTCATCTTTAAAAATACGCGACATAGTTCTAGGTGATATCTTCTTCTCCCGAGATAAAATCTTTTGCTTTCGGACAGCATTTCTTCGAACTATTTCCCTTATTGCTTTGACCAGATCTTTTTCTGTCACAAACAGAAGAGGTCTCATTGTACCTCCATTAATAGCCCGGTACACAAACATTTTTCTCATACCAAGCGAATGGAGAGTTTATAAATTGCATTTAGCTCCATACCTACTTTGTGTAATGCAATCACAGCGATTCGGGTCTCTTTATCACCCCACTCCGTTTTAATATCGCAAAATATTGTACAAAGTATTGGCGCGAAAATGAGAAAACTCATTGAACAAATTAAAAATGACTGATTCCAAATTGTGAAGTAATATTTTGTTTATTTTTAATTGTAACAGTTTTAATGGCCAGACTAAGTATACTTTTTTTTAAGATCATGTGTATTGTAATTTTAAGTCTTTAAATTTTGCTAGCAAAAGATAGGGTATAAGTCGTAACAATAGTAATAGTATTTTATAAATATTAAAGTTATTAGGTTTGCATAAGACGTGTAATAAATTAAATCCTTTTAAAGTTATTTTTATAGTTTTCATTTTCTGAAGTTGGTCTTATTAAAGTTTTTTTTTTACTTTATAGTGTTAAATTATGGTTTTTGTAATATGTTGTCCTATAAACTAAGAAGGATTTTTCTAGATTACATCAGGTGAAAGGTGTAAGCTGCACAGCGCTTTAAACAATATAGATCCCAAGAAACGGGAACAAAAACAGTATCGACTACGAAAAAATGCCAAAATCTCTATTTCACGTTCTTGAGAGACACTGAAATATCGTGATGAAGTTTTGTTAGCGTTATTTTAATAGAAATTAAGCTGTACATTACAAACTTGTAGTGTATTTTAAAGAGTATTCATGTATTCCATAGATAATATCTTTGGTTTAAATACAAAAGATGTTTGCATAACTCATAGATGATAATCTCAAGCGATATTCCGACGTCCCCGTGTGCATGTATGTGGTGACAGCCTTAATTTGTACTCATTAGGGTTGACACTTCTTATAAAACAAATTCAATGTTAAAACATTGAATAAAATGAAATAATAGTATTGAAAGGTTAGTTATATTATATTCAAGCTTGAATAGCATAGCAATTATCAACTTGGGTCTCAGGCCGTCCACGGGGCTTGTTCTGCAGGTCGAAATTTCCAGAACGAAAATGTTGGAACCAAAAACGAACTGTGTTTTCTTTTGCAACATGACCGCCATACACATCATTCACCCTTCGAGTCGTTTCCGCAGCACTAGTGCCATGGCGGAACTCGTACTCGTAAATAATGCGATACTTTATTTCCATTTTGTAAAATGAGTGACGCAAACAGAAAAAAAAGAAGAAAAATCAAATGAATAACGGTCATCGAAGCACAAATACATGAGTAAATAGCTGTACAAATTTGAATTTGGAATTCCTTACCAAAGACGAGAACATCGTGATTAAAGTGGCCAGTACGAAATACGCCAATTTCATATGTAAGGACCTAATATATCATCATCGTAGACAAAAGTATTCATAAAATATGTTCATAAAATGAAAACTACTGGGCCAAATTATGTAAAATTTATTATTATGGGGCCAAATGCCATCTATTCCGCATCTAACTTAAGAAGAATAACGTAAATCGGATCATATTTTAGAGTAATCGGTGTACCTACATACATAAAAAAATATAGCGATCGAATTGAGAACCTCCTCTTTTTTGAAGTCGGTTAAAAAAACACCACACATGACATGAGTATTAGGTTTAAGGTTTAAGAAATATAAATTATTTTCTACTTTTATGCGCGTTATTTATAGTTTTTATTTGTTTATAAAATAATACGATATCAATTGGTATTGATATAATATTATCAACATATTAACTACTTTGTTGGTCAGAAAATAGTCTTCAGTCTTCATTTGACACCCTCTTAACCAGATTCAATAAACATGGAGCAAACAAACATTAACACATACAATGTAATGTATTGTTTCTATAAAGGTTACTAGGTGAATAACTGTATTACCTGATCACCATAATAACAAAACAAATGGAATGCTTTCACCAATACGATCGGTGTACAAACTAACACATTATAACACCGGCTAGGGTTGACACTCTTAATATTTATATAATTATTTATAAAGTGTACAAAATGTGAGCTGTTATTAAGTTTAAAATAAATTGGGTTGTTTATTTGAAATAGAAAGTGAATCCGATATGAAAAAACTATAGAATAAAAAAATAAAGGGTTATACGTGCGAAAGAAATGGGACCTTTAGAGGACCAGGAGTTATGGGAGCATGAACTAATTCCCTGAGGCTGTTGGACCTTATTCTTACCTCTGACGTGCCCCCCACATACCTCGACATCATCCCCAGTCCCCACAGTGCAGTTTTGAAGGTACTTTCTTCAACGTACGACCAAGCTGTGGAATGAGCTTCCTTGTGCTGTGTTTCCAGGACGTTACGACCTACCGGCCATGTCGTCTCGTGCTGCCTTCGAAAAGAGCATATTTAGAAGCCCGGCGCACACAGGAGCATTTCCTGTGATTCCTCTCGTATTGGAAGAGAATGTGGGCGGCGGTGATCACTTAATATCAAGTGACCCGTACGCTCGTTTGTCCTCCTCTTCAATAAAGTCAAAGTCACATAAACTTTATTCCATTAAGCTTTAACTAAGCGCTTCTGAATCGTCACTATAAATATTTCTTTTTACTGAATCTAGCATAATATGTTCGGAAAAAGGAGAGTTTGTGAGAAGAACATACAAGAAACTCAACTGCCACTCATTTCAATCAATCAAGACCTTAAACATTTTTCACTCACTTTCATCAACTTTACATAATATAACTTCATTTTTATAAACAAGATGTTTTTACAAAATAATATCACACAATAACACAATCATAATTAACGTGTTTTATTGTTGGCTATTGAACCTTCTCAACTATTAAAAACTCCTTGAATCGAATAATAAATTGATTTTGTATCTCGTTAGGCCATCTTTGAAGACGTTATAAATATTAAAAAAGTGTTTCTACTTCATTAAATTTTATTACTTGGAAAGCGTATAATTAGAAAAGATAACAATCTCGATCCCAAACATGCTCGTGAAATGTGTAGGAGGTATTTATAAGAATAATTTTATGAATAATGTTATTCATTACAATACTTTCCGCTTCCATTTGAGATATACAGAGATTATAGGAAATATTAAGAATGTGTGAGTGTTTGATTAAAGATTTCAAATGAATTATTAATCGGTTTGAGCCACAGACCTAAACTGACGTACAGACAGACAGCGTGCGGGAGGGAAGAACATCTCTAACGGTAAACCAGTAAGATAAGAAAAGTAAGAAAATCTAAGCAAAGTAATTTAATTCCATTTCAATTTGTGATAATATTGGTAATAATATATAATAATGAACAAAGTAAAAAAAATTATATGAATGTTTAAGTAATGTTGAACTAATGCCCTGTGCTTCTCCGGGGCGTTTAAAGAATTGGGGAGTGCCAGGCCCAAGGGTGTCGTAAGAGGAAACTAAGGGCTTTTTAAAAGCGGGAGAGTCACGCTGCCGTCTTATGACGTCAGCACAATACGGCCAGGCTCGTCCGGGTTACTACCACACTCGCACAGAATAAAGGCGTGAAATAGCGACCTAGTGCCGGTTTGTTTCGCATAATCGTGATAACGCAGAAACGGATCATCTCATGGGCTGCGTTCAAGCGGCAATTGACGACGTGCTTGCACAGATTCCCTCCGCTGAAATCGTAGTCGTGGGTGATTTCAACGGGCACAATGCCGAATGGCTTGGATCATGTACCACTGACAATTTGTACTTTTTTATTTATTGTACAATTTAATACCTGTGACGGAGACCTTAATTCTAGCTGATGTATTACACGATCATTCAAACTAAATATTATGTTAAAGTTATGTTCAAATTATTTTGTAGTGAAACTGAATAAGGTTTACTTGGGATGTTTCCTACCAAGAAAATTTATTTTTATCGTATTAAATTTCTTGTAAGTTTTAATATTTTTTGAAGATAGTCCCTTAACGCTCATCATCGAAACGTACCCTCGCAGCGAAATAAAAACGTACTTATTAAGTTAAATATAACTCAACCAATTCCAACCAAATTTTTAATATTAGGTTATTATAATATATCATAATTATGTTCATATTGAGACCTCGTTGACCCGCCATGTGTCATTCTGTATGAGTAATATGGGATGTACTAAACAGGAATTCACATTGATATCATTGTTCCGATTGTAAAACTATAAATACACAAACCAACATTATAATTTACTGAATCATCAAATTATTCACCAAACTAGGTAGCAACGCTGCCATTTAAAGAGATTGGAAAGGTCCTTTATTCTAAATAATAAATGATTACGATTTAGAATATGCACCTTTTTTACATTGAATGTTTTATTGAAACTTATTAAAACTACTTAATTCCGTCTTATCATTAGAATTAAAAATATTAACAAGTGCACAAAGTAGTATATGGCAGTATTATCGCCGCACGAACGATTGACATACAGTAAGGTTATACGTATTAATAAATAAGCTGAGTCAATAAAGAAAATGTCTAACATGGTGTCGCCACAGATTTATTTACCACGTTGACTCAACCAATTGCACCGTGGTGTCCGTAAGCTACGAAACCAGACACCCTACAGACATCAGAGTTATTACTTATTACATTTATTTATTTATTTATTTAAAACATACGTGACAAGACTGCCTGCAAGCAATATCACTGCTTGCAGACAAGTTAATGACAGTAAAACTTTAGGTAAATCATCATTATCATAAAACTCTTTTAATCTTTTTTATTCAAGAGGTAATATTTTTTTTATAAAGTGCAATAATTTCTAGAAAGTTACGCTATTAGTGACAAATATCAGTTTACAATCAATCCTCTCGACGTGTTTGTTGTTACGGACTATGACGTCATAGTTCGCACGCACTATGCGCGTCGCTTGGTTATTTTTTTTTACAATTTATATAATTACTTCTTCGGCGTTTTATAAGTGTTAATAATTATATAGCAATGTAAACCATAAAGTATTACTATTTTATTATATCGATATAAGTAATAACTTATGACTTATTTCAAACACAAACTGCCATTCTAGATTTGCTCAAATTTCTAGGCGTGCACGTTAAAATATTCTCCAATAATATTATCTTACAGAAATGATTCTGCGAAATGACGACTGGCTAATGAAAGATTCATTTAACGTCGAGACATCTGCACTTTGTAGCTCATCAAAGCTCGTTTTATTTTGTCTGACCGTCTGTCTGTCACAATTGTGCGTAGAGCTAACTCTCTATTAGTGGTACCAATTATTGGTTGAGAGCTCGGATATAAGATCTAATTAAAATCCTTCGTCTCAGCACTGCGCTGTCGCACGATTTCTCTAAAGTATGATCAATACTAATTTTATAACTAAAAATATTTTAAAACCATTACGCCGATTTTCAAAGTTCTTTTACTTATAGAAAACTACATTGTCAGCGAGTTAGTTGGGTTAACATATTTTTAAACAAATATTCCTACAAGTAAATTACCAATGTTATCATAAATTTGTTTATATAAGTCGTTATCGAGCGTATTCTGCGGAACTACTTTATTATAAAAAATTGCTTTACTGCTTCTAGGGCGGGTCACAATTATGTGTTCTCCATATCGCAGTTCAGCGTATTTGTTCCGTCTGGGTTAGCGCAACAGGGCATCTATTACGAAAATCGAAATACGTAGTTTCGGTCCGAAACGAAAGAACGACGAACTTCGATTTAAATCCTATTACCAAAGTACTTCGGATCCGTATAGTGCGGACGTAATTCGTTTCGGAACTATAGACATAAAAAAATTGTACAAAGATGATATGAATGTACATACTTATATTACCGGTAAATCGTGCCAAAACCGATAACAAATTAGAAATTTACAAATAAGTTTTTCGTTATGTTAACATGTATTTAAATAATGGAATTGATTTATATTCCGTTTAAGTTATCTATTTAAAAAATAATCCTATTTTACTGCAAGAAAATATCCTTTATTAGTTAAATTAAATTTGACGTATCATTTCATCTATTGCATTATATTTTTATTTAGTCTGTGGTAGTTTAACATACTTTCGCGGTTTTTTAGTTTAAATTTTTTCAGAAGTAAAGTGAAAGTTATATATATGCGAGTAAGTATTATTTAGAATAGAATAGAATAGAATAGAAACATTTATAGTGGCTTTATTAGTATAATCTCTTCACAAAAATTTTCAAATAAAGTATTGGCGATAATTCATAACAATTTAGGGAATCAATCATCGGGAATTTGTTTATTTAATCAATATTGCCGGAGTCGACGTCGCTCTCTTGCTCTTTCAAGGTTTTCTTCGTACAAGAAGACCTCTTCGTACATTAAAAAACGTGCCATTTTATAATAAAATAAATATGTTTTATCTAAAACGAAACATATAAGTCTGTCGTTAAAAGTGACGTTGTTGTTACGACCATAACAATGTCAAACAACGAAAACGTATGTGTCGAGTGAATTTAGGAATAAGCTAAACGAAAGAAAAAAAAATGTCTAATCTCGAACTTCGTTTCGATCTTCGGATTCGAAACACTTTCGTAATAGAAAAATGTACGATCCGCCAACCGAAACTTCGTATTTCGATTTTCGTAATAGGGCTCCAGATTCTCAAATCTTAGATAGACTTGTTTTACTTTTAAACAAAATGTATTTTAAGCCAGTATATTTGTATGAACATTGTACAACGTACGTGGTTGTATTACAAAATAAATCCAAATTGTTATTAAGTGTGTGTCCAACATCCCGACGCCACGTGTTCACATTTTTTGCCACAAATTCCTTTGAACAATAATGAACCATTCACATTGACTGGAACCGTACAAATTGTAATTAAGAAAATTTTGTAGACAAATTCATATTTATGTTTGCAGTGATGGGTAAGTAATGTTATACCTATTGTTATATATGTGTATGTATATTATACTGTTATATATATGTGATGTAAAAGTAATTATTATTTTTTATCATGCTTTATTTTTTTAATGATTCCACAGACTGCGAATGAGCCAACACCCTCAGGCTATTTGATTATAAATTTTATTGTACCATCGTAACTGCATATTTTGTAACTTTAAGAACAAAAAAACCCGCTAAGTTTCTTGCGTCGGTTCTTCTCAGGTCTGAGGCATACTATTTGACTTATGCGTGGTAGTTTCTTGTTGTTCAATAAGTGATTTTAAATATTAATTTGAATAAAAAATATTAAATTTTAATTTATTGAAGTATCATTATTTTTCTAGTTACAAGCAAAGGGACAAGTGGCTCAAGTGATGGAATATGTTGAGTCCACCACCCGTGGACACCCGCAACACCAGGGGCTAAGAGATATGATGCCGGCCTTTAAATAGTCGTATAATAGTAATACTTAAAGCATAAAATCCCTAAGTCGTATCTGTTATATTAAATTATTATTAATTAAATATAATTCTATTCCAGAAGCAATTTAATAATGTTATTTATATAAATATTTTGTGTACCGTTCCATTTCCATATATCAGGGCAAAGTTTCATTTTTAGTGATATTTACATAACTTTTGCGGAATAAACTGGTTAAGGATAATAAAAAACCACTCATAACGATTGCACTCCAAACCAAATAAAAGCTTCAAACCGGTAATAATCGACTAATTTAAAACCAGTTTCAAGTGTTTATTTTTGACAGTACAATCTATATGAAGATACGCTACTGAACGTCTCATTATAATCGTATCACGTCAGGTTTTGTCTCGTGGGTGAACACAAGGACGTCCAACACCAGCGGTAGTTATTGAATAATAATAATTAATGTCATCAATACTCTCAGCCGTTGACTCAACGAAATGTCTTACCAGTTAGTTGTTTTCGTCTGTTTATATCCGGAAGTAATTATGATTAAGATGTTTAAATTTCCAAGGCTCCTGTCAAATCACTAGTGATTTTCATTTTGGTATTAGTTATCATTTGGGATAACAATTCTAATGGAACAATATACGTCCAGATGATGAGAATGGTGCCTTGATTTGTTTTTTTTTTATTGATAAAAGTGGCCAGACGTTGTAAGATTCTATGTGGCGTCGGAATACCTCTCATTACTCTGAGACAGGTATTAACGCTGACATAACGTACTTAGATTATGTAGAAATTGAATCGTACAATTCAGACAATAATTACATCATCATCATTTCAGCCGGAGGAGTACTACTGGTGAACAAAGGCCTCCCCCTCGCCATGACGCCGGTCCTGCACTACCCTTATCATCAACATTATAATCCATCCTATAATACATACATAGGTAATGCTTATTGTAAACTTTGTGGTTCCAGTATATTTATTATTTTAGTTACTATGTTTTAAGTTTCATGTAACCTACAAAATTCAAATGGTTGTTAATAATTTTTAATTATTTTACTTACATTATTTTATAATACATTTTAGAAGTCTGTATATGAAATATGAATGTAAAATAACATCTATCACTCTGAGACAAAGGGTGTCATTAAGGAGCTTCGAAGCCTACTTTCCGGCTTCATGATTAGATATGGCAAAATTTTCCCTTAGATCCCTTTAAATTTTGTAAGTTTTAATTTATTTAATTGTAACAAAAAAAATCCAAGTCCTATGGTCTTTATTAACAGTTCCACTGCATGAAATAATAACTTTCTACATATAAATGCTCGGTTTGTTGCTTAAAACCCATTATAAAACTAAAGAAATCCGTCAATATCGTTAATACAATCTCATCTAAATCATAGTCAATTCATATGTAACGACCTGCATAGCCGAGTGGTTAGCGATCCTACCTACTAAGCTAGAGGTCCCGGGATCGAATCCCGGTAGGTGCAAGCATTTATATTATGAATATGGATGTTTATTTCCGAGTCATGGATGTTTAAATGTATTTATGTATGTTTATATGTATGTTTATATAAAATTTATGTATGTTTAAGTAAGTACATTGTATTAAATATATCATTGTCTTATAACCCATAACACAGGCTAAATATGCTTACCTTGGGGCAAGAT
The DNA here is from genome assembly GCF_905404315.1 of Leptidea sinapis. NCBI lineage: Eukaryota > Metazoa > Arthropoda > Insecta > Lepidoptera > Pieridae > Leptidea > Leptidea sinapis. The sequence goes on along the minus strand of NC_066309.1, from coordinate 253,455 downwards.
AGTTTGCGTTAAAAGTGTGTCAATATTATTATTATTATTATATGTTAAGTAAACACACGTTTTGACAACCAACAAAATTTTACTAAAAAAATTTAATTATTAAATTACTTATTTACTAATTGGAACAATTATTTTAAATAAAAGAATCACTATTTTTAAAAAGCAACCCGGCCAACGTACTCAAGTCAGTAATTTAAGTGAAACTTTCTCTAAAATCACTTTCAAGTCCCGTGCGTTCAATGTTGACTACGAGTCGAATGACACAACAATTACCGTAGTTACCATTACACCTTCAATTTAGATACATGCTAATATGTATTTAGTAACATAATACATTAGCTTATTGCTGCTTACAACAGTAACTTTCCCCGCGTGTTTTTAAATCCTATTTCATTTCAAACAATTTACTCTTTAATATAGACCCCTTTGACTATAATTGATAATTTTTGTACTCCATAATATAATTATGCTCTACTGCTTAAAGACCACCAATAAGAGACCAATCAAGTAATGCCCTAAACACATGATCGGATTTGGTACGCCGGACCATCGGACGTACTCGCACCAATATTGGTCCGGCGTCGTTCTCGGTACGGTAACAATATATGGTCCACTACTAGACCGATAGTCAAATAATGTTGCTTTTTTAGTCCTCTCCACTTGTTTTTTGTACAGCACAGTTTCACAATGTTGGCGCCGGTTTCTTTTTTTATTTTTAAGTTTGAGTATTTTGGCGTTAATTAATTTTAAAACTATGCCTAGTTGAACGGGTGATTAACATTAAATGTAAATTTAAGAATAGAAATTTAACATAAATATGTATATATGTATATATATATATATACAGGTGACAATCGTCCCGCATGTAATATTATTGCTTAAAGCACTGTTATAAGATTACAATTAACTTCTTAATTACATTTCTATGGTGTAAACAGAATCTTTTTGAAAACCATTGTGGACAATAAAATGTACAGTTTCTTCAACTGTCTTCATGACCGAGCCATTAAATAGAGCAAACCTTTAATGTTAGTAATACAATACGCCAGTATCCATCCCTACTCTGTGCCTGTGGTAATACTAACTCAAAACTTCAACGCACCACTCGATATATCATTGGTTACGAACAATCATCTCAATCTGACTCAATAGACTAAGGTCGGTCGCTCCATTCCCAATCTATAGTATCATTAGGAATGAATATTTAAATTGAGTTATGGCAGTGAATCTCTCCAAATCCGCCATATCCAATATATTCTATAGTTATATCTTTATATACTGTATATATTATAGTACCTATACAATACCTTATAAAATAGTCTCCTAAATAAGAAACAAATCACTAAGTTAAAGCAGCACTTCTTTGTTTCCTTTAGTGTTGCTAGATATATAATCACTTAATATCAGGAGACTTACCATCAAGTAAACCCCATGCTGTTACTAAGTTACTATGCCAATACTAAGCACATAAATTCTACAAAACATAATTAAGCGTCACATTGTTCAAGAATACCATAACTCAGCTATTAAGTAATTTTAAGTGTTGTGTTCTAAGTAGGAGTTACTTAAAATGCCATAAACATGACAAATAAACGTCCACAGATCCCACAAAGATGATTCAGTTGTGTTACGTAACACATTCCTGTCCTTTGTTATTAAGGTTACCTTATAGAAATATTTTGCAAGACACTTTCATAGCTTGCCGATTAACTTCGACAAAAACCACAAAAGTTTCAACACTCATTTATATTTATTAGGAAAACATACAGATTAGTTATACTTATAATAAAAATTATTTCAGATTATCATTTATAACATAAGCCATTTAAGTTTCCACAGGCTAGTTTATACATAGAAATGTTATATCGGAGTACTTTTCTTATATTAAATACAATATATAATACTAGCTGACCCGGCAAACGTTGTTTTGCCATATAATTTATTTTTAGTGTTCGACGGTTTTTTCTCCGACGTATTTTACACATACAACTACTATGAAAAAGTCTTTTGGGTTAATATATAGCATATATATGACACTCACAAAAATTTGGCATTCTATTGATAACAGAATTTTCAAAATCGGTTCAGTAGATCCAAAGATAAAGGCCGGCAATGCTCTTTGGATTCCTCAGGTGTGTCTCAGAGAATGTGGGCGACGGTGATTACTTACAGATTACCAGGTACCGGAGGGCCCGTACGCTCTTTAGTCCTCCTTTTCCATAAAAAAGATTACCTTTTAAAAAATTGTGATAATGATTTTAAATGAAAGCATGTATTATCTTTTTTCGTCAATTATTCTGCTATTCGTGACGGAGGCAAATCCAACAAATTACAAATCATGAAAATCAGTCCAGCAGTTCTCCAGATAAAAGTGTTCAAATAACTATCGTTTGTAAGAATAGATAGGTACGGATGTATGTATATGATGCAAAAGTTATAGGTAGCTACTGCAATATTCCTATGTCCTCCTAAATTATGTTAAACGATGTATTTCAGTCATGATAAACATGCAGATTTTCCAATTTAGAAACGCGTGAGCAAGTTACGTAGAATTGGCCTTAGGAAAAGCATGGCATGCCCATATGTATGCCTGCTACTATTATGGTTTGAACCTGTGATTTATTGAAAATGCAAATTAATTGGAACTGTAGGCGTTTAAAATTAATAACTCTACCCGCAGTCCTCCGATCACCCGTATGCCCGTCCCACCTGCCTGCCACCGGACCGCACTACAATATCGCGCACTCGGTTGTTTCTCGTCATCGTCATAACTATCCAAATATTTGTTCAAATAATGTAGTAAAGACAAAATTGATCTACTATAAGTATCTGTTATGTAAGTGTTATTCTGATATGTAAGCTATATTATTGTAAAGTTTCAATACAATCCATTAAGTAGATTTCGCGTGAAAGAGCAACAAACATAAGTCCAGACGTCCATACATTCTTACAAACCTTCGTATTTATAATATAAGAAGATAGCTCTTTAGAAAGCCAGAGGGTAGGGCTGAGATTTTCACAGGTCCATTTATCCAGACATCCATACATTCTTACAAACTTTCTTATTTAAAATATTTGTAGATACTTCTTTGGAAAGCCAGAAGGCAGGGCTGAGATTTTCACAGGGTTGTATGATTAAGTTTAGTATGTATCGATGTACCTATTTATTATGTCTGATCTAAATGACTTGTCGTTATCGCTCTTTGCCTCAGGTGGATATGACGTCCGTTACACACAATTGATTTAAAATGAATGACGCTATTCTGGGCTATGTTTTTGTAGTGTTCTACTTTCCCGCGGGCACCCGCACTAATGTCGTCATGGGATTTGTAAATTTTATAAAACACACTAAGAAAACGCAATTTAAGGTATCTGCTTGACAAATTTTTACTAAATTAGGTGCTTAAGTTGCTGTGTACTAAGCTATATATGAAACTATACATTTTTAACGTTCCCATGGGAAATCGTTGATTTTACAGGATGAAAAGTATCCAAGATATTGATCGGCAATGTAAGGTCTCAACATGCAAAATTTGATTAAATTATGTGCAAAAGTTATTTTGCACTAAGCAATAATATAAGTTACTTTAGTTTTTTAACTATCCTACGGGAACTCTTTAATTTTCTGAGATGAAAAGTAGTATAAAGAGTTGACCGGCAATATAAGGTACATACATGCCATATTTTATTAAATTATGTACATAAGTTGTTGTGCACTACGCTATATAAGTATAGGTTTTTAACTGTCCCACAGGAACTCTTTAATTTTCCGGGATAAGAAGTATCAAAGATGTTGACCGGCAGTATGAGGTACCAACATGCCAAATTTCATTAAATTATGTTCATAAGTTGTTGTGTACTACGTTATATAAGTAAGTATAGGCTTTTAACTGTCCCACAGGAACTCTTTTATTTTCCGGGATTTAAAGTATCTAAGATGTTGACTGGCAACATAAGGTATCAACATGCTCAATTTTATTAAATTATGTACGGACTTATTCTATTTCTCTTCTTACATACCCCTGACTCGGTTTTGATCATATTTTTCTTTGTACAGAAATTTGACTGCTACAGATTTATTATAAGTATAGATAAGTATAGATGATAATATAGTATTAGGTGTGTACCATAAACGAGATAGGGCCGATCCCTGCCATCAAGTTTTTCATTGCGTGCACTTCCTGATGGCAGAGACAAACATTTCAATTGGTCTACTTTTAGGTATTTCTGGTTATATTATGTATCACAAGCTCGTATGATGAATCTATTTTGATCATAATTGGTTCTGGCCAGTGTAACTACAAACATATTACTTTTACGAATTATGAGACTTACGCTCACTTAATTTAGGTACGCAGTATTTTATTTTGTTTAAAATATAAGGAATTTGAATTAAACCATCAGTGAATTTGGTTAAAAATATTTATCTCCTACATTATTTGTGAAGTTTTTAAGTTAAGTGACCTAGTGTCACCTTTTATTTAAGAATTTTATAAATTTGCGTTAGATACTATCTAATATGTCCACATAAACTGTACATTGAAGGTTCCAGGTGGTGGAGGTATGTTCCAGATGGTACCTAACAAGCGCGTTATATGGCAAAATGACGGTGTTGGGATTTTTAAAATCGATCGTAATATGCTTTGCTTTTAATTTTGTCATATGTTTTAAGAAAAGTAATTGGATGTCAAGATGGACTCCCAGGTCTCGCACTTTTTCTCCAAGTAAGAGAAGTAACTGTGAGATAACACTTTTTTTCAAGAGAAGGAAATTGTGAAATATTTATCTATATTTGTAACTGTAAACAATATTGACTAATATGGTCCAAATCTTCCTGCAAACCTTGACAGTATTTTTCTGTTCTAATCGCATTGATTTTTTTGTGTCATCTGCATAAAAGCTGTGAGTGTTTAATACATTTTACAACATCATTAATAAATTACACAGTAATGGTGCGAGGTGCGAGCCCTGAGGCACGCCAGATGTTATTGGAAAGAAGAAGTATAACCCTTGACTCACATTGCCTGAGTACGCGCAGATAGAAAATAAGCCATCTTAGGAGTTCACCATATTGTATACCGATCGCTTTCAGTTTGGAAATTACAACATGATGTGAGATTTTATCAAAGACCATGGAATAATCGGTATGCAGGGCGTCAACCAGAAACTCTTTATCCATCGCAGTTGTTGTCAATAGTGATCGTACCACCGGAAATAATGTATCGTATATGAATCTTTCGAACAATTTGGGGATGACAGATAATTTGGAAATACCACGGTAATTTCGTATTCGTATATTATTGTCACGTAGCAACGCTTTGACGTACATGACGAGAGTTGTCAAACTTCACGTCGCGTAGCAACGCTTCGACGTACAAGACGAGATTTGTTAAACTTCAAGGAATAGATAATTTCGACAGCTCCGTCGACAATACTCGTAGCTCAGAATAGTGTTTACTTCAAACGGTGTAGACCCGAGTTCTATACAACTACCAGTGTCAGGAATTTATTAGGTTTTGTAAAGTTAAAGGAAATTTCTAGTAAGTACAGGACCAAATCGAACAGAGAAAAAAGGATGAAAATTGTGTAAGCAGGATAAAAATAGTAAAAAGAAATTTTAGAATAATTTAAATTTAAAGATGGAATGGAAGAGAATCATTTCGAAAATAGAACAGATCCGGGGGTATATAAGCCGTACTAAGCGTGGCCAACGGCATTTCTAATTCAGACTCGTAAGTGAAAAGGAAAAGAAGGAAGAGAAGAAGAGTTGTGAAAAGTGATTCAAGAGAAGAAGAAGAAAATAGAAGAGAACTAGTGTTCGGTGCGGTGTTGTGATCTGCTGAAGGCAGCGGCATTGCCAAGAGGAACAGCGGCAGACGACAACAAGTTTGGAAAAGTGAACGCAATAAAGGCCCGTTCCTTTAAGTTTTGAATTTATTATACAATCCCGGACCCACTCTCGTGTTATTATGCTTATCTCCTTTTTTATGAATGGAACTACTATAGAACGTTTCCATATTTTGGGCAAAACACCAGATCCTAACGAACTTTGAAATGAAAGCGTTGGTGGGAAAGATAACTGTTTGCAACATTGCCAACATGGGCCACTGCCCTTGGTGACATCAAGAGCCATTAAATATTTTCCAACTATTTTTGTATTTTATCATGGAGAGCATAATTAACCGCCAGCTCTTGGTACACCTAGGGTCACCAGTTGATTTACGACCAACAGTACGGCTTTCGCCATGGTCTGTCGAAAGGTGATTTTCTGGTATACCTGACGGGCGGCGGCTATCGAAAGCAAGGGGGAAGGCCTGGCAGTTAGCGCGGATATAGCGAAGGTCTTTGATCGTGTATGGCACAAGGCGCTCCTCTCAAAACTTCCATCTTTTTGGGCTTCCCGAGAGCTTATGCAACTGGACCTCCAGCTTCCTCACTGGACGCATCATACAGGTCGTTGTCGACGGTTATTGCTCGAACCCGAAAGCCGTGAACGCTGGAGTGCCCCAAGGCCGTTTGCTATCTCCCATGCTGCATATCAACGATATGTTGGACACCTCCAACATGCATTGTTATGCAGACGACAGCTCTGGGTATGCCGTATACACGGGCCATGCAGGTCTCTCTAGAGAAATCGTCAATCAGTTCCGGTAGAAACTTGTGTCTTCTGTCGAGTCCTCTCTTGAGAAAGTCACGGGATGGGGTTTATCCTTGTCAAATTTAACCGCCAAAAGACTCAAGTTTGCGCGTTTACCACTAAAAACATCCCTAAAAAAGCCTCATCTAGTATCGGAATACTGGGTCTCGAAATCTCAAGAGATAGCCAATTCCGTGGCCATCTGGAGGGCAAAGCCAAATTGACTTGGAAGAAGCTGGGCGTCATTAATAGAGTACGGCAATACTTCAAGCCGGTACACATTCTAGCCCTCTACAAAGCGCAGGTCCGGGCACACATCGAGTATTGCTGTCATCTGTGGCCTGGCGCACCCCAGTATCTGCTCGATCCATTTGACCGCGTGCAACACAGAGCAGCTCGGATTCTCGGGGACCCAGTGCTCAGTGTGAACGGCTGAATCACTTGGCGTTGCGTAGAGACGTCGCTCAACGTCGTGTCTTCTACCGCATTTATCACGGGAAGAGCTGTTTGCTTGTAATTTAAAAGAAATATTTGTAGTGACGATTCAAAGTATAAGCTTAAATGAATAAAGTTAGTTTGACTTTGGTCTTTACCGCCCATTATTGCGAATTAATACTAACTAACCTCGAAATAAAATATGAAATGGCAGGAAATTATCGATGTTTCTTGCACAATAAATGTGTTCCAAATTTGAATTTAAAAAAATTAAAATCAAAAGCAATATGTAACAATATTTCCGGTCAGTTATACTTTCTTATGTAAAGTTATATTCCAATCGTAAATCATTATTATTTCAGTTAGAACGCGGTCTAATTCATACGCGAATACTTTATGTCAATAACCTCTGACATCAAAAACTGCACAAAAATTCCCAGAACATTAAGTTTTTGCACTCGTTTCCTGTTCGTTTCTGTTACGTTATTTTGTCAGCTCAATCTTCATTATAGTAATTAGGTGTACCTACTGTAGGCTGAGAAACAATATTATATTATTTTTAGGTTAGAACACAGAATTATTTTATCTAGAAGAGAACTTTATTTCAGTACGTTAATGAAATATAGGTTATGTTATTGTATTACATACTTTATTCTAAATTAAATTACAAGATATAGAATTTAATAGCCAACATATATTAGATGACAAAAAGTGCTGAATGAAACCCAACAGTTAAAAGATATTAAAAGGTATACAAATATATAAATAATATATATATTATAAACTCATTAAATTTATATTTCAAAATAGAAGAAAAAACAGATGAGGGCAAGTACCTGAGCCACCGCGAGGGGTTCTTTCTACCGTTATATATATGTATTATGGTTCACTATTGAACTTACACTAAACATGAGTTAATTAATCATAACATTAACTATATTTTTAAACGTTACATCCATTAAAAGTGAATATGATATTTTTGAAATAAAAACGAAATATGCGTGTGTTAGAATAGCTACTAGAAATAGAGTATAGGGAATAGAAATTACAAGTAAAGCGAAAATGAAAGTCTAATATAAGCTTTATATTCAAGTAAACTAACATAATTTAATAAATATATTTATTACGTCATGACGCTAAATCGGTTCGTAAAGGAGCTTTGACCTATGAGGAGAAGAACCGATAAGAAACTCCCAGCCCATCTTTTAAATCATATAACAACTTATACAGTATAATCTATGTACAAATACATCCAACAAGATGAGGAATCTTTAATAAAATGTACTAACACTTATTAGCCTCATTAAGTATTCACAAGGGGTGACGCTATTAGGTTATTAATACTATACTTGAAGGGATAGTAATATCTGAACAGTAAATAGTAGAAAACGACTAATAATAATTATAACAGTTTAGCACTCATTTTCTAACGTGTCCGTTCGGTGCAGCCGCTACCAGCCAATGTGACTAATCTAAAGTATTGTTAGCAATGCTGCACCAATCGAAACCGTAGTAGACTCATGTTGGCAATCCTAGCTTCAACAGCCAATAGCAGCTTGCTCCTTATGGCTGTAAAATACATGTACACAATACATAATATGCATTGTCTTTAAAATACAAATAGACTAATTTTTAACCGACTTCAAAAATGAGGGGGTTATCAATTCGATCGGTATTTTTTATGTATGTACTCTGAGATTTATGATCCGATTTACGATGCCATTTGGTCCCATAAAAATTTACATAGTTTTGCCCAGTAGTTTTCACTTTATGAACATTTATATGAAAATTTACGTCTACCTGGATGAAATAATTGTTTTGGAGTTTTCATTCAGGTTGATTTTATATTATTACTAACTGACACTAAAACGTAAAAAATAAAAAAAGTACGCTTAAAAAAACCGACTTCAAAATCTGAAAAGTATCAAATAACTAAAAATTTAATTTAATACACCTCTTATTGCGAAACCGATATTAATAAAATACTATTATTTGTATGTGCTACATATTGATAACTTTGAAGTGGGTGGCAAGCCAAATGTAATAAAGGTACCTACACTCGCCACGCGTGACTTTGAGCGGGATGGCTTCGTCTAGAACCAAGCGGAGAGACACACGTGGCCAGACAACCTAAATAATTACAGTAACTAAGCTATTTATAATATTAAGTTTTATTTTGTTTAGGGCTTGGCACTGACTTAAAACCTATCAATAGGTAGCACATACAAATAATAGTATTTTATTATTATTAAAGGTAAAGGTTTGCAAAACAGGTGTATTAAATTAAATTTTTAGTTATTTGATACTTTTCAGTTTTTGTAGTCGGCTTTTTTCACATCATGACTTAAAACCTATCAATGCGTAGCACATACAAATAATAGTATTTTATTAATATTAAAAGTAAAGGTTTGATAAGAGGTGTATTAAATTAAAATTTTAGTTATTTGATACTTTTCAGTATTTGAGACCGTTTTTATAAACGTAATTTTTTTTAGTTATTAGATGTCACAACATAACTCTTTTAACTTTGAATTATTTATATTAGGTTTCATTCAGTGTAAATAATCACTTCTTTATGATTATTAACTAATAGCATGAAAGCTTGAAAGCTTAATAATCTACCCTTCACCTGTCACCTGCTTAACAAGATTATATAAATTAGATTAAAATATTTTATTTAAAAATTATTTTTGTCTTTACAAATAAATCCGGACCTTAAATTATATATATTGCGCTATAAGGTTGTAATTTCTCACCATTGTAACAGCAAAGATTAAAGTAAAACCAATATCATATGTTCGAATTGAGAAAATTACATTAAAAAAGGTACAGGAATCTATCTTAAGGTACTCTCAACCTTAAGATAAATTAATTTAGAACTATTAGACGTTAAGGTAATAGGAGAATAAAAAAATGTATGATACCTTCTCTATTCAGGACAAATGGGTATACAGATATTAAAATGTTATTAGTAGATTATTTGTTAATATTAAACTTACAAAAATCTGTTATTATCCCGGAATAAATAATTATTATATTATTCATTTTCAATTTACTCCACCTGTCTCTTAAACAAAAATAAAACACATCCAGTGCAATTTAGATCTGCTTTACCAAAATAAGGCCAATTACACATGCGACGGCAGGTAGAGCTATTATGGCCATTAATGTTCATTACACACAAGTTGGACCTTAGTCGATCCTACACGTTGGCGCAGCATTGTTGGAGAGACGTGATTGGAATATCTTTACCGCTATACGAAGTTGGGACTTCTATGTATTTATGATTATTGTAAAATTGATTACGATTATATATAACAATTACTGGAATAGTTTCGAACCACTGTAGTTATTTGTTTCGCCAATAATTTGAATAATAGAGTGCTTGCCTTTATCTATTGTAGGTTACAGTGCCGCATCGACGTACTCACCTTTGGATTTTAGTAAAATCTCGAAATTTCAGAGTTATTTATACATTTGTCATACGACAGCTAGAACATTTATTATTTAAAAAATATACAGCATTTAATTATTTTACTTGTTTTTTCTTTGAGCTATAAAAGTAAAGGTTAAAAATTAGAGTAAATTTAGAATCCGAGCCCTGGGGTGGAACTGATCAATGCTGTGTTTCGAGAGGATACGGGTAATAAACGCACTCAAGTCACAATTTAGCTTTATCGTTTCCGTAGAAGAAACCTTGACTTGAAAAATGAACCCGAGGAAGACCAGCCACTAAGGTAGGTAATACTCGAAACAAACATAACCTCACAATTCCATCTACTAGAATCCGTAAAATTGCTAAATCTTTTACAGTGGATTGTGTTATATTTTATAATAAACTTCCAAATGATATTAAAATATTACCAATTAAAAAAATGTATCTATCGTAAAAAATAAATCAATACATCTAAGGCCTATTATAATGTGGATTATTTGAATGATTAAGATAGTTGGGACAAATGTTTCTAAATTTATTGTTATAAAATGTCATAACAAAATTCTATAAATAAACTAGCTGACCCAGCAAACGTTGTATTGCCGATATTAAAATCACGATACAAAAGTAACTGTTAATCGTAGATGAGTGAAAATTTGAATTTGTATGTATTTTTAAATACCACATTATAAAAAAATAAAAATTTCGTCCAAAAATTAAAAAAAAAATTAAGGCTGAACAACCCTTATTACTTAGGGGTATGAAAAATAGATGTTGGCCGATTCTCAGACCTACTCAATGTGCTCACAAAATTTCATGGGGATCGGTCAAGCCGTTTCGGAGGAGTAAAGGAACGAACATTGAGACACGAGAATTTTATATATAAGATAATAATAATAAGAATAAATTTAGAACACAAATGAGTATTTAAATATTAATAATTCTGTAACTTTTGTACTTCATGCTGACTTTCACTAGATTACTTATAAAGTTTCAGTGAATAAAGATTTTTTAAATTTGGATTTGTATGACGAACTGATGTACAAGCCGATTGACATCAAATTAAGTTTGATGTTAGCACACCTATTATTAACCCGTTTGTATCAAATCAGTACAATAAAAAACCTCAGTACAAATGAAGACCCAATGATTAAATAGACTTACAGAGAGAAGCGCGTGCTTACTATTCAAAACAGACATAGACATTGGGATTTTGGAGTTGCGAAGGTAACGTGTAATACAAATTCATATATTTTTATTAAAATTAGGATTTAAAATCCCTTATTGAATGTTTAAAAACTACCACCCAATATAATAGTATGACTCAGACCTGAGAAGAACGGCCGCAACAAACTCAGCGAGATTATTTTTTTTGTTTAATTTAGTTAAAATAAATATAATGTATCGGTAACGGTTATAATGAAGGTTTAATAGAAATAGAAAAGAAACTGTTGCAATGAAATGACATAAGTTTGAATGCTGTTGGATTACCTTCTTTAGTTCGTGCCCATAATAATACAGACATTATAGCACGTTATAATACCGATGAATTAACAGAATTTGTCAATGATGATGTCTCAAAATTAGTTCCTGATCAATAATATTATGCTTTTGAGACAACAACAGGGGGAAATTTTTTTAGACACTCCAGGAGGTACAGGCAAAACATTCCTCGCTAATTTGATTCTTTCAAAGATAAGAGAGACGGGCAAAATAGTAATAGTAGTAGTTTCGTCACGGATTGCTATAAATCTTTGGAATGAAGGTAAGACTGTACATTACACAATATGTAAACTCCCGCTATCCGTCTCTTTGGAGCATCAATCTATTCGCAATTAGATTTTTTTTTACTTTTTAGTGCGTATTAAATCTATTGTTTTAGAATAATTGTTTTTTGAAGTGGGTTGTTTTTATGTTGATTTTTTTGGACAATTTATTACACGATTTAACACATTCTTCTCTAGGAAAAATACAAAATACCTTCACAGAGTTCGCCCATGTCCCAAGAGGTCTTCTAACACATGAATTATCATGCGGTGAGGTGGCAGAAATTAAAAGACAACGAAGTTAAATTTATTTGTTCTTACAAAGGCTTACAAATCAGATGTACAATTAATATTACTTCTTATATTTAATACTTATACATACAACATAAAGGTATGTACAGCGTTGCCTTCAATTATTATTGTAAGTTTAGCAGTATTACTACTATTGTGAATTTATACATCCAAATTATAAGGCAATATTCAAAAGCATGTTTCTTAAAATTGCCAAATATATTAAAATGTATATCTATTTTTATTAAAGTAGGAATGGAGCCAAATGCAATTTTTAAAACTCTCCATATGCTTGATAAATATTTGTGTACTGGACCATTAATAGGTACAATGAGACCTCCTCTGTTTGTGACAGAAAAAGATCTTGACGTCCACGTAGTGTTCATACGAAAAAGGTCAAAGCAGCAAGGAAAAGAATTCGAAGAAATCGTGTCCAATGGCAAAAGATTTTATCTCAGGAGATGAAAATAGCACCTAGAACCATGTCGCGTATTTTAAAAGATGACTTAGGCCTTGCAGCCTATTTAAAAATTTTGATTACGGATGAGAATTTATCTGCAATTGAGCAACATTTTAAATAACAAAATGAACGTATTTATGCTCAAAGCTCTAAGGAAACTTCTTAATTGGTCGACAGAGTGCAACGTGGGCACTATCCGAATTCAGTGATGGTTTGGTGGGGTATTAGCTATGAAGGAGTGACTGAGCCATACTTTTGTGAAAAAGGTATCAAAACATCGGCACAAGTGTATCAAGATACCATTCTTGAGAAGATAGTGAAGCCCCTTAACAACACCATGTCCAATAACCAAGACTCGTACTTCCAGCAAGACTCGGCGTAGGGTTAAAACCTCGGTCTACGCAGTCATGGTTGGAAAAGAAACGTTTCGGAATTCATCAGAGTTGAAGACTGGCCGTCGTCTAGTCCCGATATTAATTCGCTGGATTATGATTTATATCAGTTTTAGAGATTAAGGCTTGCTCTAAACGTCATGATAATTTGGAGTCCCCAAAACAATCCGTACGATTGGCACTTTTTTATTGGCACATTTTCCAATGGAAAGAGAGCGTGCTTCTAGTGATAACTGGCCTCAACGTTTAAAGGACTGTATTGCAGCCAATGTATTTTAAATTGTTTGTTTTTTATTTATGTATTTAAATAACACACTGTAAAAGTAATAAATGTTAATTGCAATAGAAAATTTTTTTCTTAGTATTTATGGCAAGAATAGGTAAATTTTTGAAATAAGTTGGATGGGTGAATTTGAGCCATTATTGTTGCTGAGAGTGAGATGATGGAATGAAAATACACTTAGCAAACAATTTTAAACCACGATAGTAAAATTTTGGTAGAACAGTTCGACCTCAAATAGTAAGTTGTTATCAATTTACATAATGCATTTCGTACTAATATAAATAATTATGTCTTGCAAGCTAATTTTATAAGTGGATATTATATTCTAATCCTATCATGTGTAACAGTCATGAGGACTGTATACATACACCTACAAATACTATATCGTGACTAACTATATATACGTACATAATACAAATATATAATTTAATAAATTCGCGCATAAATCCTTTCACCATATTCTGAATATCAAAGAGATCAAACGGCGTTTTGCGATATGTAAAACTAATCTATCGCTTTCTCCAAATAAATAACAAATTAAGATTAACCATTCCAGCAGCAAAACTGTTACAATACAGATCTGCGCTAAATACTTGTCCGGCCAGTCTGTGACTGTTATAATTCTTGTTTCTGAGTTAAATCTGTTAAGTCGGAGAAGCGGGTCGGCCTTCGAAGGCTAACACGTTCGGTCACGTGTCCACTCGTGAGTAAATACGTAACAAGGGACAGAGCAAACAATACCTGTATGGGAGTAGATACATTAACAGAGCAAGGGTAAGAATAACAGGATAATACCCCTTGATGATTTAAATAATTTCACTTTTATAAAAAAGTAAGTAGGTCTGTTTTATGGAAAACGGAATATGAAAAACTATCCACAAGGTTTTATTGTGAATTGGGTACTTATTTATATATTCCATAATACAGACGTCTACTGATATCTGTTACATTTCTGTGTACTGTAATAATATTATTGATTAATTTTTTTTTCGTTACAAAATATTTTGAACTCTACCATATCAATTGCTTTTCAAGCAACCGCAGAAATGGTATCTAATCTACCAACTATTATAATGATAATATGATGACGAAAACAAGCACAGACAAAAACGTTCTACAATGTTCCAGCATTTATATGCAATTATGAGGAACAAATGTTGCCTGGGTTTATTCGAACGCGGCTTATAAACGCTGGGAGTATGTTGTATCTGATAATATATTTACTCTGCAATATCGGCCAAGACCACCGCGCCGGTTTGAACGTACAGTCGTGCACAAAACCCTTCAACTGGACTGTATGGGATTATTTATTGAAAGCACTTTGTGGCGATGAAGTTATAAATCTGACATTGCAACTGGATTTACGCTTTGTTCGGATAAGTGAATAAGTTGATAAATGACAGCGGCGAGCGTTCATTCCATATTATTAATGTACTGTGTGAGTACAATATTCAACACCATTTTATTTGCACACAAGAGAGACATGAAGATTTATTCGACTAAAAGTGATAATATAAACTTGATTTTTCATCCCTTTTTGTATAATATTACGCAGCAGAGCAGTGCGTTATTTGGTATTTAACGTTTATGAAGAGAAAAAAGCAGAAAAAATATTGTATTATCTACCAAGGAGTCAACGATAGTTATTTGTACGGGGCTGCGGCTTCGTAGGCATATTGATATAACTAAGGTTCAATAAATCGGAGTAAGGGAATCACACTTTCTTCCGAATAACACATAGTGATTGATACTACAACTACGATGAATAAAAATAATAAAATAATACGAAATAAAACTATTTATTAAGTATTTTATTCAAATAGTTATTGCATATTATACGTAATTTTAATTGCATGTAAATTACTCTGGTCATTTTGCTATGACTGATCACGCTCTCCTAATCGACTCGAGCGTTGCATATCCGAGTGTGAGAGCTCAGTCTCATCACCCACAAAATAAGTGTTAGCGTGTTTTAAGAAGCTATCAAGAAGCAATGTTCACCACATTAATGTCACAACTATAATTATATATTTTGAATATATATTTACGAAAATATAAAATGTCATATAAAAGTCTATTTGTGAATTAGTTTATTAAGGTATCTATATTATCACAGTACTTACTGTATTTGTTGTCGTTCTAGTAGATAGTCTCGTATTGTATATGTAGATATATATATTGTACTGTTTCCTTGGCTGACACTGATTCCAAAAATATAATTTGATTGCGTTTTGGGTTAGAGCTATTAATTTCTGTCTCGCAATTTTTTTTATCATTGTTTGTTATAAGATTTTATGTTGGGAATGTGCTCTAAATTTGAACGTCTCTGAGTCGTATTTAAATTTATATATTTATGCCTTACTTAAAAATAATAAATATTACAATCGTTGTTACTTATAATAATACGTAAACATACACACCTAGCTGACTCAATGAGCCAAACGCGTCACAAAAATAATTAATATAAGCACACAATGAGTTCCGCTCCTAAAGAGTTAATAGCCTTATTACAGTAACTCAGGAGTTCGTCCGTCTGTCCGTCCTACCAACTGATCAAATGTTCAGGAATCAGGAAATTATTTTTTTTATTAATTTCAAAGGAACAAACAAACAGTCAATGTACAAATAATTAAATCTAATAGATCAAAATAGTCTCATAATAACAATTAAACAAAAATAGAAATCATGAGTATAATTTGAATGATATGTTTGGTTTCAATTCTAAGTATTATAACTTAATCGAGCTCAACTCGGAGAGAAAACATGTTTTTTCCCAGAGATCAGCTTGTCACTCCGAGTAAACCCCGACATAATAAATTTCATAAAAATCGTTAGACCCTGTTCCGAGATGCATAAACTGTAGTTACAAATAGTTAATGATATATTTAGTACAATGAACATAATAGGAGCTGCGTTAATACATAATAATATTATATAATTCCAAGATCTGTGACACAGAAGAAGAATTCATATTAATTTGTTTATGACTGTAGCTACCGGAACGTGCTTGCAACTTGCAGCTTGAACCCTGAACAAATCATGAGTAGAGGTATTTCACTTAAATGTCGCTAAGATATGGTTGAGGGAGGCGATGGCTGGCCCATGCGTCATGCTCGTGAACGGGCGCTATTTGTGGTGGCAGGATGATCCTGTTACCGGAAGCTCTGAATCAGATTCTTAAAAGTTATTTTATTTTTCTAGCTATTATACTCAATAACTTTTGTTTTGTACTAATTAACATTTACTTTTTAGACTTACCTGTGTAAAGCATTTGAGTATTTTTGTTGCATCATTTTACATATTATATTGCAATTGGAATGATTTATAAAACGATGAAAATGTAAATGTTGATTTAAAAGAGTAGCAATGAGTTCCTTGCTACTTCTTCTCATTAACACAACTCTTTACGGAGTAGCAGGTAAAAATGGTATATTTTCATTACGAGTGCGGAAAGTCTGTCATTGCAAAGAGTTCCGACAAATGTCTGCCCGAGCCGAGGCGCAGCCGAAGGTGAGGGTTGACAGTCGGTTCCGCACGTGTACTGAACAACTATTTTTAATACAATTGCAAAAAAATTAAGCAATTTAATAAAATAATAAAAACATTCTAGGTAGGCAAACGGAGTTATGCCCATACAGCCAAGTCTTCAGTAGATTTTTTTTATTGATATGAAATGAAATGAGACCTAACCGAACTCATTGAATCAAATCATTAAATCTGATATTGAAACAAATTAGTAGCTTATTTTTAGAAATATTTGCATGAATCATAAAAACTTCTATGATTATTTTTTTTTTAAAACTTCGTGGTTGTTTTTTTCTTTTTAATAGACATAATTTTGACAGTTGGGAAAGAGATGGCAAGAGTAAGGAAAAGGTAAAGTAAAAGCACGAGTATGTAATAGCCCACATCCCGAACGCTATACGTCCCTGCAATACGTCACTTTTTGAGCAACTGTATTAATTTTTTTTTGACATTCATAAGTGTCATTTCATTTTCGATAGAGATATTATCAAGAAATGAGGAAACAAACTTTTACAGTCCAAATAAGGCTATTTTAGTGGTTTATTAACTGAAATATCTTTTTGTGCTCGAATCAAGAGTTACTAAAAAGTTGCTACAAAAATGCAAAGGAATTGTGCAATTCGTAAAAATGTCGGTCAACAAAATTGAGTGCAATAGGGCATACGACTAGTATTGGTGCGATTAGAACATTAAAAAAGCCATTATCTTTAATGTCCATATTAATTTTAAGGCCAATTGATTTTCTCATAATACTGGGCCTATTATGGAGTCGGCTAAATATTAGATAATCGTGTCTGCATGAACAGGAAATTTTGATTAATTTTACGTCATTTTATGCCTACAGGCCAGGGACTATATACACCGAGTCAAATTCGCTGTCACGAAAGTAAATAACTCAATAATTTGAATTCGGCCGCAACCTTTTAAAGTATTAATTATTTAATACGATGTATCAGTTCTAATATTATATAGACAATAAAGTGATTTTTTGCAATTTAAAGCAAAATACCACTCATTATCTGTATGTATTGCTTTCACCGGAACTAATCTTCTCAAGACAGTATCCTCAATACCCGATTACAAAAAAGTTATTTCTATTTCAAATTAATTATTTAATACATTAATTTATTCAATAAATCAATTTTAATGGCCAGACGAGGCCTATGTTCGCACGAACAGATGTGTGCAGTCCCCTAATGGTCCTTATTGTTAGTCGATATACAAAGTGAAAGATAATGTAAATATGTAGCAGTTATAATATTAATTAAAAAATTATGTAAAGTTAATTAAATTAACGACACAAAGTTATATATTTTATAATATGTTATTGAACTAAATTTTGTAACGAATACATGTCATACCTACATGTTACACTGTGTATTAATTAAGTTTTTAAATGATATTTCATTACAAAAGCTTAATAGGTCAATGAACCAAACGAAGGTAATATAATTGGTAATATTACATTAATTAAATCAATTTAAATCTTTCAGTAAACTACAAATTTACAGTAAAAAAATCACAATATTGTTAATTTTAAATGAATTGCAATAACATGTCATTAGTAGTAGTCATTTTAATTTGAGATTATTGTAATTTTTTTTTGTTATGATGTGAAGTTATCACTTTATAATCAGTAAAGAGTTTGTTCGTTGTGGATGGATCCGTTAGCGGAAAAGATTGAATTTAGTTTTTGTTTAATGTTAACGAATAATATCACATAATACCTATCTTTATTTATTTACATTTTTTGTCGGTCACTACATCTTTTAAGGTCTTTAATATTTATTAATATTTTCTTTTAACCCCAGCCAACATTCTCTTTAACTCTGGTTTTGTGGGAGGCTGGAAATTTATTGTCCATAAGGTAAGCTCGTTTCCCTCTCATAAAATATTTAAAAAAAAAACATGACAAAAAATGTAAATAAGTTTTCGTTACAGTTCTACTCAATAAACCTCATTGTTATTCGTGGTACTAAAACTCTATTTTATTTGTCTAGAACAAGGCAATCTTCATTAACCCTTCTCCATTAACCCTCTAAGCTTGATCCCGTTGATTAGGTACCGAATGATTTTGGGTCGCGAATTGTTCGCGTTGAAAGTGTACGTATGTATGCGTTTTATTTTACTTGTAGCAAAATAATGTTTATAATTTGGATGATATAAGACAATGCATCAGAAAGTTATTGAAACAACCTGTAAGACTATCCATTAATTATTCATATTGTGTTTTTATTTTATTTTAGACACACGACACAAAGTTGAAAAACCGTTATATTTTAGAATAAATGAGTATTTTCATTGAAAACAATTGGTTTTATTTATAAGTGTGTAGTTTTATAATCAACTTTCTATTATATGTTCTTTCTTGTTATTCGTGGTACTAAAACTCGATTTGATTAGACTTGAACCAGGCAGTGCTTTTGTATCACCAGGTGTACTCTTCTGTGATTGTTGAACTACTTATCTTATAAAATATAAGATAATACATACACGCATACAATAATACATAGAATGTCACATCAAAGCACGTTTAAGCCGAACATACAAAAGTGAAACCTTGATTATTGGAACCCGTATTGTGTTTCGTAAGGGAGATAAATTTGTTCAATTACAACATACGATGTCGATACGTTGTTGCGTGTCTCTGTGACCGACTAATTAAAGCTGGAACTATTTCAACTATTGTTTTGCATTCATTAAATTGATTGATCCTACAGGTCAAGCGATTTAGTTGTTTTTTGGCTAACAAATAACTGGAATGGTTCCATAGTTTAATTACAAGAGAGACATGTTATTCAATTTTATCCAATAAAAGTTAAAACAAAGATGCGGTTCAAGGTTGAACAATGGTTGGTTGTTTGTGGTGTCTATAAAAGTATAGAATATCAACAAACAATGTGGATTCATCTATTATAGCAGGGGCGGTTTGAGGATGACTTACGATCAGGTCTATACGAACACATTTTTAAAAGGCCGCTAACTAACGCTGGTGGTGATCACTTAACATCAGGTGATCGCTGGTTCGTCCTTCTATTTCATTAAAGAATACTCCTGGCATAGAATAATAACGCTTAGAACGATAGTTTCATTCATAGTTCCTGTCAATATAGAAGTAATATTATAATTAATGTGTGCGTGAGCGTCACGTACTTACATTCGCCAACACGCACACAGCCAGCCAAATAATGTTGCAAGTGAATAGACATTTCACTAAATCAGCAAATGGTAAGAATTACTACATTATATGAAATAAGAAAGAAGAAATAAAATATAAATTATGAATTTAATAAAAACAGCACGTATTTAATTATTGTTGCAAGAATTTTTGAAGTGTAAGTAAAGAAGTTCTTTAAAATCGTTGTTTTTTGAAACTCGATGAAACAAAAAAGCGAGACGATAGAGGCTCCGTTCCCAGCTATATCCGAGGTTTTCTAGGGTGCAGAGAACGAATTTGGGATAATTTTTGATATCCAAGATGGCCGCCGTGCAAATTATGATTTGAACAATACGGATATCGTATCCGACGTTCAACGAATTTGGGATATTTTTTGAAATCCAAGATGGCTGCCGTGCAAAATTATGATTTCAACAATATGGATATCATATCCGAGATTCTCGAGGTTGCAGAGAACGAATTTGGGATCATTTTTAAAATCCAAGATGACCGCCGTGCAAAATTATGATTTGAACAATATGGATATCTTATCCCAGGTTCACAAAGGTGCAAAGAACGAATTAGGGATAATTTTTTATATCCAAGGTGGCTGCGGTGAAAAATTCTTTTAGGGCTAAACGTTTGCGTGGTGGTTATAATGATAACCCTAACGCCAAACAACTTAAAGGCATCTTTCGGAAATTGGTGTGCCACATGGAACTAAAATCGTTGATATCATAAATTAGCGCGGCGGCCATCTTGAATTTAAAAAATTATTCCAAATTCGTTCTCTGCACCCTCGAGAGCCTCGGATTCGATATCAATATTGTTGAAATCATAAATTTGCGCGGCGGCCATCTTGGATTTAAAAAAAGAAAATGGCGTGTAACCAAAATTGCTATAAAATTTCTCTCATACGTCGATAAAAAAGTTTCACTTCAAAAACTCCTCCTGGTAACAGGCTTGTTAATAGTGTGATGATAGCCTTAATATAGTGAAGAGAAAAGGACAGAATATATTAACCGACTTATAGATACCAACACGAGTGAAGTTGAAGTTAATTGTGGCAGATAGAGAGATTGTTGCTGACAGGGAATAAATTTAACAAAAAAACAACCGACTTCAAAATGAAACTATTTCAATGCAACAAAAATTCCAAAAAATAATTACGAATTCTTCTACAACTTAATAATCATTGAATCATCTTATTTTTAGAGTTCTCCTAAGAAAAGTGAAATGAAAAATATTGGACTACCTAAAAGTCAATCACATTATTACGACAATATAATATACTTACAATTGTTACTATTTTTGGAATCGGTGTCCTCCCGATTATATTGCGATTCAATTGTCAATTGAATCGCAATATAATCGCCCTTAAATGAACTGGTTTGCTATTTCGTACCACGACGTGATTAGAGCTATCTAATTTAGGTTGACCTTAAATCAACTGATTAAATCGCAATTATGTCAATTGAATGTCAAAAATTATGATCAAAAAAATGATAAAGTGAGCGATTCGAAAAAGTTCCTACTTCCTCAGAGAAAAGTGAATTGTGTTGTTAATAACTTTTAAAAAATTGTGAAAACATACAGAAAAGAAAAATTTTATTGATGAACGATGAGATGATAATACTTTATTGGACTTTTTTGTAAAACAAAATACTGAAAATAAATGCCGAAAATGAAAACACTAAAGACGAGGCAGTAAGGGCCCGTGCTATCCTAGCCTGTTTACAAGAACGAATTAAAAAAAATGTACTCTGTGCTCCTGTCAAATCAAACATCAATGGAGGTGCGTTCATAACTCGTTATTTTTACGAAAATACCTCAGTAATTAATTTGTAATTCAAGGAACTATATTTATTCATATTAAAATTATTTAATAAGTACAAAAAAGGGCTTAATAGTTTATAATGTGACGCTACAAAGCGCAATTTTAAAATGTATTTTTAGTATTTTCTACGCAAAAAAACCGCTAAAATCATATCATGATCGAGTAAGAGAGACAAATCTATGCAACGACTGTAGATCGTCATCTCTTTCTCACACCGCGAATTATTAATAGTTTATGGTAGGCTCTCTGTTCTCGCCTCTCGCTTCTCGTCACGTAGCGCACAAGCACATCTCACTTATAAATGTGTATGTAGTTACAAATCTAGAAGGACGCAACACATCTAGTCTTGTTATTTCTTTACCAATAGTACGGTTATTTGGTAAAGTTCTCCACCAACTTGCTAACATTGCTGCTTGATGCTGAACTTATCCGCGTCTTGCTTTATCTAAAGTTGTTTTATTATTTTCCAAACAATAAAATAAATATAACAAGATTCTAATCTTGTTATATTCATGTGTATGATAGTTTATGTTCTACCATAAACTAAAGTTTCTGTTTTTACTTGTTACTGCTACAAAATCTTTAATAATTTATATTTTTCGGCTGCAACTTAGCATCTATCAGTGAAGCAGAAAATGTAATTGCAGAACACCATTGAGGTTATCCGTTGATAACATTGTGTTGTGAACATCATATTATGTTCAGAGCCTTGGTATAAAGAGTTATATCATGAGGCGGAAAGAAGAGAGAGAAAGATGAGGGCAGACAAGACTGTGACGATCATAATGATTAATGTTTTTGATCACTTTCAGATAAATATATTAAAGAAGATGAATGTGATTTACTTATATATTCAAAAAAGACTCACCTACCAGTAACCATTTTTAACTTAAAATATAAACAATAACCCCTTTAGATAATCTGACATTACTGTAAGTTAAATAAAACACTTTGGTTAACTAAAATAAAAATGTAACTTTTAACATAAACATCTAATGTAAAACCGTTACAATTACACGCGTTTTAATCCTTTAAAAGTGTTTTATTTAAATGTGTAACACTCGCGTTAATCAAAGAAAATACTACTGTAAGTTAATTTTTAAGTACAAATGATCTAAGACACTATTGTACGTACCACTGAACAGTAACTTGAAATTATTTTACATGTTATATTCATTTTCATTTAGATTTCATTTCATTCATCATAATAGATAATTGCACACAAATATTGTCTTACAAACAAACAGTTAAATGAGTTCCCCAGCCTGCTAGTACGTTACAATTGCAATGAACACATCTGACACGTAGAGTACATGTCTGATGCCACTGTGGGAGCAACCAGCGGTGTGCGTCTCACGAGTCACGACCGTGCACGTGGGGACTATGAAGGAAGTGGCTCCGTCCTCATCGGCACTGGCGCGGCGAAACAGTTCACTGGCTTCCTGGTGGTTGAAACAATCAATCAATTTATTGCACAAAGTATTTTGTTTGATCGCGAGTGCTACACATTTAAATAAAATAGTTTTTATACACATAACGGGTGTAATAATTGTAACTGTGTTTTATTTACATTAGATTTAGCGTAAAATTTAAATGTTTATTATTTTTTCATCTAACCCAACTTTCGTGACATAAATACATAAGTGTGCACATACAGGAAATTGACTTGAGATATCGCTCTTGTAAATCTAAACAATTTGTTATGTAAGCACTGGCACGGAACACCAGATGTCGTGGGTTCGAGTCCCGCATCGGTCATGAAATTTTGTTTTCAAATTTTATTTGTATATCGTTGTCTTGTACCCATAGTACAGGCTATGCCTAGTTTGGGCAAGATAATTTGTGTAAAAGTGTGTTAATTTAAAAAAAAACTGCCCCATAACAATATACCATAGAACGTAATACTGTAAATATAACTTAAGTAAATTAGTCACGCCGTTTCTATGTCAGTTAAATATGGCATCTTAATTTAACTATATTTACCAATGACGTTCGAATCCACACAAATGAAAATTTAAAGGTAACATCTTTGGTTTCGTCAATTTGAGCTTTATATTTCCGAGCAAACAGCTGTCATATTCAAATTTTCGTTCGCAACGTGATGAATTAGAGTAGGTTTTGAAATTCTAAATGTCAAACAATGACGTTCGGGACGAAACTTTGAAACAAATGGAACCGTAGTAGGAAACACGCGAAACATAGATCGAAACTTCGTTTTTCGTTGAATAAGTGTAGACCTACTTACATAGGTATTCATAGCAACGTATGAACCTATCCATAACACAAGCAATTTCTCTGAACATACCAAGGTAAGTGGCAGGCTCCTTTGCACAGGATGCCGGCCAGATTATGGGTACCACAACGGCACCTTTTTCTGCCGTGAAGCAGTAATGTATAAGCATTATTGTGTTTCAGTCTGAAGGACGCCATAACTAGTGAAATTACTGGGATGAGTCTTAACTTCTGTGACGAGCGCAATTGTAGTGCCGCTTAGAATTTTTGGGAATGTCAAGGTCCTGAGCGGCACTGTATTGTAATGCAAGGGCGTATCAATTAACATCAGCTGAATGTCTTAGTCGTCTCTATGCGCTCCAGTATGCCCTCTTCAATAAAAGTTCCACAGGCGGGCTGATGCCTTCTCTATTCCATCTACAAGATCGTTCATCTACAAGCATGTAGAGTTGTTCGCGAGTTCATTCACAAACCAATAATGAAACATGAAACTATAATTAATGAGAAACAACAGCGGGAGTTCTTTGACCACACAGATCTGTTTATTTCAAGCTCAACATTTGTACGTTACACTTATTAAATTTCAATAACTAACCGACCTTACAGACAAATGAATATAAACTCTACACTATTTAACATAAGCATTCTTTTTCCTAATCAGACTCATGTAGTATGTTTCAAAAAGCCGGCACATGTTACGAAGATGTTCGTAGAATCGCAAGTTCAGTTCTAAATGGGTCATTTGTCATTTCGATGTTTGGGACGTAATTTAACGACTTGTTACTTCCAGGGTCCTATTACGAGGTCGCGCCTGATTTATCTGTTGTTTTAGGTTTTAGATGACGTTTATGGGTGAAAGCCACACCTAATGGCTATAAGCTCTATGTAGTTCTGTCTTCAAAGTCAAAAAAACTTTATTCAAATGGGCTTAAATTAGCGCTTTTGAATCGTCATAAATATTGAATTTAAATTACTGAAACTATCACATTATTATGTTGGGACAATGTAGAGCTCGTGAGAAGAACATACTAGAAACTAAGTTTGTAATTTGAATGATGTTCTAAGTTAAAAACTAAGTTAACTATGACACATTTTATAAAAAGACATAAAGAATAAACTGTAAATATTATATATACATTACCATATTGGATGCATCGACCTTTAGAGTTTGAATTCTTTGTTTCTGTAAGGATGCTTCGTGAACATGATGGTCGTGATTACTGTCACAATTAGTAGTTGCATCCAACAAATACAACTATTTATTAACTGGTCGACCTAGCACCACAAGCAGCACCCGTTTACGAGTTGACCATGGACGAGCCATCGTTCCCTTTACACATATTTGAGGGAAGGAGACGACCCGGTACACGACTCCCCATTTTTGAGTCTTACTGCTAACAATTCGGTCTTTGTGATGGCCACTGTTAACTCATTCATAGATTTATGGCTCACTGCTTAGATTGATACCTTTTGACAAACTTAATAAATATATATCTGAGCTTCATTGAGCTGATGGTTCTGCTCATGAAGAATAATTGATCTTCCCAAAAGTAATTTATTTAAAACATAAAAGTTTTAATATTAATTTGATCATCATAAGATGTTGCTAGGTTAGCTAATTATATAATAATTTACGCGCGATTGAAATAAAACTTTATAATAATTAACTTTAGGAATAATTAACAGATAGGTATATTACATTATATATTGTACATTAATTAAAGCCGTGTACATTAAACTTAGAACTCACGTATTACTAATGATCTAGGTATATTGATAGTTAGATTTTTTTGCTATTTTATATCAGAAACGCTGACGGTATAACTTCATCTTGTGAGCAGAGTTGGTATTTTCTCTACCTAGAATAGAAAAATGCCTTTATAATTATATCAGTTTAACTGGTGACAATATTTATTAAATTAGAAAATAACACTTTTCACAGGTCAGGTCATTATCAGATTCTTGATTTTCCCTTTTATTCGTATTTATTGATATTATTTTATTTTATTTTATTTTATTTTATTTTATTTTATTTTATTTTATTTTATTTTATTTTATTTTATTTTATTTTATTTTATTTTATTTTATTTTATTTTATTTTATTTTATTTTGTCTTGTCTTGTCTTGTCTTGTCTTGTCTTGTCTTGTCTTGTCTTGTCTTGTCTTGTCTTGTCTTGTCTTGTCTTGTCTTGTCTTGTCTTGTCTTGTCTTGTCTTGTCTTGTCTTGTCTTGTCTTGTCTTGTCTTGTCTTGTCTTGTCTTGTCTTGTCTTGTCTTGTCTTGTCTTGTCTTGTCTTGTCTTGTCTTGTCTTGTCTTGTCTTGTCTTGTCTTGTCTTGTCTTGTCTTGTCTTGTCTTGTCTTGTCTTGTCTTGTCTTGTCTTGTCTTGTCTTGTCTTGTCTTGTCTTGTCTTGTCTTGTCTTGTCTTGTCTTGTCTTGTCTTGTCTTGTCTTGTCTTGTCTTGTCTTGTCTTGTCTTGTCTTGTCTTGTCTTGTCTTGTCTTGTCTTGTCTTGTCTTGTCTTGTCTTGTCTTGTCTTGTCTTGTCTTGTCTTGTCTTGTCTTGTCTTGTCTTGTCTTGTCTTGTCTTGTCTTGTCTTGTCTTGTCTTGTCTTGTCTTGTCTTGTCTTGTCTTGTCTTGTCTTGTCTTGTCTTGTCTTGTCTTGTCTTGTCTTGTCTTGTCTTGTCTTGTCTTGTCTTGTCTTGTCTTGTCTTGTCTTGTCTTGTCTTGTCTTGTCTTGTCTTGTCTTGTCTTGTCTTGTCTTGTCTTGTCTTGTCTTGTCTTGTCTTGTCTTGTCTTGTCTTGTCTTGTCTTGTCTTGTCTTGTCTTGTCTTGTCTTGTCTTGTCTTGTCTTGTCTTGTCTTGTCTTGTCTTGTCTTGTCTTGTCTTGTCTTGTCTTGTCTTGTCTTGTCTTGTCTTGTCTTGTCTTGTCTTGTCTTGTCTTGTCTTGTCTTGTCTTGTCTTGTCTTGTCTTGTCTTGTCTTGTCTTGTCTTGTCTTGTCTTGTCTTGTCTTGTCTTGTCTTGTCTTGTCTTGTCTTGTCTTGTCTTGTCTTGTCTTGTCTTGTCTTGTCTTGTCTTGTCTTGTCTTGTCTTGTCTTGTCTTGTCTTGTCTTGTCTTGTCTTGTCTTGTCTTGTCTTGTCTTGTCTTGTCTTGTCTTGTCTTGTCTTGTCTTGTCTTGTCTTGTCTTGTCTTGTCTTGTCTTGTCTTGTCTTGTCTTGTCTTGTCTTGTCTTGTCTTGTCTTGTCTTGTCTTGTCTTGTCTTGTCTTGTCTTGTCTTGTCTTGTCTTGTCTTGTCTTGTCTTGTCTTGTCTTGTCTTGTCTTGTCTTGTCTTGTCTTGTCTTGTCTTGTCTTGTCTTGTCTTGTCTTGTCTTGTCTTGTCTTGTCTTGTCTTGTCTTGTCTTGTCTTGTCTTGTCTTGTCTTGTCTTGTCTTGTCTTGTCTTGTCTTGTCTTGTCTTGTCTTGTCTTGTCTTGTCTTGTCTTGTCTTATTTTATTTTATTTTATTTTATTTTATTTTATTTTATTTTATTTTATTTTATTTTATTTTATTTTATTTTATTTTATTTTATTTTATTTTATTTTATTTTATTTTATTTTATTTTATTTTATTTTATTTTATTTTATTTTTATTTTATTTTATTTTATTTTATTTTATTTTATTTTATTTTATTTTATTTATTTTTTTTTTTTTTTCTTTTTTTTTTTTTTATTTTTTTTTTTTTGCGACAAAACAATTACACACTTGATGATTACATTAGTTCAATGTATTTTGGGAACCTACTAGAATCACTTCTGCAACTAGTAAACTCATAATTAATAATCATCAGTCCGACCATAGTGGGCAACTTATAAAAGTAAATACAAGATTGGACAATGTCAGACCAAAAAAGGTGACGATTATACCAGTTACGGGTAGCCGTCTTGAGAGGTTTAGAAATAATTTGGTAAATACGATACCATTTTTACACGGTTGTGAAACTGCAAATTTTCACTATAACTTAGTCTTCATTTCCTTCTGTGAGGAATTTGACAGGATTTTTACTCCAGTAACGGTGACAGTAAACTACAAACATGGTTTTAATGATTGGGCAACAATTTATTACAGCAACCTTTATTATGTA
The DNA here is from genome assembly GCF_905404315.1 of Leptidea sinapis. Lineage (NCBI taxonomy): Eukaryota > Metazoa > Arthropoda > Insecta > Lepidoptera > Pieridae > Leptidea > Leptidea sinapis. The sequence continues at coordinate 224,884 of NC_066309.1, read as the reverse complement.
AAACATTACAATAATAGTGAAGAATTTAAAATATATGTAAAAAAATACTCCGAAGTCTTTAAAGTAGTTTGTCATGAAGCGAAAACACGTTTCATTGCAGATAAAATTAAAAACAGTAATAATAAAGTAAAAGCGACTTGGAGTGTAATTAACAATGAAACTGGTAGATCGAATTGCCGTAACACCTGTATCTGTTGAAATATTAATAATCGCGTTATAAATTCGGAAATAGAAATTGCAAATGAATTTGAAGAAATACTTCTCCGAAATCCCGATTATCACGACCAAAGACCTTAACTCTTCACCAAAAGCAGCACATGATATGCTTAAATTACACGTACCAGTATCTTCCACTGATTTGAAATTTAAGTATGTTACAGGTAGCGATATAATAAAAATCTTTAAATTAATTAACCTAAAAAATACAAAAGACCTATGGGGCCATTCGACTAATATTGTAAAATACATACTTGACATTATAGCACCTGAATTAGCAATAATATGTAATGAATGCATAGATGAGGGTGTGTTCCCTGACCTCATGAAATACAGCATGGTTATACCTTTGTTTAAATCGGGCAGTTCTTTTGACCCTGCTAATTTCAGACCTATTTCAGTGCTGCCTGTTTTTAGTAAAATTTTTGAAAAACTTTTGCTAGCTACAAATGCATTTTTGTAAATTAATGAACAAAAATCAATTTGGTTTCACTAGAGGCTTATCAACAATTAATGCGGGTACTAGACTCATTGAGCACATTTTTGACGCCTGGGAAGAGTCACAGGATGCATTGGGCATTTTTTGTGACTTGTCCAAAGCATTTAACTGCGCCCACTATGAAATTTTACTCCTAAAACTAAAGCATTATGGAGTAAAAAATAGAGCCCTAAATCTGTTAAAATCATATTTAAGCGAAAGAGTTCAGATAGTCGATGTAAATGACAAACGGTTTTCGGGTAAACCTGTGGGAATAGGTGTTCCACAGGGTTCTATTCTCGGTCCTTTCTTGTTTCTTATATATATTAACGATCTACCGTTTGTGGTAGATGATAGCCATGAGATTGTATTGTTTGCTGATGATACTTCACTTATTTTTAGAGTAAAGCGACGTGTAGATATTGATGACGATGTAAACAATGCACTCTCAAAGATAGTGGTTTGAGACGAATAATCTGCACTTAAACAGTAAAAAAACAAACTGTTTACCGTTCATTACACCAAACACAGCGGAGGTACAAACCAACGTACTTATAAATGACCAGAGATTGGAACTTGTGGACACTACGGTCTTCTTAGGTATGACGTTAGATAAAAAGCTTCAGTGGGGTCCACATATTGCCCATCTAGCAGATAGACTCAGCTCTGCGGCATATGCAGTTAGAAAGATTAGAGAGTACACGAATTTTGCAACCGCTAGATTAGTGAGCTCAAGAAAGATAGCCCCCCAGATTTTTTTTATTTTTAATTTTTTTTATTACATCGTAAGTTCGCCATTTGTTCTTGATTGTTCTCTATAAACATTTGTTTGTTCTCGATTTATTTATTTAAAAAAAAAATTGCAATTCATTAAAATTGGTTAGGTTAGGTTATGTTAGAACAGTTAAAACAACGCACGAGCCGAGCGTAGCGTGCCGCGGCAGCGGCCGGCGAGTGCCAGAACCAAATAGTAGGCGTTTCCCCCCATTAACAGGGGGCGGGGGCTAACTAAAGGGTATGTTTTTAATTAATTGTTTTTAAATAAACAACAAAAGAATAAACAATTATTTATAGCGAACAATTCAATCAAACTACCAACTAACGATATGCGATATTGAAAAAAATTTTTTTTTGGGGTCTAAGTTTGATGAGCCAGATTAGTGTACTTCAGTTATTTTCACAGCATCATGACGTACGGTATTTTACGATGGGGTCATGCTGCTGATATTGATATAGTGTTTGCTCTGTAAAAGAGAGCTGTTCGTGCTATATATCAGCTTGGTTATAGTCAGTCTCTCAAAGAAAAATTTAAAGAAATAAATATTATGACTGTTCATTGTCAGTACATTTATGAAAATTTAATATAAGTTCACAAAAATCGTCACCTTTCTGCTCTTAATAGTGATTCTCATTATTATAACACTAGAAATAAGGGATTGCTTGTAACTAATTCTAGTAGGCTTCATAAGATACATAATAGCTTTAAGGGTAAATGTATACACTTCTATAATAAAGTCCCAGCCACTGTTCAGGCATTATCTATAAATAAATTTAAATGTTTTATAAAAAAATGGCTCTGTCGTAAATCCTATTACTCCACTGCTGAATATCTAAATGCACGGACAGCCTGGGACTAGATTATGATTTCTTTATAGCGATAGAAATGACTGAACAATATTGTATATTTTTATTGAAAAGAGCGCAAAAAAAAGAACGCTGGGAGAGTTTCTTGCGCCGCTTCTTCTCTCTCAGAGCGCCATTTGTTATCGAAGCGGTAGTAGTATCTAGTAGTTATTAGAAATTAAATCAAAAAGAATTCTAATGGAATCAATTTTGAGAAAATAAATGCCTTTTATGCCTTTTTAGAGGAAGAAATAACATAAGTAGTACTAAGTGCATAACCTACGACAATGTACACGGGTTATAAGATAACAAATTGATGAGAGAGGAAAATGTTCCTGGGTTCCGCCATTTTATTTGACTGAATATTATTTTCATTTTATGTTATATTTTTAATTAATAATACCACTTGCACATTTTAAAATATTCATTCGCTAAATAATAATAAATAATTGATAATAAGAAATTTAAGGTTATATAAATATTATTAGCACGTATATCAATATGACGTTTCACGTTGTTATTGAATATTAACAAGATATATAAGTTATAAGGGCTCGAACACTGTCTCTCTTAATTAAGGACGAAAAAACCAAAAACAAATTAACGAATGTCGCAAGTGTCAGAAAATTTCTGAAAACTTTTATTTATTATTTAATACAAAAATAGTAATAGATATACAAATTATACACCTGGATATTTACAAAAAATATTACTGACCAATTTGAAATATTTTCTTTAAAACCAAAAAATTATAACGGTTGGAAAAAGTTCTATTGACTTTTTTGAGAGCGTTACTTCCGTCAGAAAAAAAATCTGAGTTACCCCAAGTCACGCCTAAAGAAGTTTTACTAGGAAACAATGCACTTTAGGTCAAAAGTTAATCAGACCATTATTGTAGAAATAAAAATTTCACATATTTGATTTTATTAATATTTAGAAATTATTATTAATTATGTAATTCAGTTTCTAAAACAAAGTGTAAGAAAACTATCTTAAAAGTATAATAATGAATAATAATGTGTGGTCGTTCGGTGTGTTAAGTTGCTGACGCTACTAACAGGACGACGGTGGGGTCGGAACGCGGAGACCCGTGTTGTTGACCGACTTGTAGGTATACTGTTACTACTGTACATTTTACAATACAAATATTGTATTCCCTCTTCAGCTGCCAGAACATAAAACAATATAATATTATATACTGAATTCTACTTATCGCAGTATAAAACATGGGATAGTACTACTAACTCGGCAGAGCAAAACTCAGTACATGTAGCAAATAACATTCTCACTCATAACTCTTTACGAAACCATCTTTCATAATATTTAATACGTAAGTATGAAGTATGATGAGATATCAGGGCGGCTACCGTTTAGCTGAATAAATAAAACCAGATAAAAGAAGTGACTGATGTTACATATAAAATTTATGTAATTATTTTATAAACTGAAATTATCATTTTGCGACTGCTTGCGTAAGAGATATAGATCCTTTTTTCCTAGATATTTATTTTATGACTTGTATGACAATATGGTTCCTTCGAAGCGGATGATTAACGGATTCTACTGTATATTAAGTAACATCATAAATTCAATCTAGTTTATTACAACACACTTAATTATGGCAACAGTAACTTTCGCACGGTCAATAATTAGATGTTTGATAGAGGCAGCCCGAAGACAAACAATGGAGCAGCGACCGTCGACCGTCGACCGTCGACCGTCGACCGCAGTATGACAACAATGAGGAGGATATAACTGTACACTCACTAATATTTATACAACACTCTGTTCCACACCGCTGTATCTACGTGTGAATTTACTGGACTATTTGACGAGACCGTTGCTTGCTAAACTGTTTTACTGTAGTGGCCTAATGACCACATATTCAGTCACGAACGACATCAACCTCCTAACCGGAGATAGTTGGGTAATGATAGTTTGTGCTGTCTCTGGAGACTGATTATCACAACCGGGTATGACCGTCCACCTGTATCAGGTCCACCTGTATCAGATGTTCATCACTTGACAACCGCGCGTTGGTATCAACTGGCAGCTGCAGTATACACAAACCTAGGCTGAGAACTATACAGCGTACTTAGACTTAACTTACGTAAAACTTAGCTGAGTGTGATAAAAGTCAAACTTTAGTCTTAGCTTAAGCTCAGCTTCATTTCAGTTGTTAAATCACTATAAAAATGAAATCAAAGATTAAGCTAAGCTTACACTCAGCTAAGTGGTACTTAAGTAAAGCATAGGCCGGAAAAACTTCTCTTAACTCCTGGTGATGCTGGTGTCCTTCAATGAGCATGAGCCTCCTGCACATGTGCTTCCTCTGTTATAAAAAATTAATAGATCCATCGAAAGAAGACTACAAAAATTATTTAATTTGGGGCCTGTATTGGACCAGTTTCTTTAACTAAATCATTGACATTTTAATCCAATTAGCTAATAATATTGTACGCAGTACATATTATTATGTAACTCAATGTTTTAATCCAAGTTAAATGTGGCAGTAGAACTAACTAATATGTGCGGTGTTCATCACGTCGGGTAGAGCGGCCACAGATAATCAACACACTTGGACTGCTATGTTTATGTTTTAAGGATGTTTTCTTTTCGGCAAGATTAGGAAAATCTTCAAGAAGTCACCGATCATCCAATGTATCACCTCACTAATACTGAGTGTACTCCGTAACCTATTAACTTAGCATTACTTCACAGTACTAGTCTACTACTAATACAAGAGGTCCCAGGACCTCTCCTTGCCGCTGCCCGTGGCATATCCATATTCTTTTTTACCCTTTTTCTCTACCAGCAGGACCTCTCTCGAAAACCCGGTCCATTGCTGTACAGTTGTCAACTTTTGCCTCTATCCAAGAGACAACCTCTTCAAGACTCCCTCTTCATGCCGTCCCCGTAGTGTTTCAACATATCCCGCACAGCACACACAGTCAGGGACGTTTTAAATCCCCGTATATGTATATGTTTAAATGATGTAATTGCTGTTAAAAGGCAAGTCAGTCATCACATCTTAAAATCTCTTAGTAACGGGCGCAGTAAGCTCAGGCTCGTATCGAATTACGATAAGCCTAGGGTTGTGTGACATAAATAATAATATAATGATGATAGTAATGCAAATACGGAACCATCGAAATCATCTTTTAAAGAAGTTTCAAGGAAAAGTTGAATGACCTACGTGGGATGTTCCAAGTTAATTGTGTGCAGAACCTTCAACGTGCTTATTAATATGATAATTTATTGTTAACTCTTGGTTTGACTCCAGCGAATATATAATCAGCGATTAAGAAATACAGTGTGCATTTTGAATGGAATTAAGATGAGCTTGATTGGGTTTTTATAACCCAGTATATATATGTCACGAATTTTTTCTTCCCATACAATAAAATGATCCCCTCATGAAACTGAGTAGATGTGCGTCAAAAAAAAAATTTCATCAAAATTAATCATTTTTAGGGACAACTCACACTTGACCAAAATTTTGACTATACCAATTTTTTTTTCACAAATAGTACCTAATGTTTCCTAAGACAGTTTCCCTGTATCTCTTATACTTTAGGATTTCCCCATACTGTCCCACTTAAAAAAACACACTGTTTACATAAAAATGAATTGCTGTTCGTTAGTCTCGCTAAAATTAGAGAACGGCTGGACCGATTTTGCCAATTTTGGTCTTGAATTATTTGTGCAGGTCCAGAGATGGTTTAAAACGTGAATAAATAGGAAAATGCTCGGAATTAAATAAAAGCAACAAATTTGTTTTCCCTTTTATATGTTTCCCGTCGTTCAGAATTCAAATTGAAAGAATAGTTTCAAATTAATAACTTATTTGGATTTTTACATTTCTTTCAACTGTCTCTGAAGGTAAAAATGAACTTAAACTTAATTTTATCTAACTATAGTTGGTAGATCAACTATCTATCTGATTATTTTTATGTAGATTGATAAATCTTAAGTTTTGTCACAAATTAAATTTCGCAACTATAATATTTGACATTTGACAACCAACTATATCTATATATACAAGAGACTAGCTGACCCGACAGACGTTGTTCTGTATATAATAAATAAAATAATGTTTTTATATGAATTTGTCAATAATATATCATAACATCAAAAATTACTTCGTAAAATATGCACCCTGCTATCGTAATGAAATTGTTTCACAGCAGAACTGTCAAACCGTGCGTCAATAAATTCTCTCATAGAAATTATGTATGGACACATCAAAGGAAAAACAAATTTGTTGTTTTTATTTAATTTAGCAGCATTTTCCTATTTATTCACCTTTTAAACCTTCTCTGGACTTCCACAAATAATTCAAGACTAAAATTAGCCAAATCGGTCTTGCCGTTCTCGAGTTTTAGCGAGACTAACGAACAGCAATTCATTTTTATATATATAGATTTCCACGTACATAGTCACTCATCACGATATCTCTGGAACCATAAGGCATAGAGACTTGAAATTTGGTAGAAATATTCTTTTCACCGAGTAGAGGTCAGCTAAGAACGGATTTTACAAAATTCTATAGCACGATGTTTTTTTTTAATGAACAGAACAACGTTTGTCGCGTCAGCTAGTATTTTAATAAAACTAAACTAAATAGGGCCTTGCTAGTCTGATTTTTTAAACCATTAGTTGCAGAGATGTAAACGTTATTGTCATAGCTTATTGAAAATATTATAAGGTCTATAAAATACTGCATATTTTTGAGTAAATAATAACACTTAACTTTACGAAAACTTAATCATAATTAAACTTGTTTATCAGTAACGAACATTATAATAAATCCTTAAAGTGAAATCGAATATATTATTTTGTAATTATCATTGATAAGGGCGAGAATTTCAAACTACATCGTTAGTTCATCGAACTTTGAACTAATTTAAAACCTTATTCTGTCCAGGCTTGGCAAGGAGTTTAAGATTCGAGATAGGTTTGGACAACCATCAGATGTACGTGTTCTAATTATCATATATCGTTCGAGCTCATTTATATCGATAATTGCTACAGTTATCTATCAGGATGTTTATATACCTAGTAATATTGTTACAAGGAAGATAATATTGCATAAAACATTTTACCGTGGTGTCAGAGGCCAGAGGCCAGTTATCAATTGAAATAAGAATTTTGTGCATCGGTAAATATTTACTGGCAATTTTATATATTAATTTAGGTACTCCTCGTAGCGTTTAGAGTATGGCATCTTTTTTTAAATACTCTCTCAAATTACCACCTACCAATAAATCAAATTGGTTCTCTGAACGAAATTCTATCAGCTCCAAATTGTTAGTCATTTGTTAAAAGACACGACATTGTTTGTGATACTAAATTCCTTTTCCGACATAACATAATAGTTTACATTTTTGGACAGGATTTATTCGAATTCTTTCCTTTACTACTTTGATCGCATTTTGATTGATGGACAAGCAGATGTTTCTTATAGAGAAGGTTTCATAGTACTCATCAATAGCATACACAACATATTAATACCAAGCTCATGAAGAATTTCAATTATTGCTTACGGTAGCTTACCTCTCGCAATTCTTTATCACCACAATCCACTTTAATATCACAAGGGTTTTATCTAAAGGTGTCGCGAAAATATTCAAATAAGATTGACAAGTTGGAATTTCTAACGTATTTTTTTATAATTTGCAATTTTCTAACGCAAAATCTTCTGTTAATTATTCTTTCATTAAATTAGCGGAAGGTTTCAGTGAGTCTTGAATAAGTGAGTATATATTTTGTTAGTGATTTTGTAATGTAAGTATATATTCGTAATGTTTGTAAATATACTTATAATTACTGTTTTATCGCGAGTAAATAAATTTGTTAATGCAATTTTTATTTATTTGTAAAATAGAAGAAAAACAAGCGTCATCTGTAGTTAAGTGATCACCGCAACCCACATCCCCTCGCAACACCAGAAGAATCACAGGACTGTTGTTTTGAAAGCGCCTTGTTGAAGGTGCCCATGTCATATCGTTCTGGAAATATCGTGCAAGGAATCTCAAACACTAGGCATTTATTAATTGATTGCTTAACTTTGGGAGAACAGTTTCAGTGGTGATAATAGCAAAGAAGATGAAGATTACATGCACTTAGGTTTAACTAAAACCCATTGTTTCGTTAATTGGAAAATAACCATTGTATTTGTTCGAAAGTAGACTTTCATGATATCATTGTTAACGATAGCGAGACACTTCACTAATCTGACGGTATCTTATCTATGGGCTCTATGGCCCCAATATGCACAACTTGTCGCATATTTACAAGAAATTGACTCAATGTGTTGAAAGGCGGTAACAATGTTTTTGTGATTACGTAATTATAAATCAACAGCAACAGATTTTTTACGGAAAACAATGTATTACCAGACCAAGAGCCGACCGCAAAAAATGGTTTTTATTGTAAATATAATACCTAAGAGGTATGTGGAGGTACGTGTGCACGGCTAGCTCACGACATTGTTCTGTTCAAGCTCGTATGTACCTATATCTATATATGTATATTTAGATGGTTGTTACTTTTTGAACGATAAAAGAACTATGTTTTATTTATTTATTTCACACACATAGCAACTATCATTACAGGTATTACCTAATGCGACAGTTACAAACAAACGAGAATAACAAACACAGCAAACAACAAACAAATCAAACTAAAACTAATCATACAATCAAACTACATTACATTACAAATAATATATCACGCCAGAAATAGAAAAAACTTAAACATACTACTATTTACCATAACATACTACATATAACAATACCCTTGTGAGTTCACTCCACGTACACTCAAAAATGTCCACTTTGTTGTGGAGTTCATTTATATGGCGAAGGGCTCTAGTTAAAGGCGACTTGGCCAACACATTTGTCCTCGCCATCGGAATGGATAGTAGTGGCGGATGGAGGCGCCTCCACACGTACCGGTCCGGCACACGAAGACTCAAGCAGCACAGAACTCCCGGGTTGTGCTCCTTCCCGCGCAACAACTTCACCACATACGCTGCTAGAAAAAAATCCCTACGGACGCTCAACTCAGTATACCCAACCATACCCAGCACAAACAGTGTCGGATACATAAGTGGGTAAATAGGGTATACTCCATATACTCCATATGAAGACTATGTCGTGGTATTCCAACGCATACATTAGTATCTGCAACTAATGTAGGTTTGACTACGAAAGAATATTGATTTAAAATAACGATAACATACCTATATCATATTATAGAAAAAATAATTGGAAAATCCAAAAGTGAACGCCTCGAACGCTCGTGAATGGTTTATTTTTTTTAAAGTTAAATAATTTCGAATAAAATCAAAGCACCTGCGTTTTTTTTAAAAAAAAAAGGCCTACAGTAGTGATATTCGAAATGAACCTTCTCTGCTTAATTCTGAAAATTGCGAAAAAAAAATTAAGTCGTTTCGTCAAGTCGTTCTCGAGATATCCGTACCACGCCGTGTTTTCGAACCACAATTTTGACTAATGGACGTCCACGATAAAAAAAAATTAATGAACTTTTTTTTATAGTAATACGTATTCGACAACATAAGAAAAGTATGAGGATTATTCATTAGTGTCTCAGTTTTATATTGATGTGCTTTTATAATGTGTAAGAATAATAGAAAAAAAAATGGTTTAAAGAATGGAAATCGTGTGACCTTGACAAGTTGGTTATAAAGCACAACCCCGCCGCTTCGCGTTCGAGGCGTGCAATTGAGCTATTTAAGAGCTAGGTAGGTACAGTTTTAGGTAAAGAAGCCAACTGTCCGAAAGAATCGTCCAAAAAGTCAAGAGACCTGCGATAAAAGAGGGGCAACTTCTATGTGAACAAAAAAGTAGGTTAACAGCGTTGTGCGTACTGAATTGCACCTTATTGTATGGCAGAAAGAGTCTAGAGTCTAGTAGCCTATTTCTTTAATTGATTTTGCGGAGGGAGCCTTCTGTACTTGTACTATTACTGTTCATGGCTCTGCTCTCTCAATTAATCGATCACGATTAATTGAGAGTCAAAGAGTCAAAGGAACAAGTCCAAAGCGTCAGCTTCGGACTTGTTCCTTTGACTCGCGCTCAAAAAACCGACTAAAATAGGAAGCAGTGGGCACGAAGAGGACCATAATGTGCCACACTTAAAGGCATAAAAGGCATTTATTTTCTCAAAATTGATAACTTTAGAATTATTTTTAAGGTTATTTATAACGCTAACACCGCTTCGAAAACATCTCATGGCCCTCTGAGAGAGAAGAAGCGGCACAAGAAGTTCTCCCAGCATTCACTTTTTGCGCTCTCTTTAATAAAATATACGATATTGTAATGTCATTGTTTACTAAACAAACATAAATCATAGTACAATATTGTCGTAACAGTTAGAGTATAACTTAATTACTCGTTGTACGGTAACCTTTATGTAACAAACTTTCTCAAAATCGACATACCAACAATTTTTCAACTCATCGAAGGGGAAACAAATACGGTGAGTGATTAAACCAGCGCGGCGTGACCAATAATAATAACTTATTACATTGTTCATTAAACATGATATTTGATATTGATACTTCACGTTTTATTAAAAGCTCGTATTGAAGGCGATTATTTTCTCAAAGTACTTAATGTTAATATGATTACACGAAATTAGAATATCGAGACACTTTTGTGTTCAAACAATATAATGTAATAGTACAAGTAGGGAAGTCTCACTCTACAAAATCAATTAAAGAAATAGGAACTCTTGCAGTCATACAATAAGGTGTAATTCAGATCACACAGCGATACTAACCTACATTTTTATTCACCTAAAAGTTGTCTCTCTTTCTATCGCGTGACTCTTACCTTTTCTAACGACATTAGGGTTGACTTCTTTACCTAAAACTGTACCTACCTAGTACAAGGTCATCTTATAAAAATAGCTCAGTTTTTTGTATAATATAAAATAGGTGTGTAATCGTAATTTTAAATCAATATTATTTCGTAGTCAAACCTACATTAGTATGCGTTGGAAGACCAATCAACCAACATCTATTTTTCATACCCCTAAATGATAAGGGTCACCCCTAAATATATATTTTTTTATTGTTTTGTCAATTTATTTTATTTTTATTTTATTATGATTTAACATTAAAAAAATACATACAATTTCAAGTTTAAACCCTTCTACGATTAACCCCTGTTTTTTAATCGCGTTTTTTATATAACTCATTACTATGGTTAGTCATTGTTCGTATTTATTGTTTTATTCTTTAGTTTTTTCTTGGTTATTAAGTAAGAACATAGTTATTTTATTGTTTTATCAGCCTTTTGCTTGTGGCTTTAATTTGTAAAAATTTTATCAAAAATTGTTTTCAAAAGTTTTAGTTTAACAAAGGATGTATATAATACTATTAAGCATGTCGAGTTAGCCTGTAAGTGGAGTATACAACATTATAAAAGAATTTTTAAATGTATCTATAGATTAAGATAGTTGTATGCACGTTGGCTTCCTAATAAACAAATAAATAAACTCTGTCCCATGAATAGGTCCGCGGGTTGTGAGATGGCAGTTACTACTACTACTTACTTCCATGATCAGATAGCTTAAATATAGAATATAATAGAAGTCGGTGCCAAGCCAAATCTTATAGTAGTTAGGTATCTACACTCGCTACGCGTGACTTTGAGCGGGATAGCTTCGTCTAGAAAAAAAACAACCCAAGCTGGCAGACACGAGCGGGCAGACGTCATAATAATAGCAGTAGTTAGCAGTCTAATTAATTAATCTAATTCTTAGTTTTTTAATCTGATCTACACTAACTAATAATTTGTATGAATTTGTGAAGATATACTAAATTTTGCAATGCAGCAATGAACGTAAGCGAATTGCAATTTGATTACAGACAGTAAGAAATTCTGCCACAGATTACTTACTGTAAGTCGTGAAGGAGTTCTATTGATCATTGTATTTAGCTACAACAATTACTTGCTCCTAAGAATTAAAGAGTTCCGTTACTTTGTCATGGATCCTATAATCACAACCTAACCAAACTCTCACCAAACTTCCTTTGAAGTATATCGTTTCCAATAAAAAAGAATTATTGAAATGGGTTGGCGCGATATTGAGTTCTTCGTAAATTGGTCGCGCAAATAGTTACAGCAAAGACTTTTATGGTCTTCTCATAGTTGCCATTCTCAGATCTGGACTAAATTGCAATGGGACCAGACGGGAAACACCAGCATCAAATCAAAAAAAAATATCAAAATCGGTTCACCCAATCGAAAGTTCTAAGGTAACAAACATAAAAAAACAACATACCGACGAATTGAGAGCCTCCTCCTTTTTTGAAGTCAGTTAATAATTAATAAAAAAAAGAATGTAATTCCCGAAGACAGGACCGACCACGACCAGGTACAAGCAACGCCCGTTCACGAGCTGACGCATGGACCAGTTTCCTCACATTTATCTTATGGAAGGTTGTTTATTCTTTCCGAGTCCATCCCGCCGTCCCTCCACCAGTATGTGTCAGCGGTCCTAAAAGAAATTTTCCCCCAGGAGGGTACCGGCTCCGCGGGCGTCGGCTCCCGGAGCATTCTCACTCGGGCTACCCCTCGTATTATGAGGAGGGCACAGCAAGGGCTGTCAACGATCTTGTGATTCCTGTGGAGTTGCAAGAGAATGTGGGCGGTGGTGATCACTTAACACCAGGTGACCGGACGCTCGTTTGTACTCCTCTTCCATAAAAACTCTGCCACGAGCAAATATTTAGTCAAGAGCAATCACGTATATCCAATTAGTGTGAGGTTGACAAAATGAAACAGTTATATTAATTGGTCTATTTTATTATAAACGCCGCGGCCGTGCACGTGCTAAGGCTCCAGCCGTACATTTGAACGGTCCGAGGAGCTCTGTACTGACGTGACTGACAATATATAACTTTACGTAATTTAGTTGATGGTAATCATAATTATGTTGGTAATTTAATAATGCTCGTACATATTGTATAAACAATAGCTCATGTGCGGAAGTGTCTATTTAACATGTTAATAGATACATCTATCCGGGTTATTATTAGCTAACAGTAAAAGGAATTAACTATTTATTACATAATATGTAGAGAACATAATATAATCGTCTGAAATATTGTAAATTGACTTCATTTATAAATCACGCACAAATACATATTTATTAGGAGGACATCTATAAATTAAGTCACACTTTAAGGGGGGGGGGAACTAACCAAATGTGGCATTGTGTGACAAGGCACAGGGTGAGAGTCTTGTGACGCCACATGCTAAAATCAAAAATATTAAAACTCAAAACTTATAATGTAAAGCAAATATTAATAACTCGATGTTTATATAGGCTTATTATGTAGGTTCAAGTCTAAACTATAGAAAAATTTAAAAATATAACTTCATTCAGTTTAAGGAGGCTTAGTAACTTTTGTAACCAGGGGCAGGCTCATTTGCACAGGATGCCGGCTAGATTGTGGGTACCACAACGGTGCCTATTTCTGCCGTGAAACAGTGCGCTATGGCTAGTGAAATTACTGGGCAAATGAGACTTAACATCTCATGTCTCAAGGTGACGAGCGCAATTGTAGTGCCGCTCAGAATTCGTGGGATTTTCAATAATCCTGCCCTGTCTTCGTCTCGTCCTTTATGGTCATAAAAAATAAAATATAATTGAAAATAATAAAAAAAATTGTGACGTAATTTATGGTTGGCCTCTTAGACTCCTGTAGGTACCTACTTGCGGGCCTCTGAAGCTCCTGTACCTATTTGCGGGCCTTTTTGCACAACCATCAAGATGAGTGCCCTTTTGATGCCAACGATTATTATTATCAATTACCATCAACTGATCGTACTGTTATCACATAACTAAGTAATTTTAAATTCTTTTGTTATCATAAGAGAGGGCGCTGCCGTAGCAGCTAGAGAACTGTAAATGTTCGAATTCTCCATCTTGGTTCATTATTTGTTGTTACAAGATCAATAATACACACTTTGTTATGTACCAGGTGCCCCGTGCCCCGTGCCAGATGGACAGACTTACCCATTTGATACAAAACCCAAAAATTTTGAAAATGATAGTTAGACAGATACAATGTATTTCGCCTTGCAGTATAATGTTGGTGTTTCAACAACGACGTTTCCATGAACATGTAATGCGTACGTGATTGTTCACCAGGCATGTATTGCGCACGCGCCGACTTGTAAACAAACTGATCGAAGAAACTGTCGAAAAATGTTTTGACGTCATTTATCGCGAAGTGAAGTTTGCATAAAATAATGCACTTAAATCATTCATAATATATAAAAACAGATTTATATTTGCACGAAAAAGATTGTATGACTAGTGGACTGTCAGTGTATAATAAAATGATATCAGTTACTTAGGAAATATATGTTCAAACAAATTACGACCTACTTGTTTATTATGACTGTAGAAAAATGACTTTAAGGTGGATCACGATCAATTTTTTTCGATAATAGGGGAACCTATTGAATCTTGGCACTTTGTGTACCGAGGCCATTAGGCTGGTTGTAAAATTCTATTGTCTAGTGTATTCTGTCTGTACGTCACTACAGACTATTCAATTTGAAAATAGTCACTTACCGCCATTAGGCCGGTGTTTGGTGTTATCGACGTAAATCAAAGTTTTTTGAGGAAAAAATTAAGTATTTTTAATATACTTTGAAATCTGGTAGTTTTGAACGTTTTATAACAGTCACTGAAATTTTAAATGCCATCGGTTCTATTCTTTAACTAGTATCAAAAAAATAATAAACTTACGAGATAAGTAACCCCAAATTAGTTGAAATCGGAATTTGTTGAAGTTGGAGTAGTGTTATACCTCGGTCACTGTCAGTTAATAGTATCTTGGTCAGTAGCCAAGGGTACATTTAGATGTTGTACTTTGGCCAGGAGAATATTTTTCTTAAACTATTTCACATTCACGTAATATAATATTCCTAATTGTAATGAATTTATTTTAATCTATTTATAATTTATAATACTCTATTCGATGATTATAATTGATTCATATGTTTTAATTGATATCAGTAAGATGTTCGATTCAATATACCGTTTTGTGGGTAGTCTATGAAAAACGAAAGGTATATATTCGTTTCTTTTGAAAAAGTGGGGACATTCTGATCGAGCGTCTAGTCGGAGACACACGTCGAATATTAGGCTGTGCAATTGTTAGTAATTGAGAAAGAAGTATAAGTCAGTAATAAGCAAAAGTAATAAAATAATAATTGATGTCACGAAGCAAGCAGTTTTATTATACACTAGTAACTTGATTATGAGAATTCGTCACATAATAAAATTTAAAAGATTTTGTCTCATTAGAAAAAAGAAACTATGAATATCATTTTGATTTTGTTCAGAATTTGTGAGTTATTTTTTGTTAAATATGTCATTTAAACAAATAAAACGTTTTAATTAAAAATAGTTGTATTTTCCATAAATTACCCCCAATTCTCAATGTGTCCTAGGTACACCATAGTACTGGACTGGATACATAGGGTATGTTGTACCTTGACCATAAATACCTTTTTCGTTTTAATTATTAAAACACTTGTAAGTATAAAATATACATTATTGATATTTTGGTGGCGAATCCTCAAATAATTGACCGTTCAAAATATTATGCAGAAATAGTTAAGAGTACAGTCCGTCAAATAAAAAATAGATGTCTAAAAAACTGTCGTAGGTACAACAGGTACTCCATGCCATTTAACATATTCAATGCATAGTGAAGGATTTGTTAACGAATAGTTTTAAATTTAATCAAATATTGACATATTAAATAAAATAATTGCAGTACAAAATCTTAAGCCAGCTGCGTAGATAATGGTCGTGGCTAGCGTTGTGCCGGACTTTTTGATTGTGTGTGTCCGGACAAAGTAACCGGTTTCTGGCATGACCGGCTTTTGGGCTTTTTACTTTAATTTGAAAATATTTAATAATGATAATGTAGCATTTAATTTTGAACTTATGACATAATTTGACTGATTAATAACAAAATACTTTGTCTGTTTTGGCATGTAATTTTATATAATATATATTATATTAATAACTAGATTTAATTAAAAGATAAAAATAATTATTTTATTCTATTTATCGTCATTATCAGTTGGATGGATCAAATCATGGATGTAAACCACTTCCATCGTCTTCCTTCGTTGGTGATAATAATGCTTCTCTCATCCAAGCCCGACCTTCTTGTCATCGGATGTCATCATTCTTGCGCTGAGGTTTCCATTCAATGAGAGTTCTCAAATTACCGACCAATGTAAGTATGATAAGCTCTCATGTTTTGTCACTACCACTACCGTTGCCAACCACCCTCTTAACAGATGTATTTAAAAATGTAAAATATTCAAAATACCAGTTATATGGGTACCACAGAGGCGTCTTTAACTGCCTGCAAGCAGTCGAAGTGAAGCCTTAAAGGGTGCCGTAGCTGGTGAAGTTAGAATGTTATGTCACAAAGTGACGGCCGCAATTATGATGCTGCGCAGAATGTTCAATGGGCAGGCCGTATCGCTTACCATCAGCTAAATTTGTTGATCGTCTTTTCTCATGAAACCTGCGGACAACATAATATCATGTAAGAGATAAATAACTAATGAAGAGCGGTCGCGGTATTTCTTGCGATTCGTTTTGATTTCAAATCAACTTTTTTGGCTGTGGGTAATGATTTATTGGAATAAAACATATACTCAATATATATTAAACAAAGCCTTCAAAACTTTGGAGTCCTTAAATTTAGCAAATTAAAAACTACTCAAACTGGTAGTATAACAAACACGTTGACATGACCAAAGCTAATTGAAAACCAAATATATAAGCAAGCTCTCTCTTTAAAAGCTTTCTGCAGGAAAAGTGCCGTTTAAGTAGTGAAGAGAAGTTTCAATAACAATAAAATGTCTCTTATATTTATGTATCCGAGTGGTATAGACTATACAGATACATTTGATCAACAGCTCTGCTTCTTAAACGTTGAATGTTCTGAAGTACACACAACAACAGATGCTAATTCGAATATATTCCTTTTATTATGACAAATGAAAATGCCGGCAACTCTCCTGTGATTCCTATGGTGTTGCAAGAGACAATGTGAGGTTGTGATCACTAGCCATCTGGTGACCTGGACCCTCGTTTGTTCTGGTATTCCATAAAATAATAACTTAATTTAATCTTTATATTTACCTATAAATAAACTATGTGTGTATGTTTCCTATGGAATCCAAAACAGCTGTGCTTTTAATGAAATTTTCAGGTTACCTTCATATTTTTTTTGAAAAGATTTCACTCACACACGACGATCTAGTTAAGGGTTCACTCTTTGGTAGGTGACTATTACATCATTAATACCGTGCTTACCATTGAGTTCTTACTATAACTTAATGACGTCACGGATTTAATTTAATTTATGTCAACCAGCAACCATGCTTATTTACTTAAAAACGTATTGCCTACCTTACCATCAGATCAAAAGCTGAGTGAAGAGGTTGCCTACTGAATTAAATAACGTGTAAATAAAACCAATGAATAATTTGTTGCGTCTATAAAAATTTGAATATATGGTATAATTAAATTATTATATAAATAAATACTAAAATATTTTGAATTAGTGGAAATTATCAATAAAGCAAGAAAGAAAACTTTCAATCTACAGATTTTACTAATATTTGCCATCAGTGTGTTTGTAGCAATTATTTTGTTTTTCATTTCGATTACTAATACCTGTTGTAATAATAATAATTATCAAACATGTACATACGATCAGTGATCGTTGGTAACAGCTGTGTTATATCGGAAGAACTATTGTCGTCCAAAATTTTTTTATTTTCTGATAAGGTGGAATTGACATGCATTTTTTTGTTTCCGATTTTCTCGTTTTCATTATAATTATCTTCGCGATTGTACACTTCACACTTCGTCTAATGCAAGTTTTATGACATCTCTATAGGTTTCGTTTTAGCGTCTGCATGTGTCATGACTGTGTCCTTTCAACATAAACTGTCTCCATTTAAAATGTTGTTAAGTTTTGTTATGGCGTGTGTTAGCTATTGAATGTATTTTATGTATTATGTATTGTCTTTTAAATATAAAACATTATGCAACTCTATTATGGAGGAGTGTAAGATATGGCGTAGTAAAAATTACATCGAGAAGAAGTGAATAATTTATACGTCTAGATAGTGCCTCTTGCTGCTAGACAAATGGTGAAAACAGGCCATGTTTATTACTTTTGTGTGCGTGACAATCTACGTCTTACACTCGAGATTTATATCTCACTTTGTGTTAGTGTGCATGCATTGCTCAAAATAGAAGTTAACTGTCAACCCAGACGTCCTCACAGCTGTCACAGTATATGTACACGTATAAATTATCTATATAAGATACATTATATAATTTAATCAAAGTTTACGATTTTATTATAACATCAAACAAGAGGCAGAATGTCAGGTAAAAGACATCTTTCTCTGCTAGACATGAAAACAAAAATCAAATGAATTTAAGAACACTATTCCAAAACAATAGATATAATATGTACTCAAATCGGAGTCCTCCCGCCGCGGCCCCGCTCTCGCCTCTCGCCTCCTCACGTCACGCGTGCGACTCAAGCACATCTCACCTATAACTATGTATGTAGTAAATTTATTGAATTAGGCGTTACTTTGCGGAAATCCATAATTATACAAATGATTTAAGTCTTCTTTAGTGTTAATTCCGCCAATATTTGTTTTTAAAAACAATTCGACACGTCGAATACTTAAATCACTTGTATATGTATGTAGTAACAAACCTACCTTGGCTGACACCGACTCCAAAAATAACAATAATGGTAACTAGAATTAAATTAATTAATTCGATTGTATAAAAATACGCAATTATTTTTCATACTTTTTAGTGCATATTATATCTGTTGTTTTGGAATAGTGTTTTTTAAGTTGTTGTTTTTTAAAATTATTTTTAGTTTTTTAGTGAATCTTAATTACACTAACTAATAAATTGTCTAAATTTGTGTAGATCTACTTAATTTTGCAATACAGCAATGAACGTAAGCGCATTGCAATTTTATTACAGACATTTACTAATTCTAGCACAGATCACACTCTTTCTGTAAGTAACTTACTGTAATTATATTCGATTACAATAATTACGTGACCATAACGACGCTACGGTGATTCAAATATCCGGATAGCACAAAAAGATTCGGCCGAGTATCGTTAATTTGCTCCTAAGAATTTAAGAGTTCCGTGGATTCTACCACCAGAACCTAACCAAACTGTCATCAAACTACCTTTGAAGTATATCCTCTCCTATAAAAAAAGAATCATCGAAATCAGTTGGCGCGAAATCGAGTCCATCAATAAGAACTGATTCACTTGATGTCAATCACATTGTGTATGTACCTAGGTGTGAGTAGAACAATCTAGGCATACACATTGTTCTCAGATCAATACTAAAGCGATGAACCATGTAATTACTTCCTTCTTTATAGCATTCTGTCTTCGCGGAATCATTACTGGTAACATGACAATAGATAGCATCTGTCTTCATACCATGAAGGCTATTTAAACTAATTAATTTTCTGAAAAACAAGTAACAAATTAACTTATGAAGTGGCAACGGTCACATGATTTTTCTTCTTAAACACATGGTTTCGGTCGAATTTGGTCCCACCGAACCATTGAACACGGTCCGGTAGCAGATTATATTAGATGGTATGTCGCAGTGTTCATTTTGTGTGATGGACAATGTGACATACCATAGAATAGAATATGGTCCGCTACCGGACCGCGTCCGAATCTTCGGCTGAACCAAAACCGATCATGTGTTTAGTCTATAAGAATGGTATCGGCGATGGTGACAACAGCTGCATTTGATAGCTCAAGAAAGTTAGCCCCCCAGATTTTTTATTTTTTTTATTTTTTAATTTTTTTTATTACATCGTTAGTTCGCCATTTGTTCTTGATTGTTCTCTATAAGCATTTGTTTATTCTCGATTTTTTTTTAAATTTGCAATTCATTAAAATTGGTTAGGTTAGGTTATGTTAGAACAGTTAAAACAACGCACGAGCCGAGCGTAGCGTGCCGCGGCAGCGGCCGGCGAGTGCCAGAACCAAATAGTAGGCGTTTCCCCCCATTTTTAATTAATTGTTTTTAAATAAACAACAAAAGGACAAATAATTATTTATAGCGAACAATTAAGAACAAACCACGAACTAACGATATGCGATATTGAAAATTAAAAAATAGACAAATTTTTTTTTTGGGGGGCTAAGTTTGATGACCCGCATTTGATGCAGTAATGTTGATTCATGATCAGATGCAAAACGAATACATTGAACACATCAAAATTTCATATCAGAATGATTAACTATTTAGTAGAAATAAAACAGAAACTTTTTCTGTCCCAATTAGTCCTCAGATGGGTATGTATAATAATTATTGGTTTTTTCAATTTAAATTCTATAACATTAAATTATACTTAATATAAAGAGTTCTGAATTATAAATATATTAAAAACTGTGTTATGACTACTTATGTCATTTTAATAATATTAGTGAGTGGATTTGACTTAACTCTCTGTCACTCGTAATATTTAATTTGGTAAGGACCTTGCTAAGGTAGAGGACATTATTAAACATAATACATATAACTTATTAAAGGTGTATATCATATTCATATTAATTTATTTGCCATTATATAGGATAATGTAAATTTGGTCTTACTACTTACTACTAAAAGCCTTGACTTGTCAAAATTTTATTACAATATAAAATTACTTAATTTTATATACATAAAAATATTGTAATTAGATACATTATTATTTTTTTTTGTAGTCAAAAAATTCTTGCACTGAATAAATAGCAGCAATAATATGGATTACAATTAATAAAATCTATTTATAAAAGTAAAAAGGATAATGATTCAGTGTTAAATTAACCTTTTTCTTCATTTTGCCTTTTGATGGGCATGCATTTTCCGAACATTTACAATTGTAATTTATATGTTTTTTACACTTTCGGAAAGATATGATTTCAACGAATAGAAAGCACACAAACTTTTTGAAAAAAGCTGATATTTTAACGGATGAATTTTCGATTGAAACTAAGGGTTCGTTTCCGATGTTTGAGTCAAAATAAGGTGAAAAAATAAATATTTCATTTCAAATTAATAACAATGTATTTGGGACATAAAGAAGTCTAACTTTTTTGAATGTTTTGTTTTTTTTTTTATAAAAGATAAAAATAAAAAACCAAAGAAATTTTCACATAAACTTTGAGGTTGTGTGAAAAAAGTGAGGAAACAAAAGTGATCTAGTATAACTTTTGTTTTTCTTTATTACCTACAACTTTGTCATTTAACTTTTTGCCATAGGACTTGTCGTTTTGCCGGAAATCGAGATAAACTATTTTTATTTTTTACCCTAAAACACCCCCCCTTTCCACTTCCCGACCTCAAATCGCCCGTATTTTATTTTTCCTTTTATTTTTGTTATATTCTCGTCCTTTTCTAATGGGTTTCATCCTACTATTATTATTTTCATTTTATATCAATTTTTCATTTTCACTTTATATCGGCACTGGTTTATTATACCTATTAGTAGTTGCGGGTTTTGACTTTAGCTGCTGAATTACACATGAATGGACAAAGGAGCCATCAGCCATAGTTAAACTGATCCGTTGATTCCCAGAGCAAGCCTAAAAACAATGTTTTCACAAATCTGATCTCAAGGCGTGAATCTGATTTCAAGTACTTATAAAAATATTTCATAAAACTAACTTTATTTTATTTCATTAATTGCCACTAGCATTAAACTTATGACATTACTTTTAACTGTTACTTGTGTACATAAAACTTTCAGCTTCCATAAGTACAATTGCTTTATAGTTTATACTTATGGAACCTAAAACATAGATAGGCCGCGGCTATTGAAAGCAATTGAAAGCAAGGGGGAAGGCCTGGCAGTTAACCTGGACATAGCGAAGGCCTTTGATCGTGTATGGCACAAGGCGCTCCTCTCAAAACTTCCATCAGTTGGGCTTCCTGAGAGCTTATGCAGATGGACCTCCAGCTTCCTCACTGGGCGCAGCATACAAGTCGTTGTCGACGGTTTTTGCTCGAATCCTAAGCCCGTGAACGCTGGAGTGCCCCAAGGGTGTGTGTGCTATCTCCTACGCTGTTTCTTCTGCATATCAATGATATGTTGGACACCTCCAACATACATTGCTATGCAGACGACAGAACTGGTGATGCCGTATTCACGGGCCATGCAGGTCTCTCTCGGGAAAACGTTGACCAGTGACGGGAGACTTGTGTCTTCTATCGAGTCCTCTCTCGAGAAGGTCGCGGAATGGGGTAAGTTGAACCTTGTCCAATTTAACCCCCAGAAGAGTCAAGTTTGCGCGTTTACCACTAAAAAAACCCCATTTGTCGTATCACCGCTCTTCGATAACACTTCCCTTAAAGCCTCGCCTAGTATCGGAATACTGGGCCAATTCCGTGGCCATCTGGAGGGCAAAGCCAAATTGGCTTCGAAGAAGCTGGGCGTCATCAATAGTGCAAGGCAATACTTCAAGCCGGCCCACATTCTAACGCTCTACAAAGCGCAGGTCCGGCCAAACATGGAGTATTGCTGTCATATCTGGTCTGGCGCACCCCAGTATTAGCTCGATCCATTTGACCGCGTGCAACGCAGAGCAGCTCGAATTGTCGGGGACCAAGTGCTCTGTAAACAATAGAGAGAGTGTAGAGACGTCGCTTCATTGTGTGTCTTCTACCGCATTTATCACGGGGAGTATTCCGAAGAGCTGTTTAACCTGATTCCTGCCGCCGAATTCCACCTTCGCACGACACGCCACAAGTTAGGATATCATCCGCACCATCTGGATGTGTGGCGGTCCTCCACAGTGCGGTTTTCAAGGAGCTTTCTTCCACGTACTACTTAAAGGCCGACAACGCTCTTGTGATTCCTCTGGTGTTGCAAGAGAATGTGGGCGGCGATGATCATTAAACACCAGGTGACCCGTACGGTCGTTTGTCCTGCTATTCCATAAAATAAAATAAAAAAAATGGAAACAGTTCGAAACATAAATAAAAATATTTTTTAAAACTGAAGAATATTATCATATTACATAATCAAAGACCATGTAAATAGTACATACTAGTATAATACTGGTATGTATTTGAGAGGTCGTTACTACAAAAACAGTTGACTAGATTACTGCTACCTGTTGTTGAATAGTCAAAATAAATTAAAAAGCGCCCTCTAGTGTGGAATAGAACGTATAAAAGCGACATCTAGTGTACACTATAAAAAAATAAAACCACACCACACATCTTATATAGAACCTTTTAAAGTTTCTCAATTGATTTCACTTACACTACAGCAGCAGTGAGTTGAAGTGACTGTAGAATAATTGCCTATATTATTACAGGCAATCACATTGACGACCGAATCCTGTAAATAGATCAGTTTTTATGGAGGTATTAGACTTACTGAGTTATGCCAGGCGAAAAAGGTACGTATAACATTTCATATTTATAGTGACAGCCTGTATATTATCACAGATTATATTAATATTCTACAAGTTTTGAAATAATTGAATATTATTTTTTGGTTCGGCTACAATTCTGCATTTTCGAACATATCCGTAGTGCTGCGGTGTCCGAGTGGTTAAGGAGATGGACTTGAAATCCATTGGGTTTTACCCGCACAGGTTCGAATCCTGTCCGCAGCGATTATTATTTTTATTTCACACATTTTTCTGACTCCCATTTATTTTAAATTTTATGAAATTATATGTAATAAGGTGGGTTTGATTTTTTTGGTTGGATTTTTTGAATGTTTTGTTTTTGGTGCGCACGCACAGACTACAGAGTCACGAACTCAAATTTTAATAAGGATAAAAGTCATATTATTAATTATTATACAGAACATTCATAATAATTTTACTGTATGACTCCCAATTATAAAATTAGAAACATAATAATATTATAACTAAGATTAATACATCAAAGACGATAATAAATACCTAACATAACTTAATGAATTAGCAAAATAAATGTGAAAAAAAAAAATACAACTCCTTCGAGCCGGATTTGAACCAGCGACCTATGGATGACAACTTATCACTCTACAGTCCACCGCTCTACCAACTGAGCTATCGAAGGTTAATGGTGAAATGTGAATTTATCATAATATTTACTCTGGTTACCAAAAAGATTTAGCATAGTGTTATAGTAATTTCCACTATTATGATTCCACTTTATTAGTTAATTATTTCGTTGATCGAGGGGTACTTTATTGTAATTACAATGAAACCTGGTTAAATGAGACATCAACGGACCTGCAAATTGGTTTCCCTTACAGAGGTATTCCACTTATCCAGTGTCTCAGATATCCAGGTATAAGAAAATATCTGTCTCATTTATAGAGGGTTCCATTAATAGATGTCAGAATCCAGGTTATTTCAGTTATACAGATGTGATTATTTAATAAAATAACGTGTTATGTATTCAACTTTATTTATAAGAATAGGATCAGCTCCCTTTCACTTCTGATTTCCTAATATTATAGAAGGTTTATCCTGAATAAATTATTTTATTTAAATAACTTGACAAAAATTTCCCCTCTAATCCTTTTATTTTATTATTATAATTTTATTATTACTATTATAGTTTTAAACTTTTAATTTCAGCTTTATAGGTTTTAACCAAATCTCAATTTGAAAATTAATAGCTTTTTCTTCTATTAATAATTTAGGATGAATATTAGCTGCTTTTTTAAATAGTGAAAATTTATGAACATTTTATATATTGATATATTCTTTTTAAAATTAAATTTAACTAATAATATTTTATGTATTCAATATTTTTTATAGAAATCAAATTATAAATTTTTATCCTAAAATATCTTTAGTTATTATTTTATTTTCCTTAGGAGGTTTACCCACATTCTTAGGATTTTTCCCTCAATGTATTATGATTAATTTTTTATTTAATAATAATTGAATATTACTTGCTTTTATTTTTTTTTAATGTCAAGATTAATTGTGATATTTTTTATATTCGAATTATTTATGTATCAAGGTTATTAATTAATTTTAAATAAAAATTATTAAAAATTGAGTTTAAAATTAGGTTTTTTTTCGTTTATTAATTTTACCTTAATAATTTCTTTAGTTTTTCTTATTTTAAGGTTTTAAGTTAAATTAAACTAATAGTCTTCAAAATTATTTATAAAGAAAATAATTAAGCCTTAGTAATATTTACACCTTAAAATTTGCAATTTTATATCATTTATGAATATATGGCTTAAATAAAAGAGATTATGTCGTTAATAAATTAACAATTTATCGCTTACACCTCAGTCATTTTTTTTGCGAAAATGACTTTTTTCTACAACTTATAAAAAGATATTGGAATTTTATATTTTATCTTTGGAATTTGAGCTGGAATAGTAGGAACCTCATTGAGTTTATTAATTCGAACAGTATTAGGAAATCCTAGATCTTTAATTGGGGATGATCAAATTTATAATACTATTGTTACTGCTCATGCTTTTATCATTTTTTTTATAGTACCTAATACCAATTATAATTGGAGGATTTGCTAATTGACTTATCCCCCTCATACTTGGAGCACCAGATATAGCTTTCCCCCGTATAAATAATATAAGTTTTTGAATACTTCCCGCTTCGTTTGTACTTTTAATTTCAAGAAGTGTAGTAAAAAATGGAGCACGTACTGGATGAACAGTTTATCCCCCAATTTCATGTAATATTGCTCATAGAGGATCTTCAGTAGATTTAGCTATTTTTAATTTCAATTAATTTTATTACAACCATTATTATTATAGTTACCAATGAATAATTTATCATTTGATCAAATACCTTTATTTGATATTATCCTTTATGATACTTACTTATTATGTTGTAGCTCACTTTCACAATGTACTTTCCATAGGAGGCTGTATTTGGAATTTTTGGAGGATTTGTTCATTGATACTCTCTTTTCACAAGTTTAATTTTAAATCCTTTTTTAATTGAAATTCAATTTATTATTATATTTATTGGAATAATTTTAACATTATTTCCTCAACATTTTTTGGGATTACCTGAGATGCCTCGTCGTTGCTCTTATTACCCTGATTATTATTTATCATGAAATATTATTTCTTCTCTAGGATAATATATTTCATTATTAGGAACTATTTTTATAATTATAATTATTTGAGAATCTATAATTAATCAACCAATTGTGTTTTTTTCATTGAATATACCTTATTCTATTGAATGATTCCAAAATTTACCTCCAGCAAAACATTCATATAGTTAGTGAACTTCCAATTATAAGAAATTTCTAATATGGCAGATTATATGTAATGGATTTAAACCCCATTTATAAAGATTTCTCCTTTTTTTAGAAATGGCAACCTGATCTAATTTTAAGTTGCAAAATAGAGCTTCTCCTTTAATAGAACAAATAATTTTGTTTCGTGATCATACTTTAATTATTCTGATTATAATTACTATTTAAGTTATATATTTAATAATAAATTTATTTTTCAATCAATTTATTAATCGATTTTTAATAGAAGGGCAAATAATTGAATTAATTTGAACTATTTTACCAGCAATTACATTAATTTTTATTGCTCTTCCTTCTCTTCGATTATTATACTTAAAAGATGATTTAAATAATCCGTTAATTACTTTAAATCAATTTGTCAATAATATTGAAGTTATGAATATTCAGACTTTAATAATATTGAATTTGATTCTTATATAATTTATGATTTTAACTTAAATAAATTTCATCTTTTAGATGTTGATAATCGAATTATTCTTCCTATGAACTATTATGTCAACTATTTAGTCACAGCTACAGATGTTATCCATTATTGAACTATTTCCTTCTATAGGGGTAAAAGAAGATGCTATTTATTTATTTATTTAATGAACAAAATTATCTTAATATATACAATGATATTTAAAGTATACATAGGTTACCTAGACAAATTCGGTGTTTATAAAAATGATACACTAACGCACACATGAATAATTTAACATTGCAATAGCTCACTATATTACGATTACACGTCAAAGAAGGATAGTAAATGCAATCATCGCAAGCGAAAAAGAGATAAATCAAATTTGCTAATTCCTTTTTATTTGAATAGATAAATACAGAATCATCCATCAGATATGATATTTTACCGTACACCGTGTTTTATGCCTAAAATACGATTAATTCATGGGTAGACAAAGTTTTTAAAGTAGTAAAACTGCATTAAAATTAGGTAACTAAATAAAGTGTCATTGATTTTATAAAAAAATAATTTAATATTAAATATAGTATTTAACCACATTGGTTATATCAATTATTTGTACATAAAATAATGAAAAACATACAGACATAACAAAACAAAACCGAATTTTTTTTACAGTAATTTTATTACTACAATTTTACTAACGGCGGCTCCCAAACAGTTCTACGTAATAAGAGGCGGGACTGCCTAAGTGGGGTACAACCACTGACCTGTATAAATACCACTGGACAGGCTGTTCATGTGTTTGACAGCAATTTTGTGCCTATTTGAAGTGCTACTCGCGAGCGTAAGTTTACAATTTTTTTTTTCTTATATAACTGATGAATGTCTTTTTGTTCAGGGTTATTGCAATAAGATAATAGAAGAAGAATAAAATGATCCATTGATTCTTCTGCAGTGAGCAAGGAATATACCGAAAGGGACAGTGTTACTGAAAAAAACTCCTTCGTAAGCAAATTCAATTAATTCAAGGCGATGTTTCAATTTAAAAACGCAACTACAGACGTTGGCTAGAGATTTATAGTGTAGTATAGATATATAATTTGATATCCAGATTTTTTAATTTCTTGGACACTTTTGTTCAACAAAAAATTACACAATTTTAAAAAATAATATAATTTCATTACAAAAATAGATTTTGTAGGTATATGCTGTTTTTTGGTTATTCTGCTAAACACAAATACATAACACTCGCCCATTTGTTCTTTTCCTCACACTTTGGTGCTAGATAGAGAGTGAACTGGCAGTAAAAATAAATGTCATTGTAAGACGTTCGAGCTCCGTGGTACACAGATGCGTGATTTGTGAGGTAGCGCTCATGAAGCTCGATCCACAGTTGAGTGGATATACAACGTGAACCAGAAGGGGTATAACATCCCTTCAATGGTACGTTATTTGGGTCATATGCAATAGTATGGTGATGTTTAAGTTTTAATAAAAAAAAAAAAAAAGAAACAGACTTCCCTACGAAATAAAAATATTATTTTTCAATTTCTTTTCTTGGACAACCCTAAATTTAAAGAGACTGCCAGTTTTAGGCGGGGCCTTTGTTTATAAACAGAATGAGGTCACCTACCTATGGACTTAAACAATAATCTATGATTAAGGAGTATGCACACTACATGAAATGTGGCTTTTGTCTATGTTATTATTCATTCATTTTTTACTTCCTGTTATTGAAACAAATAAACAAAATAAGAAATTACATAACATTACACAGTTTCACGTCTGTATTCCTGAAGGGTTAGAGGTGTATTTTTTCCATCCACGTTTCACTATGTTTAATTCCCACGTAATAGGGGGCGAGCATCTACATTTCTGAACTATGGGAAAAAATAAAATAAATTAAAAAAAAAAAAAGTAAATTTCCTACGAAAAACTCAATAACTGCCCCATTCCATACCCAGGCCGGGTACAAAACCCGGTCCGGGAATGGAGTACATATTATTAATAAATACAAATTAAAAAAAATTCGTGAAGAACAATTTCTTAATAGGAGTCTATTAGAATTATCTTTATTGGATAAAACATTTTTGAATTAAAATGTCAAGACTCATTTGCCCAGTAATAAGAACAGCTACAGTGCCATTCAGACCAAACCATAATAATATTTTCATAATAAGATTAGAATTAAAAAAATCTTTATTGGGTAATACATAACTACAGTACATACAAATTTAGAAGTATTTTCAATGTCAGCTAAAGCAAATGCACATACAAAATAACTTTGTTTTCATGGAATTTTTTTTTTTTTGTTGGAACTGGAACGGGGCGTAATATGTCGGACTCGAGTGTCCCCATACAGACTAAAACCTCCTCTGTGCTGTTAGCAGCCCTGGCTTGAAGTAGGACGTGGGCCGTGGAGGCCGCAAAGATTACGCAACAACAGCCGCGGGGCGGAGACTCGAACCTCAGACCGGCTGTGTGCTTGTGGGAAGGAGAGAGAATGAAAATGAAGATGAAATGAAGATTAAAGATGAAAAGGTGATAAGAACACACTCGCCGGCGAGTGTGGTGATGTTTTGTGTAATGTATGTAAGTGTCTATGTATGTGTTTATGATTGTATGTATGTGTGTTTGTATTTATGTACGTAGTGTAAATGTTTGTGTGCATGTATGTTTGTGTTTGTGTCTGTTTGTGGAGTGTGTTTGTGATTGTGTAAGTGCTGTATGTCAGTCCGTCAGTCAGTCCGTGTGTGAGTGAGTGTAGTGAAGCGATTACAGGACGAGGACTAAAGTCTCGTCGGGTATCAAAACAATGTGTGGTGTATCTAGGGTGCGGGCCGCTGGCGATCGTCAGAGCGACGAGTGCCAGTGGTTTGCGGTGGTTGATTAGCTTTAGGTTTATTGGGTTTTGGGATACCGATAACAATGGAATCCTTCCATTGTTCGGGGAACGCGCTATTAGACAATAGAATATTAAAAATGGTAACCAATAAAGTAATAAGAGTCGAGGGTAGGATTTTAAGAACCCTATTGTTTATAGTGTCGGGCCCCGGGGCCTTCTTGGAGTGAAGGTCCTTAATGATTAGCTTCACCTCTTCGTAAGAGGTGGGTTTTATTACATCGCCTGAAGGGCTCAGAGCGGAGCGACGTTCAACTTCACGATCAACTTCGTCAACGTGTGTCGGGTCGGCTGCTGCATTTGGAGAGCACTGACTCTCGAGACTATCGGCGAGGCATTCAGCCTTCTCATCGTCATCGAGCGCCGGCTGCAGTCCCGGTCTGTCCAAAGGAGGCATGACAGTGGGCGGCTCCTGTTTGAACGCGCGAGGCAGCTTCCAGAAAGCCACATGTGATGGCTTAAGGTTGCCGAGCAAGCGGTCCCAACGTTCGCCGCGGAGTTCCGCGATACGTTCCCGTACCACCCGCTGTAGGTAGCGGAGGTGGCGCCTATTCTCGACCGACGGATACCTGTCGTAAAGTCTAGTGGCTCTGTGCTTCTGTGTGAGTAAGTTCCTGACCTCTGGAGGCAGGTTTAGGCGATGCGGTGGCATCGTCGGAACCTGCCTGGAGCAGGCCCTGATCCTATTCTGTATATGTGACGTCACATGAGAGATAGCACTGTGAGCCGTGTCGACCGAGTCGATGACGTCCGGTATAAGGTCAAGGTCGTCGGACTTGATAGACTCGAGATCCTTTTCCAGCCGTTGTCAGTCGGTGGTTGAAAGTTAACCGGTGGGCCTAGATTTAGGACGACGGGCCGGTGGTCTGACTCTAATTCGTTAAAAACCTCGATTGAATTTACATTGAGCGTTACGTTTTTAAGTAACGCAAAGTCTAGAATGTCGGGTCGGTGCGCGACGTTATCCGGATAACGTGTTGGTTCGTCGGGTGCTATTACTAAAAAGTTCAGCGTGTCTGTCAGCGAATCTAATAAGATTCCGTTTCTATTTGTGGCTCTACTGTTCCAGCTGGAGTGTTTGGCGTTAAGATCGAAGCCCACTATGACTGCGGCCCCGTGGCCGAGTAATGCTTCTATATCTGTGTCTAATACTTGTTTGTTAGGCGGAAGATAAGCTGAAATAACAGTGATCGGCTGGTAATTCGCCATACTGACTCGGATGGCAGAGGCCTCGTTGTTAGTGAGGACCGGAGGATCTATAGGTATACAGTGTAGAGACCTTTTAAAATAAATGAGGGTACCGCCCATACGGGTGGTGCGATAATTTCTGACTAAGTTATAATTAGCGATACACGGTTTGCGTATACGTGGTTTTAGAAATGTCTCTTGCACTAAGAATAGGTCTAATTGATGTTCGTGAGCGAACTCCTTCACCAAGTCTAGTTGAGGCTTAAGGCCTTGGGCGTTAAAATACGCTATACGGAGCGTATGTGGTTTAACCCGTCCGCTTACGTAATAAGGCATCGCGAATGTTTTTATACTTTCCCCCTATATCGGAGAGGGCTCGGAATATTTTGGCGTTGTCTGCCATAACTTGCAGGAGCGACGGCGGGTCGTCCCGGACAGCCTCGAGCCTGCTGGCCAGTGCTGTGATTTCGTCTATGTCGAACAGCTCTGACAGCTCAAACATGTAGGCAAAGGCGCTGCCCCCTTGGTTGCTTGTTGACGCGGACGCTAGCGGTGGCCGGAGGGGCGCGGGGGTCGTGGTAGGCGCTGCCCTCCTTAGTGAGGTCGAGAACGACCAGCACCAGGTTCAGCGGCGACCTATCAATGGATCGATAACGTGGATCTCTTTAATGTCGAGTCCTTTGGGATGTTCCTAAGAACGACCCGCAGTTTTTTGTCTTCAGGGAGGGCGTACGTGTGGAAGCCAACACGTAGCTCCCTGAGTATAGATGTTAAAGAGCGGTGGTCCGCAATTGTCTTCAGCTCTATCTTAATAGAGCTGGTATAGGCCTTGGCCGTGAATTGAAGCGATGAGGGTATCGCTCTGCGTACTGCAAGCCACTGGGCCCTGTCGCTCGCTTATGAAAAGAGGCGGGGGCCGCACGGCTTGCGGATGGTCGCGCGGAGCGCGTTTAGCGGGCGGCGGGGAGGAAGGAGCGCTAGACGCTTCCTTTATCCGCTTCTTTTTACGGCTCACGGTGGTGAAGCCATCCGTGTCCGACGCGACACTCTCTGCTCTCGACGGAAGAGCGGTATCCGGCTGGGCCGGTGAAGCACTGGAGGCCTGAGGGACTTCCGTGCGGTCGAGAGTACCTACCGGGACCTTAGGGGTCGCCTGGGCATTAAAATATGCCTGTAGAACAGGCGAACGAGCTGACCTTAAAATCATTTTCCTCGGTTTAACCGAGGTCGCGGAGCTCGCGTCAGAAAAGATTCCGACTTCCATTTCCGATTCGTCATCCGACGACTTATCGGATGCCGAGGCGTAATTTTTGGTTTTAGTGGCGGCTGCCACCTTATTTATATGATCCGCTATGAGCGGTGCCAGTTGAGCCATGAGGACCTTGAGGGAACCCTCGTCAAGAACCATTGGTGAAGCCATGGTTCATATAATGTTGGTTTATGTTAATTTAAAGGTAACAACCCCCGCTGCCCGAGCCAGGCAGAGGGGGAATATAATGATTAAGCGGACAACTTTAGTTTAGTTGGACACTTGTACATTAATAAAATAATATTAATAATAACATAATATAGCAAAATTAAAAGAAATTAATAATAGTAATTAAGCCTAAGACTTAGGTTTACTCGATGTAGACTGGCTGGGCCGGAACCCCGATGCACGCTGTGCAGGCCCCCGCTGAGAAGACACACACGGCACGAACTGCAACTCACAAACACACACGATTAGCGTGCAGAATCGCGAAACACAGCACAGGTGCTAACTAACACGATCGTAAACCGGGTAATTAACACTGATAATAACTAAGCTTCGTTCTGCGAAGGAACGTAGCAGATGCGAGACTCAAAGAGTCCCGAACAATAGCGTGCGATAACAATAGCTAGCCCAGGTGGCCTGAGCAGATAGTGCGATAACGCAGGTAATAAGTATTCGAAGGAGGACAGATAACGCGGCACGTGTGCTCGCGTTGCCTGCCTGAATCGAACTGTTTCACAGCTGCAATGAATCGTAGGCATTTTACTATTATCTGATATCTACGTTTTTCATCTGTTTAAGGTCAAAGAGAGTTCAAAAAAACAGCTGATTAGGGTTGAGGGAATTATAGTTTTTGCAAAATCTTAGCACTTTAAATATTGTATTTAATTATAATCCTAATTCATTTCTGACTTCACATAGTCATTGGATATGACCTAAGGAATGTCTGGTTCAAAGCGTAGTATACCCATTTAGTTTCACCTTGTATAAATGCTCATATATATTTTATCATACTGCAATGGAACTGACCCCTGCGAACTTGACGAATTAATTTATATTTTGCAAAGTATATTCTGTTTTCAATGCTGGATATTTTAAATCTCACTGGGGTAGGTACTTTGTCTTTAAATTGAACGCCATCATGTTTTCGTACGTAATTATGTAAAACACAACCAGATTTTATAAGTTGGTCACAAAATTCTCCATTTTGTTGTAAGTTTGCCAAATGTGCATTCTACCCATATTCTTGCTAATGTTAGTCTGTAATTACAAACTCTCTGTGTTATAGACAATTTTTTTCTGGGGAAGGGTCGCATTATATGATTCGAGAGAGCAAACGCTTCATCACCAACAAAGACATAAGGCATCTCTCTTAAATTGTCATCTTTAGGCAGAATATTTGGTGGCGGAAAACTCAACTGTCTACTAGCAAGTTTCTTCCCAAACGTAGGTTCTTTGAAGATTGTGGAGTCACTGCTGCTTCCATAAGCACCTATGGCAACACTAACAAAATTATAATTGGCACAAGCAACCGCCATTGAAACCAAAGAATGATAGTGTTTATGATTATAAAATTCAGAACCCTAGTAGTTTTCACATCTTATGTGCTTGCCATCTATCGCACCCAAGCAGTTGGGGAAATGGGTTCTTTTGTAGAAAACTTCTGCAATCTGGTACCACATTGAGTGATTGGGTTCTGGCATATATAAAGGATACCTATTTTAAAGAATTAGGAAAAGAAAAGAAAGTAGTTTCAGGTAATGGAATGAGAAAAAGCGACCATATATACACATAAAAGCGCTCTCATTCTTACCCAAACAAAAATGATTACGAGATACAACAAATAACATAGAAATGGAGTCATCACAAAGCACCGGCGTTCTTAACGAAAATAACCCGAGAAGTAATGATGATGAAGATTCTGAAATAGAAGTCCAGTGCAGAAAATCGAAAACACGTACTCAGAAAAAGTAATCCAGAACACTGATGAAGAAATAATAAAACTATCAAAAGAAAAAAAAATTAAGAGGATGTATCCTTTGGCGTAAAGTTATGTCACGGAATAAACAAGACTTGATATGATTATTAAATGTCACGCAAACATTTAGTCATGACATCGGAATGGAATTCGGTGTGGATAAATGTGCGACCATACATGTACTCAGAGGCAGGGTTGTAAATAGCGAACATATACAACTCTCAGAGTCATTATTTCTCAAATCACTTAGTGCGACTGAAACCTAAAAATACCTTGGTATATCAGAACGTCTCGGATTTTTAGATAGGGACATTAAACAGCTGGTGACGGTACGTTTCTTTAACCGACTAACTAAAGTTTTAAAAAGTCTCCTCTCTGGTGGAAACAAGGTACGTGCTTTTAACAGCTAGGTAATGCCCCTATTAAAGTGGACTCAGACCGAGCTAGACGCCCTAGATAGAAAGGTCCGTAAACTACTGACGACCGGATGCACCATCCACGTTCATCTTTGATGAGATTATACATCCCACGGAAATGTGGAGACCGCGGGTTTCTAAGTGCCAAAAACCTGCATAATCGCGAGCTGTATAATCTCAGGGAATATTTCCTACGTAAAGAATGGGCAATGCATCGAGAAATTGTGGCAGTAGACAATGGACTTACTCCGCTCTCTTTATCCAAAGAGAATTGGCGAAAACCGGTTATACTCAGTACTCAAGATAGCTTGAATGTATGGAGGGAAAAGAGCTTCATGGACGGTTTTACCGGTCTCTCTACGGACCTGATGTAGACACGATTTCGTCTGTGACCTGGCTACGATTTGGTGACCTCTTTGGGGAAACTGAAGGATTTGTCTGTGCAATTACTGATGAAGTTGTAGCTGTACCTACAACCAATAATATCAATTAATACAAATGTCTAATATCTAACGTGTAACGTAATACCTTCCTAGCATTATAGATCGTAGAAATATTAATAGTGCATAATAACTGTAATAAGCGTATGCCGAAAGATTCGTTCTGAAAAGAACATTTTATTTTATGTAACGTAATATTAGCTCTGATAAGAACCATTTCATAATGGTGTACATCAACTCATAGAATCATACAGATCACCAGTAGTCATCTCATCGTAGTACAAGCATCGTACGTCCTCTCGACGACCGCAGATATACTCACGTGATCAGTCATATGCTACGCGTTACACAACCGCACAGCAAGGCCGAGCGTTCTGAGCGACTGACGCGTCGGGACTTGGGGGTCGATCGCTATTCATGCAATTTTAATCAATGAGCGACAGAGTAGGTGCTGAATGCTCATTGACATCGTATGATCGAGGTTCGACGCGAGTTTACACTAACCGCGTTCGCTGGCCGGCTTTCTGCGATAGCATAAGTTTTACAGCGAGATAGAACACATAATATTATTCTTAATTCTTATTGAATGAAACGTTTTACTATTGGTTAAAATGTAAGCTTTAGTATTGGTGTGTATTTTCTGAACTTGTAAATATTTTTTAAGTAACAATTGTAATTGGGTAACTAGTTTTAAGAATTTTGTATATATATCATGTAATTTTCAAATAAATCATATCTTCCATATATTCCTCACAGTCAAGCAGTTGTTTTATTTAATCGCCAAACGCTCAGTCTCTCAAGTGGTGACCCCGAACAAGAACGCCGACGGAAGGAAGCCAGAACAGAAGAACAGCGAACCTCTCCCCGGCTACACATCGAAGAACAGCTTCACCAGCTCGCCAAAACGACGAATCTCTGATCGAGGAATATCAACCCGACGAAGAAATGGAAGACACAAACCAGGCTCAGCCACTCCCAGCGCCAACCGCGACAGAAATCTCCAGCATTTCAGTGTCGATGCGCATACCACCATTTTGGCGGGAAAATCCGCGATTGTGGTATCACAGCTTTGAAGCCGATGATCTCAAGAGGAGTCAAGCCCAGCTGACACAGATGGTGCTCGTCCAATTAGAAAAGGCTGACATCGAACAAATCTCCGACATCCTATTTAACATACCGAAAGACAAACAATATTCAGCAATCAAGGAACGTCTCATATGCCGCAAGTTCCAGAAGCTACTCGCCGAGATGGAGCTTGGAGACCAGAAGCCTTCACAGCTACTGCGACGCATGCGTAACCTTGCAAGGGACAAGGTTACCGACTCCACCGCTCCCTGCTCGCCGTCAGCGAGTCATTCAGCGCGAAGTCCACAGAAGCGCTGGAGGAACTAGCGTTGCCATCACCATCGCCGATTTGGTAGTGAAGCACGACGTTGTACTACGCCCTGCAGCTTGAAGAAAGAGCCATCGGGAAACTAGAATGGACGATAGCTGCGGCGGAACCCGGCGTCCTTCACACTTCATACCGCCTTTTTGTCACAGACAAGAAAACAAAGAAGTCATTCTTAGTAGATACCGGTGCTAATATATCCGTCCTACCAAGAAAACTAGGCCTGAAAGCAACGCCTCTACCATTTAAATTGTACGCTGCAAACAACACAACAATTTCAACTTATGGTGAGAAAACATGAGAACTCGATCTCAACCTCCGTCGACCATAACAGTGGAAGTTTATTGTAGCTGACGTCATGAAACCAATATTAGGTGCCGATTTTCTCAACCACCATCGTAGTATTAAAATTTACATTATACACACAAGTCCAATAATAATTTATGGACGAATATTTTTTAAGTCTGTGTAAGGGATTGTGTCAAAAGCCAAGCCGTATTTTCCAATTTCGCCTACCGTTGAAACTATAAATTTGTAAAGCGGCACGAAGCAGTCATAAGTTTTCAATAACTGCTGAAGTGAGCGCGGGATGTCTTCAGCATTCTTATAAATATCCAAGAGGCAGTCTATCAATGTAAATCTATGAAGATTATATTGGGGACAGTCAAAGAAAATGTGATCAAGAGTTTGGATGGATAAATTACAGTATTGACAAGTTGGAGAATCTAAAACACCGATCCTAAATAAATGAGCACCACTACGAGAATGTCCCAGACGTAACCGACAAATTGTGGTGTAAAATTTTCTGTGTAAGTATTTTTTCTTTTTAACAAACCAGGGAGGAGAGATTTCGTTTTTAATGTCATAACCATTTGCCCTTTGTTTGAACAACTTGTTGCCAATAATTCGGAAAGTCTTGCAAGAATGTACCTTTAAAATGAGACAGTTGATCTGTGTGTGGTATTTTGAGAGGAGGAAATACGGTTACGTATTTACGCCCCGGAACGGGGCGTAAATACTCTCGAGACTACCGGCGAGGCATTCAGCCTTCTCATCGTCATCGAGCGCCGGCTGCAGTCCCGGTCTGTCCAAAGGAGGCATGACAGTGGGCGGCTCCTGTTTGAACGCGCGAGGCAGCTTCCAGAAAGCCACATGTGATGGCTTAAGGTTGCCGAGCAAGTGGTCCCAACGTTCGCCGCGGAGTTCCGCGATACGTTCCCGTACCACCCGCTGTAGGTAGCGGAGGTGGCGCCTATTCTCGACCGACGGATACCTATCGTTGGCTCTGTGCTTCTGTGTGAGTAAGTTCCTGACCTCTGGAGGCAGGTTTAGGCGATGCGGTTGCATCGTCGGAACCTGCCTGGAGCAGGCCTTGATCCTATTCTGTATATGTGACGTCACATGAGAGATAGCACAGTGAGCCGTGTCGACCGAGTCGATGACGTCCGGTATAAGGTCAAGGTCGTCGGACTTGATAGACTCGAGATCCTTTTCCAGCCGTTGCCAGTCGATCACTGTTTTCGTCGGTGGTTGAAAGTTAACCGGTGGGCCTAGATTTAGGACGACGGGCCGGTGGTCTGACTCTAATTCGTGAAAAACCTCGATTGAATTTACATTGAGCGTTACGTTCTTAAGTAACGCAACGTCTAGAATGTCGGGTCGGTGCGCGACGTTATCCGGATAATGTGATGGTTCGTCGGGTGCTATTACTGAAACGTTCAGCGTGTCTGTCAGCGAATCTAATAAGATTCCGTTTCTATTTGTGGCTCTACTGTTCCAGCTGGAGTGTTTGGCGTCAAGATCGCCGCCCACTATGACTGTGGCCCCGTGGCCGAGTAATGCTTCTATATCTGTGTATAATACTTGTTTGTTGGGCGGAAGATAAGCTGAAATAACAGTGATCGGCTGGTGATTCGCCATACTGACCCGGATGGCAGAGGCCTCGATGTTAGTGAGGACCGGAGGATCTATAGGTATACAGTGTAGAGACCTTTTAAAATAAATGAGGGTGCCGCCCATACGGGTGGTGCGATCATTCCTGACTAAGTTATAATTAGCGATACGCGGATCGCGTATACGTGGTTTTAGAAATGTCTCTTGCACTAAGAATAGGTCTAATTGATGTTCGTAAGCGAACTCCTTCACCAAGTCTAGTTGAGGCTTAAGGCCTTGGGCGTTAAAATACGCTAGAGCGTATGTGGTTTAACCCGTCCGCTTACGTAATTAGGCATCGCGAATGTTTTTATACTTTCGCCCTATATCGGTGAGGGCACGGAATATTTTGCCGTTGTCTGCCATAACTTGCAGGAGCGACGGCGAGTCGTCCCGGACAGCCTCGAGCCTGCTGGCCAGGGCTATGATTTCATCTATGTCGAACAGCTCTGACAGTTCGAACATGATGGCAAAGGTGCTGCCGCCTTGGTTACCTGTTGCCGCGGACGCGGGCGCTGGTGTCTCGGTCGCGGGACCGACGCCGCCGGGCGGGACGCTAGCGGTGGCCGGAGGGGCGCGGGGGCCGCGAGAGTGGCCTCTGTGGCAGCGTTGGCAGCCGGAGGAGACCTCGCCCAGGCGTTTACCTTCGGAGGCGGCGCAGGTTTGAAGGTCGGAGTGAACTCCACCTTCTCTGCTCTGCCTTGCGGCTGGCAGCGCCCTGGGTGACGCTTGTGTTTGGGTGCCTTGGGACACCCGCGATAGCTCGCGGGGTGCCCTTTCTCCCCGCACAAGACGCAGGCCGGGGGCTCCGCGCATTGCGCTGGTCGAGGGCACTCCGGCGTGCCGTGTTTGGCGAGGCACTTCACACACCTCGGGGTGTGTTCGCAGTTGCGTGCCGAGTGCCCGTATAACTGGCATCTGTGACACTGACCAGGCCCCCCGCGGTTGCGAGGAGCTTCGGCCCGGATGCCCTGAAGGGAGCAAACCGATTTTATGTTAAAAATTTCCTTTCCCTCTTGCGTGAGGTCGAGGACGACGAGAACCATATTAAATGGTTGTTTGTTGGTGGTTCCGCGCATACGGTGCACCTCGTGTGCAGGGTAATGCTGCTCTTTGAGGTCCGACAGAATGTCGGCCTCGTCTAACTCTCTGGGGACGTTCCTAATAACGACCCTCAGACGCTTCTCCTCAGGCAGGGCGTACGTGTGGAAACCCACACTCAGCTCTCTAAGAAGGGATGTCAAGGCACGGTGGTCCGCTACCTCTTTGGTCTCTAATTTGATGAGAGATTGGTACGCCCTCTGAAGGACGCCGGCAGAAGGAGAGCGTCTTCGGGATCCTATTTTTGATAACCAACCAGCGGCCCCGGTCTCCTATAAAAATAGGAGGCGGGCGCTTGGTCGGAGGCGGTACGCGGGCTTTAGCGGGCGCGGGCGCGGGAGTGGAGCCAGTCGTGGCCGCGGCTTTCTTGGTGGGTGTGCCAACAAGAGAAGGCGATTCGCGACCGCGCTTCTTCTTGCGACTGACGGTGATGAAGCCGTCAGCATCTGACGCGACACTCTCCGCTCTCGACGGTAGAGCGGTTTCCGGCTGGGCCGGTGAAGCACTGGAAGCCTGAGGGGCTTCCGTGCGGTCAGGACTGACCGCGGGGACCTTAGGGGTCGCCTGCGCGTCAAAGTACGCCTGAAGGACAGGCGGACGGGCTGATCGGGTGATCACTTTCCTTGGTTTGAGCGAAGCTACGAAGCTTGCGTCGGAGTCATTACATAGTTCCATTTCGGATTCCCCGTCGGAACCCGAAACGTCAGACGATGAGTTATATTTGTTGGATTTCGCTTTGATAGCGGCATCCACTGTCTCGTTGATTGTTACTTTCATTAGCGAAGCTATCTTCTCCGAAAATAACCTATCTAAGAGAGGGCTGAAGAAGCCCTCGTCGGGAACCATTGGTGAAGCCATGATTGTCATATTTATTAAATAGGTTTGGCGGGCAACAACCCCCGCTGCCCGGGTCAGGCAGAGGGGGAATATAATAATTAAGTGGACAACTATAGTTAAGTTGTACACTTGCACATTAATAAATAATATTAATAATAATAAAATATGCAAAAATTAAAAGAAATTAATAATAATAATTAAGCCTAAGACTTAGCTTTGCTGGATGTAGACTGGCTGGGCCGGAACCCCGATGCACGCTGTGCAGGCCCCCGCGGAGAAGACACACACGGCACGAACTGCAACTCACAAATACACACGATTAGCGTGCAGAATCGCGGAACACAGCACAGGTGCTAACTAACACGATCGTAAAACCGGGTAACTAACACAGATAATAACTAAGCTACGTTCCGCGAAGGTACGTAACAGGTGCGAGACTCAAAGTGTCCCGAACAATAGCGCTCGATAACAATAGCTAGCCCAGGTGGCCTGAGCAGATAGTGCGATAACGCAGGTAATAAAAATATTCGAAGGAGGACAGATAACGCGGCACGTGTGCTCGCGTTGCCTGCCTGAATCGAACTCTAAAACACTCATGCTATCTGTTATAACAATCCAATTATTATATGACTGTTCTCCAATATATTCTAGAGCAGCATATATGGCAGCACATTCTGCTGTGTATATACTAGCCAAGGTATTTAACCTATGACCACACGTACTCCGCAGTTGTATGTCATAAACTGCCATAGAGACAGCAGTATTACTTTAAGATCCATCAGTATAAAGTTGGTTATAATTTTGCCACTCTGACAGCATACTATTAATACATCTTCCTTATATTTTAATGATTCATTAATAATTATTTTAATAGGTGTATATTTTGAATTATAAGAATTTAAAAAACATGGCCAAAGAATACTAGAAAATAGATTATGATCACAAGAAAAATGTAACAAATCAGAGATGCCTTCTACTTGATAGTAGGAAGTATTGTCAGTTCGGTTAATATAGTCCTGTATATTTAATAGGAGTGGATGATTATTAATAGAAGTTAATTTGAGAAAGAATTTTGTTTGTAGATATTTGAATCTAAGAGCTAGTGGGGGAATATTACATTCTACTTGTAGTGATATAATAGGAGTAGACCTAAAAGCGCCTGTTATGATCCTTAAGCATTTATTTTGTATTTATTCTAATTTATTCACTAATGTAATTACTCCACCATAACAAAAGAAGGCATACTCAAAATGGCTACGGACTAATGACTTATATAGTGTTAGCAAGATGCGTGGGTCTGCACCCCAATATGTACCAGCTAATGATTTCAGAATATTGAAGGCCTTTAATGCTCGATTTTCTAATATTTCAACATATTTATGCCATCTAAAATTACTTAAAAACGTAACTCCTAAAAACTTTATTGAATTATCTATTGAAATTTCCTGAGTACCATGATATATTTTTGCATCTCTTATTCTTATAGAATTTTGCATCTCTTATTCTTATAGAATTTGCCCTGTGCTGCCCCGGGGCGTAAAAATAATAGGGTAGTCCCAGGTCCAAGGGTGTCGTAAGAGGCGACTACGGGCTTTTTGAAAGTGGGAGAGTCACGCTGCTGTCTTATGACGTCAGCACAATCGGGCCAGACTCGTCCGAGTTACTTACCACACTCGCACAGAATACCGGCGTGAAGTAGCGGCCTAGTGCCGCTATGTTTCGCATAGGTTAGTGTCGAGGACCGGAGGCCATTCCCCCCCGTCCTTTCCCCCCCCCAACAAAATATGAGAGCGGTCCTAAAAAAGAAATTACCCCAGGAGGGTACCGGCTCTTGTAGAGCCGGAGAATCCCTCCCCGAGCATTCGCGCTCGGGCTGCCCCTCGTATTCTGGGGAGGGCACAGTACCGCGTATGTCACAGGACAAACAGGGCAGCAACACCACGGCACCCCGCTCCACGCTTAATGTGGACTTTTGTAACATCCGGGGAATTCACTCCAACTTAAACGCCGTCCACCACCACCTTGAGACGGCGCAGCCGGCCTTGTGTTTCCTTACGGAGACGCAGATATCTCAACCTAGCGATACGTCATATTTAACGTACCCCGGGTACAAAATTGAGCATAATTTCATGCCTTATGCCGGGGTATGTGTGTACGTTAGGGAGGATATCTGCTGTCGCCGTCTCGGCAATTTTGAGGGTAGGGGCCTGTCTACTCTCTGGCTCCGCGTAGATTTAGAGGACCGCGTCCGCATCTATGCGTGTGTCTACAGGTCCCATAGTGGTAACGCAGAAACGGATCACCTCATGGGCTGCGTTCAAGCGGCATTTGATGACGTGCTTGCTCAGATCCCCTCCGCTGAAATCGTAGTCTTGGGTGATTTCAACGGGCACAATGCCGAATGGCTTGGATCACGTACCACAGACTGCGCAGGGCGATCTGTGCATAATTTTGCATTGGCGTATGGTCTGTCCCAATTGGTTGAGTCGCCGACGCGGCTCCCGGATGTGGATAGCCACATGCCGTTCTTATTAGATCTTCTGCTGACTACACATCCCGATGGTTACCAGGTCTCTGTCGACGCCCCTCTCGGAACGTCCGACCATTGCCTGGTCAGGAGTGTAGTGCCTATCCGACGCCAACGTCGCAGACCACCAGCGACCCGCCGCGTTTGGCACTACAAGTCAGCAGATTGGGATAGGATGGATTCCTTTTTTGCATCCTACCCTTGGGGCAGGGTTTGCTTCCCTTCGGATGATCCTAGTGCCTGCGCCGTTGCAGTAGCCGATGTGATGCTGCAGGGCATGGATATTTTTATACCAAGCTCTGTAGTACCGATCGGTGGCAGATCACAGCCCTGGTTCGATGCG
The DNA here is from genome assembly GCF_905404315.1 of Leptidea sinapis. Lineage (NCBI taxonomy): Eukaryota > Metazoa > Arthropoda > Insecta > Lepidoptera > Pieridae > Leptidea > Leptidea sinapis. The sequence goes on along the minus strand of NC_066309.1, from coordinate 181,453 downwards.
TCAGTTAAAGCAGCATCTGACTGCAAAAAACAGGCATATCGAACTTGGGTTGCGGCGCTGGGCTCAAAGCATCCGAACTGCAAAGTTCTGAAGGGGAAATATAACCGTGCCTCCAGATTTTTTAAGCGGCAAATCGCCCGTGCGAAATTGAAGCACGTCGTCAAAATTGGCGAGCAGCTTTCCAGTTACCCGACCGGAACACGCAAGTTCTGGTCGTTGTCGAAAGCTGCTCTTGGTAACTTCAACCAGCCGTCCATGCCGCCGTTGCACATGAGGAATGACACCCTGGCCCATACGGAAAAAGAGAAAGCCGATCTCCTGTGCACTCTTTTTGCCTCCAACTCGACTCTTGACGACAACGGAAAAACACTGCCGACCATCCCGCGGTGTCAGAGCTCCATGCCTGAAGTACAGTTCCGACAGAAAACTGTTAGGCGAGCTCTGTTTTCGTTGGACGTCAGGAAATCGAGCGGGCCGGATGGCATTTCTCCAATCGTGCTTAGAATGTGTGCCCCTGAGTTGACGCCGGTGCTAACGCGTTTATTCCGGCACTCTTATTCAAAAGGCGTAGTCCCTGATTCATGAAAGTCAGTCCTTGTCCATCCGATCCCAAAAAAGGAGACAGTTCGGATCCGGCAAACAACAGGCCTATTGCTATTATCTCCCTACTCTCCAAAATCATGGAGAGCATAATTAACCGCCAGCTCTTGGTATACCTTGAGGGTCACCAGTTGATCAACGACCGGCAGTACGGCTTTCGTCATGGTCGGTCGACAGGCGATCTTCTGGTATACCTAACACATGGATGGGCGGCGGCTATTGAAAGCAAGGGGGAAGGCCTGGCAGTTGGTCTTGATATAGCGAAGGCCTTTGATCGTGTATGGCACAAGGCGCTCCTCGCAAAACTTCCATAATTTCGGCTTCCCGAGAGCTTATGGACCTCCAGCTTCCTCACTGGGCGCAGCACACAGATCGTTATCGACTGTTATTGCTCGAATCCCAAGCCCGTGAACGCTGGAGTGCCCCAAGGCTGTGTGCTATCTCCCACGCTGTTTTTCCTGCATATCAATGATATGTTGGACACCGCCAACATGCATTGCTATGCAGACGACAGCACTGGTGATGCCGTATACACGGGCCATGCAGGTCTCTCTCGGGAAAACGTCGACCAGTGCCGGGAGAAACTTAACCCCCAGAAGACTCAAGTTTGCGCGTTTACCACTAAAAAAACCCCATTTGCCGTATCATCGCTCTTCGAGAACACTTCCCTTAAAGCCTCGCCTAGTATTGGAATACTGGGTCTCGAAATCTCGAGCAATTGCCAATTCCGTGGCCATCTGGAGGGCAAAGCCAAACTGGCTTCAAAGAAACTGGGCGTCATAAATAGAGCACGGCAATACTTCAAGCCGGCCCACATTCTAGCGCTCTACAAAGCGCAGGTCCGGCCTTACATGGAGTATTGCTGTCATCTCTGCTCTGGCGCACCCCAGTATCAGCTCGATCCATTTGACCGCGTGGAACGCAGAGCAGCTGGAATTGTCGGGAACCCAGTACTCTGTGAACGGCTGGATCATTTGGCGTTGCGTAGAGACGTCGCTTCATTGTGTGTTTTCTACCGCATCTATCACGGGGAGTGTATCGAAAAGCTGTTCAACCTGATTCCTGCCGCCGAATTCCACCTTCGCACGACACGCCACAAGTTAGGATTTCATCCCCACCATCTGGATGTGTGGCGGTCCTCCACAGTGCGGTTTTCAAGGAGCTTTCTTCCTCGTACCACGAAGCTGTGGAATGAGCTTCCGAGTGCGGTGTTTCCGGGACGATACGTCATGGGTACCTTCAAGAAAAGCGCGTACACCTTCCTTAAAAGCCGGCAACGCTCTTGTGATTCCTCTGGTGTTGCAGGAGAGTGTGGGTGGCGGTGATCACTTAACACCAGGTGACCCGTACGCTCGTTTGTCCTCCTATTCCATAAAAAAAAAATGCTTTGAAAATATTACTACTTTGTTTTTGTCAATACTGACCTCAAAACTAAGATATTGAAAATAAAGCTCCAATTTTTTGAGTGCTACATTAAGATCTAACACAACATTTGATAAATTAAGTCCTGAACTATACACTACTAGATCATCAGCAAATTGGAGGTTAGAAACTCTATTACCCAAAATAATATTTATTTGATTTATGTAGATTATAAAGAGCAATGGACTCAAAATTCCACCCTGCGATATGCCTCTATATGAATATCGAGGACCTATTAATTGGTTATTGACTCTAACATAAAGTTTACGACCATGCAAGAAATTGAATATCCAACTAACTATTTTTTCAGGGACATCCTTAAGGATAGAAGAATGGATGATAATTGTTCTAAATCAACATTATTAAATGCTCCTACAACATCCAAAAAAACACCAGCCAATATCTTATTGTCAATCTGGGCACTATGGATGTCAAGACATAAATGCCGTAGACTCTCACAAGCAGAACGACCACATCGAAATCCAAATTGATTATTAGGTAAGAGGTTGTTACTTTCAATATAAAATATTAATCTCTGTTTTATTAATTGTTCAAAAATTTTACCAACACACGAGCTTAGTGTGATAGGACGATATGAATCAGCTGAACTAGAATCTTTCCCATGCTTTAAAATTGGAATTAGACTGTCTATTTTCCATTCTTCTGGAATAGTGGAGTTCTTCCATAGGAGATTTTATATTTTTAGAAACTTATTTAAGTTAGATGAGTTTAGGAGTTTAAACATTTTATAGGAGAGCCAATCCAAACCACATGCAGAGTCCTTTCTTGATGATAGACCAGCTTTTAATTCTTCAATAGTAAAAGGGGCAATCATAAAAGAGTTGGTGCTATTTAAAGGATGATTATTGTGGATAATTGTCAAATTTGGTACTGTATCTGGAGTATATTTGTGTAAAAAGTTGGATATCCAATTATTGCTAGAGAAACAATTATTATTAGAATATAAGTTCTTAAATTTCCTCATTTTTGTCCAAATCTGTTTCATTGGTGTTAACCTTTTTATGGTGGAGCAAAAATCTGTCCAGGATTTACGACGTTCAAGTCTTAATATACATTTTTTCGTTGCTTGAGCTTGCTTAAAATGAATGTAGTTTTGGATATTGCAATTTGTTAGATCTAGTCCATTTGGTCTCCAAGAATTAGTACCCACTGTAGTTGGTTGATCATTATTTAAGAGCATTAAGTCATTATCGTCCATTACATCCATGATGTCTCTACCTCTAGAATTGGTTCTATTACAACCCCAAATGTTTTTTTTTTTTTTGAGAGGAGGAAATACTGTTACGTATTTACGCCCCGGAACGGGGCGTAATATGTTGGACTCGAATGTCCGCGTAAGCGGACGCCCCATACCGACTAAAACCTCCTCTGTGCTGTTAGCAGCCCTGGCTTTCACAGCGAAGTAGGACGTGGGCCGTGGAGGCCGCAAAGACTACGCAACAACAGTCGCGGGGCGTCTCCTAAGGAGACTCGAACCTCAGACCGGCTGTGTGCTTGTGGGAAGGAGAGAGAATGGAAATGAAAATGAAGATGAAATGAAGATGAAAGATGAGAAGAACACACTCGCCGGCGAGTGTGGTGATGTTTAGTGTAATGTATGTAAGTGTGTGTGTATGTGTTTATGATTGTATGTATGTATGTATGTATGTTTGTATGTGTGTAAGTAGTGTAAATGTTAGTGTGCATGTATGTTTGTGTTTGTGTCTGTTTGTGGAGTGTGTTTGTGGTTGTGTAAGTGGTGTATGTCAGTCCGTCAGTCAGTCCGTGTGTTAGTGAGTGTAGTGAAACTATTACAGGACGAGGACTAACGTCTCGTCGGGTATCAATACAATGTGTGGTGTATCTAGGGTGCGGGCCGCTGGCCATCGTCAGAGTGACGAGTGCCAGTGGTTTGCGGTGGTTGACCGCGCCTACGCCTGCGAAGGCGGTGTGTGCGTGTCTGTGACGGTGTTTGTGTGGGTGTCGCGTTCGCGATGGTGATGTCGTCATCCGGGTCTACCGTTACGTGTCTGGGACGTCTTATTGGGTTGAGACTATGGTGAAGGGGGGTGTACCCGCATGCCTTCCTAACCAAGATGTTGGGATGGTTAGGCGCCTTGTCAAAGAAGCGTCGCGAGATCTCTTTAAAGTGTTGAGCTATCGTCGGAAGCTCTAGGTCGCGGTGAAGGTCAACGTTTCGGATGAACCACGGGGCTCCGGTTGCCATGCGCGTGAATTTATTTTGAACTACTTGCAAACGACGTAAGTAGCTCGGTCGGGTGTGCGCGAAAACGACGCTTGCGTATGACAGTATGGGCCGTACGATGGTTTTGTACAGCGTCACTTTGTGTTTGAGCGGAAGTTTGCTTCGCCCACACACAAGTGGATAAAGGCGACTGAGGACAAATCGGGCTCTTTTGCATACCGTATCAATATGTTTCTTGAAGTTCATATTGCTGTTGAACGTGACTCCTAAGTATTTGTAATCCTTCACCCACGGTATGGGTGTTTCATACAATTTAATGACGTCGGTCGGTTGTTTTTTAGCGCGGATGCTATTCGCGTTACCGAAGAGTACCGCTGCACTCTTGGTGGGGTTCACTTCAATCCGCCATTTTCCGAACCAGTTGCCTAGTTCATCGACGGTGGCTTGAAGCACTTTAATGTTCCTGCTCAAGGTTGAGCGGTTCAATAGAGCGGAGCCAAAGTAGAGTGCCGTATCGTCAGCGTACTGAGCGAGCTGGACATTCGGAAACTTGGGAATGTCGCTCGTGAAGAGCGAGAAAAGAGTGGGAGAGAGGACTGAACCCTGTGGCACGCCAGACCTGATGGGTCTGGGTGAGGATAGGGTGCCCTCTACTCGATATCGGAAGGAGCGATCAGTAAGGTAGGCTCGTATGATGCGCTCGAGCCTGTCTGGCACTCCCAGTTGATACAGCTTGAATACTAAGCCGTTGTGCCATACCTTGTCGAATGCCTTCGCGACATCGAAAAACACGGCTGCCGTGGTAGCGTGAAGTTGACGCCGTACGAGAATGTACTCGGTGAGTCGGTGAGCCTGCTGGGGACACGAGTGAGCGGTTCTGAATCCGAACTGTATGTCGGGTATCAGGTTGAGCTCCGCGATGTAATGATTAAGACGCGCGAGAATTAATCTTTCGTAAAGTTTCCCGATCGAGTTAATTAAGCTAATAGGCCTATAGCTACTCGGATTAGCTTTAGGTTAATTGGGTTTTGGGATACCGATAACAATGGAATGTTTCCATTGTTCGGGGAACGCGATATTAGACAATAGAATATTAAAAATGGTAACCAATAAAGTAATAAGAGTCGAGGGTAGGATTTTAAGAACCCTATTGTTTATAGTGTCGGGCCCCGGGGCCTTCTTGGAGTGAAGCTCCTTAATGATTAGCTTCACCTCTTCGTAAGAGGTGGGTTTTATTACATCGCCTGAAGGGCTCAGAGCGGAGCGACGTTCAACTTGACGATCAACTTCGTCAACGTGTGTCGGGTCGGCTGCTGCATTTGGAGAGCACTGACTCTCGAGACTATCGGCGAGGCATTCAGCCTTCTCATCGTCATCGAGCGCCGGCTGCAGTCCCGGTCTGTCCAAAGGAGGCATGACAGTGGGCGGCTCCTTTTTGAACGCGCGAGGCAGCTTCCAGAACCCCAAATGGTATGGTGAGCATTAAAATCACCAGCAATTATTAGTGGTTTTGGAATACTATGCAACAGTCTATTAAATTTAGATTTGTCAAAGTTAGGTACACTGTTGCCAGGACTATAAAAGCTAACAATTGTTTGTATTTAATTTTGATTGCTACATTTTGCAAGTAGTTATCAGAAAATGTTTCTGACTTTTGAAAATAAATGCCATTTCTAACAAAAATTGCTACATCATTGTGATCATTACCACAATCATTTCTTAGTATTGTATAACCTCTGATAGAAAACTGTATATTTGGTTTAACTGTATATTTTTTTTTATTTTTTTTTTTTTTTTGTTAAATTTATTTCTATTTTAAAATAATTTTAAGACTTCAAAATATAAAATATTATGTTATGCAAGTAAATTTTAATGTCGGTAAACTATTAAATAAAACTGTATAAAGTTCAACAGCTGCAGAGTGCAGACGGGTGTCCGGTGTACTTAAAATTGTTCGTGCTAACGGTCGGATTTTAAACTGTACAAAAGGAACCAGAAGATTGAATTCAAAATAATCTCAGGGAGTATTTCTTTTCAAAATAACAAAATAACTAACACACTATAATATATAATATTATACACCACATAAAACTACTTTACATGATATTACTTCAATAATTTTAATTTTTTTTTTGTCTTTGTATTTTATTTTATAAACTTCTACTATTTTATAACCTTGTAAGTCATTGTTTTTGGATATTGTTTTGTATAAAACGACCAAAATGATGACTCGCGGAGCCTTAGCTCGTCAGGAGGAGATTAACCTCCAACTGACTTTGCAGCAATTAAAGGCAGCTAAAGAGGAAATCCTGCAGTTGCATAAGGAAAGGGATGAAAATGAAAAGGAATTAATTGATATGCTAGCCAGGAATAGACAGTTGAAAAGCGAGATGGCTGAGTTGGATGAGAAATGTTCAAATGCTATTGGGGAACGTGACCAACTTCAAATGATATTAGAAGGTTTTGGGAACTGTATTGATGCATATGAAGAGGCCCTGAAGCGCATCACTGAGTTAGAAATTGAATTGCATGATGCTAAAAATGAAATCAGTAATTTTCAGATCTATAAATCCAATTTGACTCCCTCACATAACCAAAGTTTATTTGATGAGTTGGTCTGTAGCGCTCCTGAAGTTGTTTCTGCTAAGACTAATTCCAACAATAGTTTAATAATTAACCTTACAAGTCACAATAGTCACCTGAATTCATCTAAAGAGGTTAAGAGAATTAAATGTAGCAGAAACAAGCTGAAAAAGTATATTAAAATAAATAAATACATAAAAAAGACAAATAAATTAGTAAATAAGCAAAAATTAATGAACAAAAATGTAAAATTTAGTAAAGAAAGAATAGATCTAATTAATCAATTAAATTTATACTCATTAACAATTCAAAAGAACCAATTAAAATATGAATCAGATATAAATAAATTAAATAATGAAATCCTAAATCTACAGAAATCATTGGAAACAATGAATAACAGATACAATGTTACAAACAAACAAGTGAAGGATCAAGTACTGGTTTTAGATGAACTTCTTATAAACAAGGAGTCCGTGACAAGACACCACAAATGTGTTACCTACAACTTAGAGAAGAAATCTGAGCCTACTTGTGAGCCTCTTGCTAATCAGCAATTACCTTCACACAAATATAATCAAAACACAAGCTTATCTGATACTAAGTCTATCAGTTCCTTTAAACCAAATAATGTGAATAGCAAAATTGTAATGTTTAGTGATAACTTAGGTAAAGGTATGGGCCGGCTTATTTCAAGCGAGATGGGACAGGCAGTAACAAATTATTGTTTACCAGGACTAACCTTTTCACAGATTGTGCAAAGGCTATCTAAATTTAACTTCACCCCTGACACTACCTTAATGTTATTAATTGGAAACAGAGGAAATACAAACAGAACACAGCTAATCAAACAGTTTGAGTGTTTAGATTCTCTAAACATAAAGAATGTTGTTTTGTTTACTTTCCCCTACGGTCACAGATTGTCACAATCTGAAAATGATATCAGATATAAATTGAATTTATCACTTGACATGTTGATATGCAATAATAGAAATAAATTCCATTTGATTGATATAAATAATTATATTAAATCTAATTTCTCTATGAGAAATATTATTCCAATATATTTAAAACAACGATTAGCTATATCGCTATCATTTTATTTTATACAATCAGCCAAAAACTTGGTGTATCACACTGCTTCTATTGAGCAGTCTAAATTTGACATTGATAATAAAAATAAAACTTTGGAAATTATTCCAAACAATTGAAATTAATTTATAAGACAAAAGGGAATACCTCTTGCAATGAACCATGTTATAGTATAGTATCAAACAAATCAAAATTTATTTGTTGTAATAATGTTGTTAATCTCTTACACCAAAATATTCAGGGTATGTTAAATAAGGAACTTGAAATTGAAATATACATGAATTGCAATAACATACATATACTCTGTATTACTGAACACTGGCTTAAATCACATCACATCATGTTTAACTTCACTAATCACCGAGTTGGTAGTTCATTTAGCCGAGTTAATTCAATACATGGTGGCTCATTAATATTAATTAATAAAAATATTAAATTCAAGGAACGAAAGGACATTGTGAGCCTCTCTGTGGAACTAGTGGCCGAGATAGCTTGTATACAATTAGATCAGTTCATTATTATAAGTGTGTATAGACCTCCATCAGCACCATATGAGGATTTTGAAAATGTGATGGATGCAGTCTTGTCTAGAGTTTGTAAGGGCAACAAAAGGATTCTGATTTGTGGAGATTTTAATATTAATCTATTAGAACATTCCTCCATGTGTACTAAGTTTAAAAGTCTGTTCATGTCATATAATCTCAGTAACTTGTTTATAGAGCCAACTAGAATAACACTGACCACAGCTACTTGTCTAGATAACATTTTTACAAATATAAAGCCTAACAGCAAAAGTATAATAAATCAACTAGAATCAGATCACTGTGGACAACTTATTAGTTTTGATTGGCCGACAAAGAAAACTATAACTAAAGACATCACTGTTGTACCAATTACACAGGGCCGTCTGAATTTATTTAAATCTTACCTATTTAATAAATTGCAAGTAATGCCTTTAGAGGAAAATAACCCCAATGTTCTGTATAATAATTTTTTTAATTTATTTAATACTGAATTTAAAAAAATATTTACATCGAAGACCATTACAATTAATACTAATACCAAATTTAGTGAATGGGCTACAACTGGAATTCATAAGAGTAGAATGAGGCTCTACAGCCTCTATGATGAAAAAACTTTCAACCATAATCCACTCTTTCTGGAATATGTAAAAAAATATTCAAAAACATTTAAACATGTTTGTCAAGCAGCAAAATCTTTATACTTAAGAAATAAAATAAGACATTCTAACGATAAAATCAAAACTACTTGGAAAATTATTAATAATGAAACTGGTAAAACAAAAGATCAAAACTCTGAGTTTAATCTAAATATTAATAATGTAATTGTAAAATCAAACTTAGATGTTGCTAGAGCTTTTGAAAATTTCTTTACCAATGTTCCCATATCTACCACTAAACATTTAAACTTATGTCCAACCAGGGCAATATCATTACTTTCTGCAAATGTTACTAAATGTTCAAATAATTTCCAATTTAAGTATGTTAATATCTCGGATATCATAAAGTCATTTAAAGAGATTAATGTTAAAAAGACAGCTGACCTCTGGGGTATATCTGTTAAAGTAATAGGCTCTCTGATTGATATAATAGCGCCTGATCTAGCCCTAATATTTAACAAATGTATAGACTGTGGCACATTTCCAGACCTCATGAAGCATAGCAAAATAATACCTTTATTCAAGTCGGGTTGCTCATCAGATCCCTCTAATTATAGGCCTATCTCAATTTTGCCTACCCTGAGTAAAATATTTGAAAAACTAATACTGTGTCAACTACGCGCTCATTTTAACATAAATAAAATTATACATGATAAACAATTTGGATTCACTCGGGGACGTTCAACTGTTGACGCAGGTGTTGCATTAATGGAACATAATTTTAGTGCTTGGGAGGATTCACAAGATTCTTTGGGAATCTTTTGCGACCTTTCCAAAGCGTTTGATTGCGTCCAACATGAAATTCTAATCAGGAAATTGCAACACTATGGCATAAGAGGAAGTGCATTAAATTTATTAATCTCATATTTGAATAACAGGATACAGTATGTTGAAGTTAATAGTGTAAGGTCTTCAGGCTCCGTGTTAGGAATGGGTGTCCCGCAGGGTTCAATTCTCGGACCATTTCTGTTTTTAGTTTATATCAATGACCTACCCTATCTTATAAAGAACACACATGATATAGTATTGTTTGCGGATGATACATCACTATTATTTAAAGTTAATCGACATGCAACTACTATTGAACATGTAAATAATGCTATTTCTAAGGTAGAACAATGGTTCAAAGTAAACAATCTTCTTTTGAATGGTAAGAAAACGAAATGCTTAAAATTCATATTACCAAATGTAAAAAAGATTAACACACATATTAAATTAAATGGAGAAATGTTGGATCTTGTAAATAAGACAGTGTTCTTGGGTATAACTCTAGATGAGAAGCTTCAGTGGGGTGACCATATATCTGCCTTAGCAAACAGATTAAGCTCTGCAGCATATGCGGTTAAGAAGATAAGAGAACTGACTGACATAGATACGGCCAGAATAGTATATTTTAGTTACTTCCACAGCATTATGAGCTATGGTATCCTTTTATGGGGTAATGCTGCTGAGATCGATACGATATTTGTGCTGCAGAAGAGAGCCGTTAGAGCCATTTATAACATGGGGTCTAGAATTTCGTTAAAGAATAAGTTTAAAGAAATAGGTATTATGACAGTGGCCTCACAATACATTTACGAGAATTTGATGTTTGTACAAAAGAATAAAAATAAGTTCACAAAACTAAGTGACTTACATAGTATTAATACTAGAAATAGGGGTAGACTTGTCATGCCTGCCACAAGACTCCATAAAGTCAGTAATTCCTTTAGGTGTCAGTGTGTTCGCTTCTATAATAAACTCCCCGAACATATAGCAAATATGTCTATAAATAAATTCAAAGCCTACACAAAAAGTAAATTAAGCAGCAAAGGCTATTACAATATCCAAGATTATTTAAATGATAAAGCAGCCTGGAATTGAATTGATCTACTTAAAGTGTGATTTTAATTGTTTGATGTTATTTATATTACTTATTTGATTTGTTTGATTTTAATTTTATCTGTTTGATATTATTTATTTATTATTATGAAATTTAGTGTATGACTGAACTTAAGCCATTGTAAATCAATGTTATGAGTTCAATAAACGTTTTGATTTTGATTTTGATTTTTAAGCCAAGTTTCTGATATAAGTGCTATGTGTATGTCCTGCTCATAAAGTAGGTTTTGAAGCTCAAGTTTGTTAGTCAACAGACTTTGAGCATTCCACTGTACTATGTTAAGTTTGTGACAGTTGAATGTGACGTTTTATTTTTAATGTGTATGGTATCTTTAATAGCTGAACTAATTGCGTGTGAGCTAATGCTTTGATTCTGTGTTTTATTTAGTGTAATGACTTTGATTATTGATTCTGTGATTAGGTTCATTGCTGCTGGATTGGATAAAATTAAATGTCTTGTGTGTTCTCTGTCTTATTGAGTGATGGAAAGTTTATTGGATGTTTAAATAAATCTGATAATGGTGTTTTACTTTTATTTTTACTATCCAATATTTTTTTTTGTTTTATAGGGCATTGACCTCATACTGCAAGATGGTTACTTTTACAGTGCACACATACTGCTTTGTAAATAGGTATAGTACATTCTTTATATGAATGATTCTCAGTGCAGATTGAGCAACGCTGAGAATTCTTACAGAATTTAGCCAAGTGGTCAAACCTAAGGCATCGGAAACACTGCTTAACTGGCGGCACATAAGGTCGCACTGGTAGACGCCACATCTTTAAGTGAACGTAATCTGGGAGTGAAGTAGATGATGCAAAGGTAATAATGACTGCCTGTGTAGGTTGTAATATAAAACCACTATCGGATTTGTTTTTTTTTCATTATACGCCGAACAGAAATAATTTTTTTTGTACTTGACAAAGATTTGAAAATTTTTTTGTTGGACATATCAATGGGTACGGAGGAAATCACTCCAGACAATTCAGTGGCACCAGCTGGGATGGACGCCTTAATATTTTGTTCCCTTAAAAATGTCGTGTTGTCTAGGAATGTATTGGCCAAATTGGGTCGTTCAAACACTACTCCTATCTTATATTTGTTGAGTTTCTTAAGATATTTAATGCCTTTAATGAAGCGCGATAAGTAGCTACTAAGAGTTAGCATGTCACGACTACCAAGTGGCTGTTCAGTGACACTCTCTATGAAGACTATAAATTCATGACCAGCACCTGCGTCTTCCGGATATCGGCGACAATAGTCGGCCACCCTATATGGCAAATAAAAGTCCTCGTGGTCTTCCAAAACTGTACGCGAATCTGAGTATTTGCTACATTCAGAGGTGGAATCTAGAACAGACTCACCTTTATCTCGTTCCGGCTTCGTTTTTTTCCGCCTTTTCGACATCTCTTAGCACAAACCTAAATCACTAAATATATAGACTTTTACTTATACTAAACAAATTAAATGATAAACATATACAAATACTTAGATACTTTTCAAAAATATGAGGATTATATACAATATAATAGAAATATTTAATTTTATAGTTAAAAAGACCGCCCTAAGCACTCAAGAGTTCCCGCGCTTTTTTTCTGGACCAGAAACAGCATTTTGGATTAATCGTCGACAAAAAGTTGGCAGCACTGTGCGGTCCATGCAAAGACAAACGTCAAAATTTAATCAATATATGTCATTGTCATCGGGAAGTAAACAAATAAAATGTTATAAATGCAAGAAAACAGCGTTCGGAACCGTACGATAATTATCGTACACATACGATAATTTTGTGCCTACGTACGATGTACGATAGCATATTATTATCGTACGCAGATTGTACGATAATTTCTATCATGACTTTTTTTTTTTTTTTTTTGCGCCCAAGCAAGGGAATGGGCTACCCTCCGGGATAACGACGGGAGGGAGGTGGTGAATGCTCATGCATACCAACGCAGCCTAAGTCTGCGTTGGTTATGTGGGACTCACGTGAAACCTAGGTGCCTACCCACTAAACACCACCTGCAGTTGGCTTTGGGCAGGTGCCCTCTAAGCCTACATCGAAGGCGACCTTCTCATGGGGAGAGAGAGGCGCAAGCGGCACTCCCTATGGAGTTTCCGCTGGGATATTGCACAGAGGGTGCTATCTAATTGGGACTAGTCACATCAGAAGGATGATCACAAAATAGAGGTGAGTGCGTCTGATTGTCCCCGGATGCCAAGAGGCGTTCCAGGTCAGACGAGAGTTTGTTAGGGGGATCGGAGAGGGCGTGTCTGGGCCTCCTGACTTGATGACGTGAAGGAGGGGAGGCGGTATAATCCGCTGCCTCCTTAATCAGGGGATTTGGGTGATTGTCTGAGGACTTAAAGAAAGTTTCAGACAAGCACTTAAGGTGTTGTTGGATGGTGGGGAGCTCTAAGTCCCGGTGAAGGTCTGCGTTTCTAACACACCAGTGGGCATTGACAGCCTTACGGCAGAAAATGGATTGAACTGTTTGTAGTTTGTTTATAATATTGGGTTTCGCATGAGCGAAAACTGGAGCGGCGTAAGTCAAAACCGGTCGAATGCGAACCTTGAAGAGTGTTCGCTTGTTCCTAAAAGACATTTTACTGTGCCTACCTAACATACTGTTTAGGCGGTACAGATAGAAGCGGGCGGTTCCGGTCACCTTCTTGACGTGAGGCCTGAAGGTGAGTTGGGAGTCGAGGGTCACACCCAAGTACTTGGTTGTGGACCTGAATGGGATAGGGGAGCCTAATAGATGAATGGGTCGATCCCGGCAGAAGCGTCTGCGCTTAAAATCAAAACGGACTGCGGAGCTTTTATCCGGGTTGACCTCAATACGCCATTTCCTAAACCAGTCACCTAGCTCATTAACTGAGCGTTGGAGCCTGGAGAGGACTGAAGATATCTGTTGGGACTGGACGTAGAGAGCGGTATCGTCAGTCTATCATGACGCAAAATTTGAGAATTTATATTATTTCACTCATGCGTTGATAGTCTAAATCGCAGTAGCATAATTTTATTTTGTCCAATAAAATCTTGGGAAAATACCGGGAAATACAAGTTCTCTATTCCTATTGGTCCTTACGATCCGCTCAACTAAGTTTCACCACTGCCGATACTGTAACTTTATCCAGCGCCTGCTGTACACGCTTTCTTATTGGTTAGTATAGCATCTACCAATGCGAACAAGAGAATATAAGTTCGATATTTCGATTATGTTCACACTTCATATGTATCGTATATTTTGTGTAGAAAAGTTGGCAGTTATTTCGTTATATTATTATGATTATATGTCTGTATTCGCTCTGACAAACGGAATTATTCAAATTAAGTGAAGAAAGAAGTACTTGCATGCATATCAATATTACAATTTATATGATTTATTTATCTATAATAGACATTATCCTAAAAAATACGATAATTTCGATCCATGTACGATAATTTTTACTCCCCTGGTACGATAGTCAGTCCACTTCAAGTTGCTAGCGCTGCAAGAAAATCGGACACTATAAAAACTAATGTCCTGAATAAAAGGTTAAGGAAGCAGGTGCCTTCAGTGTGGCCTTTCTTCACGGAGAATTCAGTACAGAAGATTGGTATATCGATTCAGGTGCGAGTACCCATATGACGGCGAACAAAGAAGGTTTGACGAAAATACGAAAACACACAATAGGTCAAATAGTTGTGGCGAATAAAACCTCTATGCCAGTTATGTGTGCCGGCCATACACATGTGTAAATAAACATCTGTTTGATATTCCTGTAAGAAATGTTTTGGGCATTCCTAACCTCACAACTAATCTGTTATCTGTTAGCCAGCTAATAGCTAATGGAAATACAGTGTCATTTGAGAAGAATTGTTGCAATATCCGCAATAAACAGAATAAACTTATTGGAGTAGCAAGTTTAAATAATGGAGTGTACAAACTAAACATAGTGAAGTCAGAGGGTTTCGCAGCTTCGGCATTACACACATCGGGAGGAAGACTGTGGCATAGGCGACTTGGCCATATCAATAGTGTGGATTTAGAAAAAAATTAAGAATGGTGCAGTTGAGGGTGAATGCTATAAAGACAAAGCAAACATCCAGAAATCCAACTGTGAAGTATGTTGCGAAGGAAAGCAGACTCGCTTACCTCTTCCATTGGGTAATCATAGAAGGGACTGTTGGAGGCTGTGCACTCAGATTTATGTGGGCCTATGGAGATCAAATCTATTGGTCAGGCAAAATACTTTCTTCTTTTTGTGGATGATGCCAGTCGAATGTCAAGTGTATATTTTTTGAAAGAGAAGAATTAAGAATTGCAGTACTTTAAGGAGTATAAAAGGTTGGTCAAAAATCGAACTGGAAACAAAGGATACAGATTATACAACTTAGAAACAAGGCAAATAACTATGAGCAGGGATGTGACTATTCTGGAAAAAGAAGACATCTCAGATAATACTCAGATAGTAGTGCAGGATATGACTGATGCACAGGAAAATTCACAATCAGTGGAGGAAGAATCACAAGTAGACAGGACAGTTTTAGACCCAAATGACCTTACCTATGTTCCTGACACACCTAATTCGAACTCAATTTGTGAAGACTCATACTACACACTATGTGAAGAAAATGATGATTCAAGGGCAATTGAAGTTCCCCAATTACCAAGCAAACGCTTAAGAAAACCAGTAGATAGGTATTGAGTTTCAAATCTTAGCAGTACTGACAAACAGAAATCCTGGGATGCTGAAATAACATATGAGGAGGTGATAAAGGGACCGGATAAAGTTATGTGGGAACAGGCAATGAAGCAGGAGCTCAAAGCTTTTGAAGAAAACCAGGCTTGGGAAATAGTGGATGAAAAGGAAGCAGATAGAGTGGTTCAGTGCAAATGGATTTTTAAAAAAAATATGAAAGTGATAATAAAGTGAGATATAAGGCTTGTTTAGTGGCAAAGGGTTTTACCCAGAAAGAAGGAGTGGACTTTAATGAAACGTACTCTCCAGTTCTAAGATACTCTACTTTGAGATTGTAATTTGCACTAAGTGTTAAATTGAATTTTAAAATTACCCATCTTGATGTGGCAACTGCATGCCTAAATGGTTGTCTTAGTGAAAAAGTGTGTATGCAGGTACCACCTAACTTAAATTGTAAAAGAAATACTGTTCTTAAATTGAAACGTGCTATATATGGATTAAAGCAATCAGCGAGAGCCTGGAACCAAAGACTTAATGATTGTTTACTAGCATTAGGATATGTAAAGTCAAAATTAAAACCATGTTTGTACAGTAAAAGAGAAAATGAGGAACAAATTTTTGTCGCAGTGTTTGTTGATGATTTTTTTATTTTCTCTAATAGTACCACTATGACAGATAATTTAAAGAAAGATTTAATGTCAAATTTCAAGATAAAGGATTTAGGGCAAGTAAAAAACTGTTTGGGCATGAGGGTTAAGACATATTCAGACGGTAGTATATCATTGGATCAGGAACAGTTTGTTAATGATATTTTAGTGAAATTTAACATGTCACATTGCAATCGTACTCATACACCAATAGAATATAACTTTAAATTGGATAAGTCTGATAGTGTCAAGAAACAGTTCCCTTATCAGCAACTCTTGGGAAGCCTGATGTATTTGTCAGTTTTAACACGTCCAGATATAAGTTTTAGTGTCAGTTATTTGAGCCAATTCAATAATTGCTTTACAGCTGTCCATTGGAGACATGCAAAGTGTATACTATAATATTTAAAGAAAACCAAGTCTTATGGATTGATGTATACCAAAGATAATAATAATCGGCTTTGTAGATGCTGACTGGGGCCCTAATAACATTGATAGGAAATCCTATACAGGTTTCTGTTTTATATTGTCAGGAGCTGTAGTATCATATGAGTGCAAAAAGCAGCAAACAGTAGCATTGTCTAGCACAGAAAGTGAGTATATGGCAATATTGGAGGCCTGTAAGGAAGCTATTTACTTAAAAAATTTGTTGTCAGAGATTATTAGCTGTAATTATACTATAACTCTGTACAATGACAATCAGGGTGCTCAGAAGTTGACCGAGAATCCTTTGTTCCACAGGAGAACAAAATATATCCATCCATCATCATTTTGTAAGAGACACTGTTGCCAATAATATTGTCAAAATTGTACATAAATCAACATCTGAAATACCAGCTGATCTTTTAACTAAAGGTGTAACTAGTAATAAGCACAATAATTTTGTTAAAAAAATTAGGTCTTAAGAGCATTGTTTAACTATCTAAATTTGTTAAGAGTCAAGTGTAGATTTTTAAGAGGTTATTTAGTTTGTTTATATTATTTTGATAAGTGGAGGTGTTAGAATATTATCAAAATATATAATACAAGCTGACCTGGCAAACGTTGTTTTGCCATATAAATTGTATTGATCTTTTCCTTGCTAGTTGATAAGAGATGGCGCTAGTTGTATTCATTAGTAACAATCACACTTCTTTTATATTTTGTATAATTCACACTAAAGTTTTATAAATTATAGCCTATTTGTTATTCTGGTGTGTAAGCTATATTATTGTAGTTTCATCAAAATCTATTCAGTAGATTTTGCGTTAAAGAAGTTCAAACATACATCCAGACATTTAAACTTTCACATTTATAATATTAGTAGGATAGACAGTATCATAATGTAATAGAACAGTAGTAGGTTGATTCTCTATGGACTTGTCTATGTTTTGTATCCACGTGCTGCTATGAAATAAAACTGTCAGTCTTGTCGCTACAGCAATTGCGTTTTATTACAGTAGACATATGTCGGGCGTGCCAACAATCTGGTGAGTCTATCGGACATATTATTTCCGGTTGTTCTCGTCTTGCCCGTGGGGAGTATTTGCACAGACACAACCAAGTAGCCAGGATTATCCATCAGCAACTTGCTCTTCGATACAATCTTGTGCATTTTTAAGTCACATATTATAAGTATACTCCGGAGCCAGTTCTGGAAAACAGCTGTGCCAAGCTTTACTCGGACCGATCTATCATCATGGACAGAATTATCATTGCTAATAAGCCTGATATTGTGTTTGTAGATCGGTTAGAGCGTCGGACATTTATTGTTGCTATCACCGTTCCGTGTGATGATAACCTTGTGAAAGCTGAAATAGACAAATTGTCGAAGTACCTAGAGTCACCACATGTCAGTTACCACGAGGTAACTGACATGTGGGATGTTGATTCAACAATAATTGTCCCAATAGTCGTTTCTGTTAACGGTCTTATAGCAAAGTGGCTCGACCATCATCTCAAGAGGCTCTCACTTAATAACTGGATAAAGGGTCAGTTACAGAAAGCAGCTGTTTTGGGAACGGCACGCATCGTGCGGAAGTTCCTCAGTCTGTCGCCCTAACCACCGGCGGAATTGTCCTGAACCAACTTATATTTATATTTGTTATATTGTTTTTTTATAAATATGTTATATATATAAATGTAGAAAATAAGATGAAATTGTAATAAAGACAATAATAATAATAAATTATTTCTCTTAAAAACATAGGTTTCCAGCAGCTAGTGGCCTGAGTCACCTTTAAGGCAAATAATGCCTGTACCAGGTGTCTCCGCTCTTCTATTTCAGCAATGTGTTATTTTTAACAAAAGTTTTATTGCCATAGTAGTGAAATAATATTAAAGTTATGAAATGAATAAAAATTTTCAATTTAAATATTTAGAAAGTTATTTTTGAATACCTTAACAATACAGCGACATAGATTTACAATAACAATTTTTAATTCTTAAAGAACAGGTACTTAAGTACTTTTTATTATTATATACTTATATGATAAATGTATGTACCTATGTGTGAGTGTGTGAATGCGTGCTGTTATACCCTTAGAATGTAGGGCATAAGGCTGATTAAGCATTTAATATTGATTAGTCAATATTTTGATTACTACTATATATGTATACACCACGACCTAACGGGAGCAAAAGCAGTTTAGTCAGTCAATCGCCGGTCTTCTATCCTAATAAACGTGTTATATTTAAAGTACTAATTCTACCAAATCTATATTCTCTGTATCTTTTCCACTGTTTTTATTAATACTTGTATTTGTGTGAATAAACTTTTCTTTTTAAAAAGGGAGATTTTCCTTTCGGTATAACATTTTGGTGGCAGTGGTGGGATACGAAATTCCCCTACCCAAATACGGCTCCGAAGATCTCGTGTGTGAAACCGTGAAGTATATATTCTGTGTCAAAATAAACAAAAAGGTCTTTAAATTGTGAGTGTTGTGACATTCATTATTGAGTGAAATATGTTAATCGGCGCAATTGCAGTCGTCGTTGCCCTGTAAGTCTTGAATCATCAATAAAATAGTGCTCAGAATTAGGCTAAGAGTCAGTGTAGGATATTTTTTAAGTTTGTATATTCCTAGATATTGTTCATATCTTCCATGTCTAAGCCCGTTATAATGTCTGAAACCGACTTAAACATCTTAATTAAATTCATCAACAGCTTTGATGGGTCTAGAGACCAACTTAGCCTATTTTTTAATAATTGCAGAAATGCTATAAATCTAGCATCCACGACTCAAAGCGATATCCTTCTTAATTTTATTTTGAAGTAGATTAGAAGGGAAGGCAGATTCAGCATGTTCAATCAGAGCGCAATTCGTCGACACGAAACACTACTCCTACCTTTTAGCCGACTTACAAGAGTGCCGTCCATTAGCAAATGAAAGTGTCAGTCAATACACATTAATAGTGGAATCTTGCCTTTCGAAACTCCTCACTGGGATAAATATTTCAATACCAACAAAGAAGAAGGACGAACTTGCAGGTCGCGTACCAACTATGCAAGACCTCGCCCGAAATGTTTTCATGATTGGCCTTCAGCCACGACATCCAACCACATTAATTGAGGCCATTGCTTTCGCTATAACGGAAGAAAAACTACTAGGAGTTACATTAAACAAAAAACACAATACATCACCACGTCCTAGCTCAACACAAAAACAAGTCCAAGCTCAACCAAATCGCTTCACGAAACCAAACAAATTTTCCAGCTCCATTATATTATAGATAGATATTGCAAGAACGTAGGACATAATATAGAAAACTGCCGTAACTGGCAGTATAATAACAACCGCCGATTCTCAAACCAACCTACAAATCCAATTAATCCAAACTTAAATCGAAATTATACTTTTAATCAGAACACGGAACAAAGAAAGTCAAATCGTGTTCATAATATAGAATCCAACTACAACCATCAACACGATTGTAGTGATGAAAATAGTCCTGAATATATGCATCAGGATAATTTAAACTAAGACGATTTCCCGACCAGTATCGCCCGGGAAACTGAAAACGTTCTAAAGTCGATACACAATTTGCAATATCTACTCTATCAAAAAATTCTAATTCCACTATATCCACTGAATCATACAAAAAGTATCCACTGTATCATATAGAGACGCTGTAGGAGAAGAAACCCTGTATCCACTGTATCCTCTGTATCCACTGCATCATATAAAATCGCTGCATCCACTGTATCCGCTGCATCCACTGTATCCACTGAGTCCAAAAGAAACTCTGTGTCCACTGCATCCGCTGTATCCACTAAATCAAAAAGAAACTCTGCATCCACTGTATCCACTGTATCGACTGAGTCCAAAAGAAACTCTGTATCCTCTGCATCCACTGTATCCGCTGCATCCACTGTATCCACTGCATCCACTGTATCCGCTGTATCCACTGTATCCGCTGAGTCCAAAAGAAACTCTGTATCCACTGCATCGTTTAAAAACATTAAATAAAAAAGAAACACCGTATCCGCTGTATCCGCCGTATCCACTGAATCATATATAAACGCTGCATCCACTGCATCAAATAATAACACCGTAACCTCTATCTTTACTACAACTAGGCCCATTATGAGTACTATACCCACTGAATCCACTGTTTCCTCAATACCCGCTAATTCTCCTGAAAACATGAAAGTTTATAAAATTAATACTAGTTCCAAAAGATATCTCCCTTGTGTTGTATTACGAACCTCCGAAACCAATCAACCAATAAATCTTCTTGTAGACACTGGATCCTCTATATGCTTACTTAAACACTCATGCTTATTTGAAGCTCAAACTATTAACAAAAGTGACGTAGTTACAATAAAAGGGGTAGATATCAACGATGAGTCAATTCGCTGTCTTGGCACAACAAAATTGGAATTCTTAATAGTCAATCTCCCAATTTCTTACCAGTTTCATGTAGTAGATCAAATATGTCTTCAATATGATGGCATTTTAGGTAATGACTTTTTCAAGCTTTGACATTAAAATAAATTATAAAACAGGACATTTAGAAGGCCCAGATGGTAACAAAATCAAAATTCATTTCCATGAACCAACCTATGAAATACCCCCTCGATCTGAAACTATCATAGAAGGCCTCATACTAGATGAACAGATTTCAGATACACTTTTATTAGCCAATTGTATTGTTAAAGTAAAGGAGAATAATAGAGTAAATATATCCGTTGTTAGTGTGTCTGAGAGTTCTGTATCACTGGATCCTAATATACTATTGACATTACATCCAATCGATTACTATCCAAATAATATTATGCCTTCTTCCTCTGAATCCATAGTTGACCGATCTAAAAGGGTACTCAAATCGTTGCGCACAGCTCATCTTAACGAAGAAGAATCCGACTCACTCATTGATATGTGTTCTCAGTTTTCTGATATATTTCATTTACCAGACAAACCTTTGACTTCAACTGACACTCTACAACATGACATCAATACTACCACAAATAATCCAATAAGTGTAAAGACTTACCGTTTTCCAGAAGCACATAAGAAAGAAGTACAGACTCAAATTGAAAAGATGCTTAGCCAAGGTATAGATAAACCGTCATCATCTCCCTGGTCTGCGCCTATATGGGTAGTACCAAATAAAATGGATGCTTCTGGAACTCAAAAATGGAGAATCGTAATTGACTATCGTAAACTTAACGACATAACTATAGGAGATACTTATTCAATTCCAAACATTACTGAAATCCTTGACCAACTCGGCAAATCCAAATATTTCACTACTTTAGATCTGTGCTCAGGTTTCCATCAAATAAAAGTTAATACCCAAGATACATGCAAAACAGCATTTAGTGTACCCCAAGGACATTATGAGTTTACTCGTATGCTTTTTGGCTTAAAAAACGGACCCGCAACATTCCAACGGTTAATGAATAACGTGTTAGCCGGACTACAACGTGAGCTCTGTTTTGTGTAATTAGATGACATAGTTGTATATTCATATGATTTAAAGACACATATCAAAAACTTAAAATCCGTTTTTCAAAAACTTAGAAGTCATAATCTCAAACTGCAAGCTGACAAATGCGATTTCTTAAGGAAAGAGGTAGGATATTTAAGTCATGTTATAACTGAACACGGTGTGAAACCTGATCCATAGAAAACAAAAGCTGTCCAAGAATTCCCAGTTCCTAAATGTGCCAAAAACATCAAATCCTTTCTAGGTTTCTAGGTGTCTAGGATCGCCGCAGCGTATGATAATATAGAGAGAGTGAAGAGAGGAATTATGAGAAACGAAATCACAAAAAACCTTTCAAATCACCAAATCAAATATCATCCTATCATCATCATAGGGAAACTCGAAAACGCTCGATCGACACAGCGCGGTGAGTCTGTCTCATTTTTTATATTGTAAAAAAAGAACATATAAAACAACGCGCGACACAAACACAGACACAGACACACAGCTCTGCCCCGAGAGTACCAACCGTATTGTTATTATATCATCGTTATCATCGCGCGAATTCACAAACTTACTCAAATATAAATATATATTAAATAAAATATGAATGACGATGACGACGACGAGAATAATAAAACAGCAGCAGTTGTTGTGGTGGGGGTGGTGTTGTGCGCGTTTGTATTTTCTCGCGTGCGTTTTTCACTCTTTTTACAAGAAAAAACTTGAGCGGCGTTGAATTCGGCGTCGCGAACCGTTCGCTACGGACTCGACTCTCGACGCCGACTGCCATATGTGTGGTGCACGCGAACGATATGAACGTGTAAACTCTGATATGTGAATAAAGTGATTTTGATTTGATTTTACTATTTATTAATTACAATATATTAAATATGCATTGCGGCTTCGAAGAAAAAACTCGCTCTTTTAATCTTTTTTTTAAACTTTTTTAATAACGAGTACGATCATTTTCAGTTCTAAACGCGCGACATGTACATTTCATTTTCCCTCCGAAATCAAATAAAAAACCTCCGAAACAAAATATATTTCAAATCAAATCAAAATTATTTCTTACTTACTTACTTACTTACTTACTTACTTGCTTACTTACTTACTTACTTACTTACTCACATTTTTCGTGATTTTCAGCAAAACGGTAGGTAAGTTTTATCATACAAGTATCTCGGACAAAAATTGTAGATCGTAAAATTATCCATTAAAAATGTATCAATACTTAGATTAATAATTAATAATTTATTTTATTTAATTTAAAAAAAAAAAAAAACGGACAGAACATGCAATTATTAGGGGACACGAATATTGGTCAAAAACTATAATGTTCTGGTGTAGAAGGAACAAGAGAAGGATTAGAGGTGGGCCCACAAGAAGATCTATTGATGGAATAAAGGCCACAGCGGGAAGTACCGCCTCGGAGTGTGGCGTTCTTTTACAGTGCGGTTTTAAATGAACTTTCTTCCACGTACTACCAAGCTGTGGAATGAGCTTCCTTGTGCGGTGTTCCCAGGGCCGTACGACATGGGTACCTTCAAAAAAAGCGCGAACACCATCCTTAAAGGCCGGCAATGCTCCTGTGATTCCTCTGTTGCTGCAAGAGAATAAGGGCGGCGCTGATCACTTAACATCAGGTGACGAGTACGGTCGTTTGTCCTCCTCTACCATAAATAGTACATTTTCAATTTTGGCTACTGACAGAGGAAAATGGTTACAGTTGGAAGCCATTGTTGAAAGAGGGACACAGACGGATTTCGAGGCAGAACATTAGTTTAAGCATCAGTGTATGTCTTTATATTATTCTAATATTTGCTTAAGGCATAATTATCATTATTATTATCTTTATATATATAATTCTTCTGTATGTGTGTTGACAGTGAACTCCATATATAATTCTCCTGCTCATGTGTATGTTAGTGAACACATTCTTACGGCTGGACCGATTTTTAAAATTTAAGACGTGTGTACAGGACAACGTCTGTCGTGTCCGCTAATCTTATATATAAAATTCTCGTGTCACAATGTTAGTTACCTTACTCCTCCGAAATAGCTTTACTGATTTTTACCAAATTTTATATGCATATACAGTAGGTCGGAGAATCGGCTAATATCTATTTTTCACCACAAACATTTTTTTAAATTTGTGTTAATATCTTGTTAATTTGACGACTCATATAGCCCAGTGGTTAGTCTTATGTTAAAAGTTACAACGTCACAAAGTTAAAACAAGAATAATTGTTATAAATTCTTAATTTAGCTTAATTCATCAAGCGACAAATTATCTATATATAATATAGTTCCTGTTCCTGTGCATTAGATTATAGTTTTGTTTTTGTCAATTCGCTATTCGGTCCTCTATTCAAGTAAGTGAGATATACGTCCGGGGGAGACCGGCAGGGAGCGCCGCGCTCCTCGCGCTCGGCGGTACTCGATATTGGAGAAAACAAGTAAGTGAGATATCCGTCCGGGAGCGCCGCGCTCCTCGCGCTAGGCGGTACTCGCTATTGAGGAATCGACCGTACCCGCTATTGGGGCCGACCGTACTCGCTTTTGGGGCCGATCGTACTCGCTTTTGGAATTTGCGCAGTGCGCCCAACACCACCGGAGCCGCCGCCGCCGCCGACGGCGATGTACACTTATTATCACAACACTCAACTCGACATAATAACCTGAAAATGATCGTACTCGTTATCATTAGAGTAGTCGCCGTGTACAACAACCATGTCTTTCAACTATAATAAATAATAATATATTAAAAAAATTTATAATTATGAGAAATCGCGTGACGCGTCCGTCGCGACGAAATATTATGATAATATTATATTATTTTGTTATTATAATATTATGTTGGCTGTTGTTCGTTTGCACACACACAACTCTGCTCGGCGACGATGCGTCCTCGGACGAATCACCTGGCGTAGGGCTGAGTCTCAACAGATCGCAGCACGACGCTGCTCTACCGAACACAACACCCCGCCAGGATCGTAAGTCATCTCTTTTTTTTTATGGAATAGGAGGACAAACGAGCATACGGGTCACCTGTTGTTAAGTGATCACCGCCGCCCACAATCTCTTGCAACACCGGAGGAATCACAGGATCGTTGCCGGCCTTTAAGGAAGGTGAACGCGCCTTTTTGAAGGTACCCATGTCGTATCGTCCCTGAAACACCGCACAAGGAAGCTCATTCCACAGCTTTGTAGTACGTGGAAGAAAGCTCCTTGAAAACCGCACTGTGGAGGACCGCCAAACATCCAGATGGTGAGGATGATATCCTAACTTGTGGCGTGTCGTGCGAAGCACTGGGTCCCCGACAATTCGAGCTGCTCTGCGTTGCACGCGGTCAAATGGATCGAGCTGATATTGGGGTGCGCCAGACCAGAGATGACAGCAATACTCCATGTGCGGCCGGACCTGCGCTTTGTAGAGCGCTAGTATGTGGGCCGGCTTGAAGTATTGCCGTGCTCTATTAATGACGCCCAGTGTCTTTGAAGCCAATTTGGCTTTGCCTTCCAGATGACCACAAAATTGGCAATCGCTCGAGATTTCGAGACCCAGTATTCCGATACTAGGCGCGGCTTTAAGAGAAGTGTTCTCGAAGAGCGGTGATACGACAAATGGGGTTTTTTTAGTGGTAAACGCGCAAACTTGAGTCTTCTGGGGGTTAAATTGGACAAGGTTCAATTTACCCCATTCCGCGACCTTCACAAGAGAGGACTCGATAGAAGACACAAGTTTCTCCCGGCACTGGTCGACGATTTCCCGAGAGAGACCTGCATGGCCAGTGTAGACGGCATCACCAGTGCTATCGTCTGCATAGCAATGAATGTTGAAGGTGTCCAACATATCATTGATATGCAGAAGAAACAGCGTGGGAGACAGCACACAGCCTTGGAGCACTCCAGCATTTACGGGCTTCGGGTTCGAACAATATCCGTCGACAACTACCTGTATGCTGCGCCCAGTGAGGAAGCTGGAGGTCCACTTGCACAAGCTCTCGGGAAGCCCAAATGATGGAAGTTTGGAGAGGAGCGCCTTGTGCCATACACGATCAAACCCCTTCGCTATATCCAGGCTAACTGCCAGGCCTTCCCCCTTGCTTTCAATAGCCGCTGCCCATCTATGTGTTAGGTATACCAGAAGATCACCTGCCGACCGATCATGGCAAAACCCGTATTGTCGGTCTCGTATGCTCTCCATGATTTTGGAGAGCAGGAGGTAATAGCAATAGGCCTGTAGTTTGGCGGATCCGAACTGTCTCCTTTTTTTTGGATCGGATGGACAAGGGCTGACTGACATGAGTCAGGGACTACGCCTTTAGAATAAGAGTATCGGAATAAACGCGTTAGCACCGGCGTCTACTCAGGGGCACACTTTCTAAGAACGATTGGAGAAATGCCATCCGGCTGGCTGAAGTTACCAAGAGCAGCTTTCGACAACGACCAGAACTTGCGTGTTCCGGTCGGGTAACTGGAAAGCTGCTCGCCGATTTTGACGACGTGTTTTGACTTTAATAAAAATATCCATACCCTGTAGTATCACATCGGCTACTGCAACGGCGCAGGCACTAGGATCATCCGAAGGGAAACAAACCCTGCCCCAAGGGTAGGATGCAAAAAAGGAACGCATCCTATCCCAATCTGCTGACTTGTAGTGCCAAACGCGGCGGGTCGCTGGTGGTCTGCGACGTTGGCGTCGGATAGGCACTACACTCCTGACCAGGCAATGGTCGGACGTTCCGAGAGGGGCGTCGACAAAGACCTGGTTACCATCGGGATGTGTAGTCAGCAGAAGATCCAATAAGGACGGCATGTGGCATCCACATCCGGGAGCCGCGTTGGCGACTCAACCAATTGGGACAGACCATACGCCAATGCAAAATTATGCACAGATCGCCCTGCGTAGTCTGTGGTACGTGATCCAAGCCATTCGGCATTGTGCCCGTTGAAATCACCCAAGACTACGATTTCAGCGGAGGGGATCTGTGCAAGTACGTCGTCAATTGCCGCTTGAACGCAGCCCATGAGATGATCGGTTTCTGCGTCACCACTATGGGACCTGTAGACACATGCATAGATGCGGACGCGGTCATCTAAATCTACGCAGAGCCAGAGAGTGGACAGGTCCCTACCCTCAAAATTGCCGAGACGGCGACAGCAGATATCCTCCCTAACGTACACACATACCCCGGCATGAGGCAAAAAATTGTGCTCAATTTTGTACCCGGGGTACGTTAAATATGAGATATCTGCGTCTCAGTAAGGAAACACAAGGCCGGCTGCGCCGTCTCAAGGTGGTGGTGGACGGCGTTTAAATTGGAGTGAATTCCCCTGATATTGCAAAAGTCCACGTTGAGTGTGGAGTAGGGTGCCGTGGTGATACTGCCTCGTTTGTCCTTGGTCATGCGCGGTTCTGTGCCCTCCCCAGAATACGAAGGGCAGCCCGGGCTAGAGTGCCCGGGAGGGATTCTCCAACTCTGGTAGAGCCGGTACCCTCCTGGGGTAAAATCTTTTTGAGTACCGCTGTCATATTCGGGTGGAGGAGTGGGGGGGAATGGCCACCGGTCCTCGACACTAACATATGCGAAACATAGCGGCACTAGGCCGCTACTTCACGCCGGTATTCTGTGTGAGTGTGGTAATTAACCCGGACGAGTCTGGCCCGATTGTGCTGACGTCAAAAGACGGCAGCGTGACTCTCCCACTTCTAAAAAGCCCTTAGTCGCCTCTTATGACACCCATGGGCCTGGGACTCCCCTATTCTTTTTACGCCCCGGGAAAAGTGCAGGGCAAAAGGCGTCTACAGACTATTCCGAGCCCCGACATCGAACTGAGGTAAATTCGAAACTTCGACGCCGTGGTGCACGTGTTAATACCGCTCGCACCGTTCGTCGCGTTCCAAATGGGCTTCGACGTCGCGTCTTACGAATAAAACGCGACTAGTACAGTCACATTGTTTAGAGCCTCCCGACACTCGGGGCTCCACAGTGAGTATATCCTTGCCGGATTCGGCTAGGCTGGCTTCGGCCTTAGAGGCTCAGCTCAGTTCAGAGGCTGCGTTCAGGCATAATCCCGCGGATGGTAGCTTCGCACCACCGGCCGCTCGGCCGAGTGCATGAACCAAATGTCCGAAACTGCGGTTCCTCTCGTACTGAGCAGTACTACTATCGCAACGACACGCCATCAGGAGGGTAAAACTAACCTGTCTCACGACGGTCTAAACCCAGCTCACGTTCCCTTTTGATGGGTGAACAATCCAACGCTTGGCGAATTTTGCTTTGCAATGATAAGAAGAGCCGACATCGAAAAATCAAAAAGCAACGTCGCTATGAACGCTTGGCCGCCACAAGCCAGTTATCCCTGTGGTAACTTTTCTGGCACCTCTTGCTAAAAACTCTTTATACTAAAGGTCGATAGGCCGTGCTTTCGCAGTCCCTATGCGTACTGAACATCTGGATCAAGCCAGCTTTTGCCCTTTTGCTCCACGCGAGGTTTCTGTCCTCGCTGAGCTGGCCTTAGGACACCTGCGTTATTCAGTCAAACTCCCCACCTGGCAGTGTCTTCTAACCGGATCACGCGGGAGTTGTACGGCGACGAGCGTTGCCGCCACGTCGCCACTCTGCACGCTTGGAACGAAACACCGTACGCCCGCCGATATTATCGACCGCGCACCGCTTCCGCCCAACCGAGTAAGTAATGAAACAATGAAAGTAGTGGTTTTTCAGCGACGACCGCGAACGATCTCCCACTTATGCTACACCTCTCATGTCTCCTTACAATGCCAGACTAGAGTCAAGCTCAACAGGGTCTTCTTTCCCCGCTGATTCTCCCAAGCCCGTTCCCTTGGCTGTGGTTTCGCTAGATAGTAGATAGGGACACTCCCCTTCCCAAGGACTTGTCAACCTTTGGGTTATAAAGATCTACATCCCATTGGCGCCAAGCCACTACGAGTCCGACACCAATGGAGGGGCACTGATACCCAGTGATCTCCCCTCCCCCATAGCCCCCGTGTCGGTAGAGCTACCTCCACCACGTTTGACGGGTAACCGCCGAGGATTCTTTCGGAACCATCTACTTCAGGTCAATTGAAGGCCACCACGCCCGTTGCTCGGATAACCGAGATGAGGTGGC
This sequence comes from Leptidea sinapis, assembly GCF_905404315.1. NCBI lineage: Eukaryota > Metazoa > Arthropoda > Insecta > Lepidoptera > Pieridae > Leptidea > Leptidea sinapis. The sequence goes on along the minus strand of NC_066309.1, from coordinate 152,108 downwards.
TATTTGGCCAACTTTTTGGGTGAGCACCCTGAAGTACAGCTGAACACCCTATACCGACTGTCCACTAACAGACGTGACAACATACATCGCGCCTATTTCCAACTTTCCCTCAAGGTACTAGTGAGTAGATAGGGACAGCGGGAATCTCGTTAATCCATTCATGCGCGTCACTAATTAGATGACGAGGCATTTGGCTATTTTCCTCCCGCTTCGTCGGTGTTCCGTGACCAATCCATTTTGATCATTAAGTTTTCACAAAAGGATTACTTGTAATCATTATGGATCCCCGAGGACACCACTGTCCCCCCCCACTGACGAACTTGCGAAAATTTCGCCGTGGTCCGGTTCGATGTTTTATACTGGGGACCAGTCTCCTGAGTCTTGCAACCCAGGGTAAGAACTGGCGGGAAGAACCGGCGGGTCCGGCGTCAACCCTTACCGCAGGAGCCCGGGCCCTGACTCTGGCCGATCGCTCAAGCGGTTCTCGGTCATCTGATTGAACCGCGTCCAATTCATACACGACCCTCTCAACGAAACAATCGAAACGCTATCGAAGAACAACTCCTTCAGCCGCAGCAGTTTCTTAAGATCTATATAGGATGCTCTGCTCCATACACCGCGCCAGGATATGGTGCAAGAGGTAACGTTGATCTTTGCTGCTCCGTGCAGTCCCAAACGGCTGCGTACCCTCTCGATCAAGTCCCTGTGTTCGGCATATTTATTACGCTTCTCACGATGGGCTTGATCGAGCGGGCGCTGGCCGGAGTCTACCTGTGCGTCAACTCACCATCCCTTTTGCAAATGATGTCCGGCTTCCTAAGTCCTTTATCACCAGTCTGGACGTGGAGCTGTAGTTCAACGGTCCACCCTTGCTCCGCTAACGCCGAGGCGAGTATCTTCACTACCCTGTTGTGTCTTTCTATCCGGCCGCCATGTGTTCTAAAACACTTTTGTATTATATGAGCCGTCGTCTCCTTGACCATGTAGCCTGCACGGCAGTTCGACTCAGGCTCCGAAATCTCTGATCTGCGTCCCCTAGTGGTTCTAGTTCGAGACGGTAATGCATTTATGTGGCAAATAACAAAGTCCACATAATCGCGGCTGGTTATTTGGTGGCATTTCGCACGAATCCAGCGGGTGGATCCCTTAACCCGCGACGACTCCCGTAATTCATAGCCGTCTACTGATCCATGCAGTTTTTCTTTCCAATACAGGGAGATAGACCTTTGGCCTGTTTTCGGGCAAACCGTTGATAACTTGAATAACAGCTTCTTTGCCCACCGCATCTTGTTAATAATTCTTTTGGATTTAGCGGCGGCTGCGGCAGCCCCCCAATCCGACGCCCCCAACCTACCGTACCTACGTACGATGAGATCAGGAATCGCCGAACGGAAGGAGGGCACGCCTAGACCGCCGTCATTAACAGACGCGTGGTAATATCCGACAGCTGTATCCAATGGGAGCCTTAGCCATGACCGAATCGCCTTCTGGATTTCGATGTCGAGCATCCTTAGCTTGTCGTCCGTCACCTTCCCAAGTACGAGACCTCTTAGGAATCGGGGCAACCGGTGCCCTCTAAGGATTTCTAGCCGCTGTTGTGGCTTAAGAGGGGCCTTTGTTGTGTTCTGTAAGGCCTTTTTTATGTCTTGCTCTAACATCACTGATCCAGCCGGAGTGAAGTCGACTCCGAGATAGCGCCATCTTTCCACACAAATGGCTTGCCTGTGCCACTTCGCGCCCACCTTAAAGGTGTTTTCGGCGATGTAATGGATCTTCTTGCTGTGTCCATCTGGCACTAACGAAAGCACGGCGCTTTTCGAACGGTTCAGATGGAGGCCCATCATCATTCCAACCCTGTGCACCACATCGATGGACTCCTGAATTCCCGCCTTTGTGCTCGCGATTAGCACGAGGTCATTGGCGTACGCAAGGGCGGAGATGATCTCCGTTCCTAGACGGTACCCTACCCCTGGAGGCAAAAAAGCCAGTATAATGTCCATCGCCATGTTGAACAGGATCGGAGACAGCGGGTCCCCCTGCCGAACTCCCTTCCCCACTTTCACAGGGTCACTTGTCCCCTCCGAAGTCGCCAACGTAGTGAGGGCTGTTTGGTAAAGGCGAGCAACGTAGTCACAGAAAGCCATGGGTAGGCCTCTCTCTACAAGTAGCTTGACAAGCGCCTCATGCGACACTGTGTTAAAGGCCTTGGAGAAGTCTAGCACAGCCACATGACATTCCCGCAACTTGCTCCTGCTATCCCCCAGAACCGTATCCAACACCGCTGTGTTTTCTAGGCAGCCGTCGGCGTGGACGAATCCTCGCTGACGATAGTCCGGGGGGCAACAATTCAAAATTCTCCGAGCCAAGAGACTATGCATATGCCTCAGCGGTATCGACGCAATCGAAATTGGCCGGTAGTCGCCGGGGCCCGCAGGCTCCTCGTTCTTTGGCAAGAAGACAGTTCTGCTTTTTCGCAGTAGTTCTGGGATTTCGCCTATCCTCATCCATTCGTTGAAGAGGTCCGCCTTGGATTACAGGGGTATACTACGCCAGTCGTCAGGCGTAATGCCGTCAGGACCTGGCGCAGTTCGAAGATCGATACGGGCCTTTCTGATCTCTTGAGCAGAAAATGGGGCCCAGAGCTGGGAATAGTCGCGCGTGCCTCCGTGCCGCTCTTTCAGCCGTAAGGCCTTCAGAGCTTCCGGTGTGGGCCCAGCAGCGGTCGACACTGCCTCAAGTATAGGCTGCCAATATGACACCACATCCCCAAGAGAGTGCTTCACGCCCCTGGTTGCGCCATCTATTACCTCAGCTGCAGCACGTCTTCGTGATTTTTTGAATATCTCCTGAACCCTAGCGTACTCTTCGCGCCTCCGCTTTCGCGAGGTCATCTTCAAGCCGGTGGCGTTTCCGGACTTGTGGGTTTTCTTCCGCCGCCCCCTACCTCGTGACTCCAGGCTCATTCGCATCTTCCGTGCCGCCTCCCTCTCGCAGAGTAGTTTGGCAAGCAGTTCCGACGCGTCTGGCCTATCCGAAGTCAATTCGGCGAAGGGGTCATCAAGGTCAGTGGTTTGCACTCTAGAGTCGGTTGTCGGCTGGTCTTCCACGGGCGTCGTTGCTTCGCGGGACAGCTCCACCTCCCTGATGGTGGCCGAAATCCGCATCTCCTCTACGTACTCGAGCACTTTGCTTTTGTACGCAGCGGAGCGCCTTTGGCCCTTAATCGCCTCCACAGTCCTTCCGGAACCTGAGAGACGAGCCGCCAGGGTAATATTGGTGCACTTCCCGGTCTCAACAATTAATCCCGCTTCAGTACGCGCCAACATCGTCAACTCTTCATCGCTCCACCTCCTCTTTACCCTATCTGTAGGGGCGGCTTCGGCGTTCAAATGCACCGGGTGGGCCCTTTGTTTATGGACGCCCAGCCCGATAGCAGTATTGAATGGTCGTGTACAAATCGGACACGTGAACTGGAGATGACCACCGCTCGGCGATCGACCAGATTCAGCGTCCGGGTTTAGAATCGAGATGCTCTCTGACTCCTGCGGGAGGTCAGAGGTCAAATCCACTGCCGTGGTACGGCTCACATAATTCGACATAGCTTCTCTTAGATTGTCGGCCGTGGGGGCTGCTAACCCTTCACAGCCGATTCGTACGCGGCTTTCGCTAGGCTCCTCCCGAAGGACCACTGTACTTGAGCACCCGCAAACGGGCACCCCATCGGAGCTCATTGGGGGCTTACCCCCAATGCATCACCCGCTATGTGGCGTGGATCGTACAGGTGATAATGCACGCTCCCCGCTCAGCCTCCAGGCAAGCCTGTTGACCTAGCAGTAGAGCATGCTCCTCGCTTGAAAGCCAGGGAACGCGGCGAGGTTCAGCACTCTGGCAGTTGATGGCTGAAAGGATGTTTTGGCTTTCCCCCTCCCCTCAAAATGGATATTTCTATCCAACGTTAGTTAAGAGCGGCGGCACCGCGTGCAGGTCGTGGGTAGGAGTTGGGCTTCACTAATGCAACTGCACTTTACGCGCAGCGCATTAGCTCTTCCCCATTGCAAAGGGTAGTGCACGCACGTCATCGCCTCAAAGAGACTCAGTCTATGATCCCCCGTCCACAGTATTTTGCCAGCAAATCCAGGAACGGGCCGTACACCCCCAGTGGAGCAACTCGGACACTCCAGCCCGTTAGGGCCCTGCTCCGGGAGCATTAGCGTGTTGCAGTTAAGAGAGTCATAGTTAGTCCCGCCGTTTACCTGCGCTTGCTTGAATTTCTTCACGTTGACATTCAGAGCACTGGGCAGAAATCACATTGCGTCAACACCCGCGAGGGCCATCGCAATGCTTTGTTTTAATTAGACAGTCGGATTCCCCTTGTCCGTGCCAGTTCTGAGCTGACTGTTGAACGGCGGTCGTACAGTACCGCGCCGATCGCGCACGAGACGAAACCGACGCGGACTTACGGCTAGGAAGATCCGCAAAAGGCCGGAACGCGGGTCCGGATTCAGCACGACGCGCGAGACCACCTTGCGATGGAGACATGCGCGAGCATCGACCAGGCCCGGCACCGGCCGCATCCGCTTCCCGTCTAAACCCGACACGCCCCGGTCCTCAGAGCCAATCCTTATTCCGAAGTTACGGATCCAATTTGCCGACTTCCCTTACCTACATTATTCTATCGACTAGAGGCTCTTCACCTTGGAGACCTGCTGCGGATATGGGTACGAGCCGGCGCGACATCTCCACGTACATCTCTCACCTGAATTTTCAAGGTCCGCAGAGAGTATCCGGACACCGCCGCAAATGCGGTGCTCTTCGCGTTCCGAACCATATCTCCCTTCTATAGGATTCCATGGAACTCAAACGCTCAGGCAGAAAAGAAAACTCTTCCCGGACCACTGGGCGGCGTCTTCAGGCCACTTTTGGGTTACCCCGTCGAACACTCGCTTGAGAGACCAGAGAACGAGTATTGAAACGGTTCCGCTGCCGGGTTCCAGAATAGGAACCGGATTCCCTTTCGCTCAAAGGGCGTTATTTATCATATACACTAAATATATATACACGCTGCATCGACATAAGATCTCTCCTTGATCTCTCCCCTATACCCAGTTCCGACGATCGATTTGCACGTCAGAATCGCTACGGTCCTCCATCAGGGTTTCCCCTGACTTCGACCTGACCAGGCATAGTTCACCATCTTTCGGGTCCCAGCATCTGTGCTCAGAGCGCGCCCGCATTCGCTGATTGGAAACGAGACGCCTCGGGAGTGCGAGAGATCGATTTTTGACGACCGACGCTCCATCCTCCCTGAGCGCGCGACAAGCGCGCGCCTTTACTTTCGTTGCGCCTTTCAGTTTTGTCTGTTTGAATTCATAACTCAATGACACATGCTAGACTCCTTGGTCCGTGTATCAAGACGGGTCCTGCGTGTGCCCGAAACAGTAACATCGCCGACTGATACGCGCACAGTCCGTGACTACACGGCTGCGACGACAGCGGCGTCGCGTCAGCATCCGCACAAGGGCAGGATGTCGACGACGACTCTCGCTCGCGTCGGGCCGGACGCGTCCCCGGACGGAGACGCGTGCGCGTTTCATGACAAGTACCGTCCGCCGCCGGCCGGCGATCGCCACGGTCGGACGGCTGTGCGCGTGAACGCGCAGCCGCCCGGCTCCCGGACAACGCTTAGGCCGAACAGACGAACGGGTCGCGATGCATAATGTGTACTAAGAGAGAAGTGCACGCCGTCCGGGCGCGACAACGGCGGCGACCGGTGAACGCGAGCACGAGTCTCGCGCACATCGCGGCACGCCGCCGTACGCCCCGGAGTGACGATGAATCTCTCCGTTCGTTCATTCGAGTTTCGGTTTACCCCTGAACGGTTGCACGTACTCTTGAACTCTCTCTTCAAAGTTCTTTTCAACTTTCCCTCACGGTACTTGTTCGCTATCGGTCTCGCGGTTATATTTAGCCTTAGATGGAGTTTACCACCCACTTAGGGCTGCATTCTCAAGCAACCCGACTCTGAGGAGAGTCCCTCTCGCGGACTCGCTCCGTCGCTACGGGCCTGGCACCCTCTATGGGAAAACGGCCCCGTTCAAGACGAACTTGGACGGGAGCGGCGACCGCGAGAAAGCGGAACCTCCCTAACACCACATGTCCCGCGACCGTGACGACCGCGGGATTCGGCGCTGGGCTTATCCCTGTTCGCTCGCCGCTACTGAGGGAATCCTGGTTAGTTTCTTTTCCTCCGCTTACTAATATGCTTAAATTCGGCGGGTGATCCTCCCTGATCTGAGGCCAACGATAAAAAGTATGAGGCAGACACGATATCCGTCAGCGCAGCGACACCGTCGTGCGCGCGCCGCCAATAAGTCTCAACGACGTATCGTCGACCCGCGCACGTACCGCGATCGAAGCGCCCTTCGGACGGCGAGTCCGCCTACTCGTTTGCACGCTCACGTCGGGCCGAAATAATACGTGCAGCGCACGGGACGCGAACCGAAGGCGCAGCCACGCACGCCGTTCACATAGAGAACTCTGCATAGATTAATTAAAATTAATCACGAGATATCCGCGTGTGACAGCGAACGAGCGCGCCCCGGTACCGCGCCCGTCTCCGTGACCCACGTCGGGCGTGAGGCGGAGACGGCGTTGCACGCGAACAGCACCACGCGTTGCGGCTTATTTTACATTTTCGAACGGATCGAGCGGGCCCCGGCAAACCGGCGGCGTTTACCCAAGCCCGGCTCGAATACCGTCACTCGTTTTACACGTTTTTTAGGCTCGCAAACAGTGTTGTCAGTATACAGCGACGGCGTCGTCGTATTCTTTTATGCAGCCGGCCCTCACACAGGAGTGGTCCTGGATATTTCTCCACGGACCGCAATGTTCGTTCGAAATGTCGATGTTCAAATGTGTCCTGCAGTTCACACTATGACGCGCAGTTAACTGCGTACTTCATCGACTCGCGAGCCAAGTGATCCACCGTTCAGGGTAATAGTTTTTATATTTAGAAAATACGTGAACGATCTCTGTGTGTAACAAAATATTATGTGACGCACGCATTGCGCGTACGTCGTGATCTCGACTCGCTTCGCACTCGACATGAGCGCGTCGCGAGACGCACGCGCGTCGCGTACATGCGAACCGCGCCCGCCGAAGCGTCGTGCCGGAGACGTCGTGCCGGACACCCCCCACATGGGGCGGGAGACGGCAGCGCGCGCGCGGCAAACGCGACAACGGAGCACAGAGAGCACATCGCGAGCGCGAAGATAATCAGTGATTGACACGTGATTGAAGTTATCATCGTCAACAGTCGGCTGTGAGCGAAGCGTGTCGGCGACAACGCTCGCGCACGCGACCGTTACACGTTAATGATCCTTCCGCAGGTTCCCCTACGGAAACCTTGTTACGACTTTTACTTCCTCTAAATGATCAAGTTTGGTCAACTTTCCAGCAACGCCGACGGCCGCGAAGCCACCGCGTGGCGGTCCGAAGACCTCACTAAATCATTCAATCGGTAGTAGCGACGGGCGGTGTGTACAAAGGGCAGGGACGTAATCAACGCGAGCTTATGACTCGCGCTTACTAGGAATTCCTCGTTTATGGGGGATAATTGCAAACCCCAATCCCCAGCACGAAGGAGTTTCAACGGGTTGCCCGGGCCTCTAGGCCAGGGAGAACATGTTGATTCCTTCAGTGTAGCGCGCGTGCGGCCCAGGACATCTAAGGGCATCACAGACCTGTTATTGCTCAATCTCGTGCGGCTCGAAGCCGCCGGTCCCTCTAAGAAGAATTTTAATACGCCGCCAGTGAGTTGCGCGACCCTGAAGCCGCGCATACCTAAATGACGACGCCTATTTAGCAGGCTAGAGTCTCGTTCGTTACCGGAATTAACCAGACAAATCGCTCCACCAACTAAGAACGGCCATGCACCACCACCCACCGAATCAAGAAAGAGCTGTTAATCTGTCAATCCTTCCGGTGTCCGGGCCTGGTGAGATTTCCCGTGTTGAGTCAAATTAAGCCGCAGGCTCCACTCCTGGTGGTACCCTTCCGTCAATTCCTTTAAGTTTCAGCTTTGCAACCATACTCCCCCCGGAGTCCAAAATCTTTGGTTTCCCGGAAGCTGCCCGCCGAGCCATTGTAGTAACGTCGGCGGATCGCTAGATGACATATTTACGGTTAGAACTAGGGCGGTATCTAATCGCCTTCGAACCTCTAACTTTCGTTCTTGATTGATGAAAACACCTTTGGCAAATGCTTTCGCTGATGTTCGTCTTGCGACGATCCAAGAATTTCACCTCTAACGTCGCAATTCGAATGCCCCCAGTTATCCTACCTTAATCATTACCTCGGAGTTCTGAAAACCAACAAAATTGAACCGAGATCATATTCTATTATTCCATGCACGAAATATTCAAGCGGCATTTTGAGCCCGCTTTGAGCACTCTAATTTGTTCAAAGTAAAATTGTCGGCCCATCTCGACACTCACTGAAGAGCAACGCGATAGGATTATGATATTGAACCGGCATTTTACCGCCGGCTCACCGACGATATGCTCCGCAGACGTGTCAGTATCACCGCGGATGCGATGCACCGACAGCGCGGCGCACAAATGCAACTAAGAGCTTTTTAACCGCAACAATTTCAGTATACGCTATTGGAGCTGGAATTACCGGGGCTGCTGGCACCAGACTTGCCCTCCAATTGTTCCTCGTTAAAATATTTAAAGTGTACTCATTCCGATTACGAGGCCTCGTAAGAGTCCCGTATCGTTATTTTTCGTCACTACCCCCGTGCTGGGAGTGGGTAATTTGCGCGCCTGCTGCCTTCCTTGGATGTGGTAGCCGTTTCTCAGGCTCCCTCTCCGGAATCGAACCCTGATTCCCCGTTACCCGTGACAACCATGGTAGTCGCAGAAACTACCATCAAAAGTTGATAAGGCAGACATTTGAAAGATGCGTCGCCGGTACTGGACCATGCGATCGGCAAAAGTTATCCAGATTCATCAAAATTAACGACTTCGGACGCGACGCCCTCCGTCGATTGGTTTTGATCTAATAAAAGCACTCATCCCATCACTAGTCAGAGCTCTGATTGCATGTATTAGCTCTATAATTACAACAGTTATCCAAGTAACTGAGTAAGATCTAAGGAACCAAAACTGATATATTGAGCCATTCGCGGTATCGCCTTAATACGGCTTGCACTGAGACATGCATGGCTTAATCTTTGAGACAAGCATATAACTACTGGCAGGATCAACCAGGGAGCTGCTGCAAACAACGATTGTTGTCGCGCTCGGCGCGTCATGCGTAGCGATCTCCCCTTAGGGCGTCGCGACTATGACATCTTGAACATATTCAGTCATCGTCGCGAGCCCATTGAGTGCGGTCTCTGTGTTCGTTTGTTTACGCTCGCACTTTCGCCAAGCTAAAGTGTGCGCGACGATTAATTATCAACCTTAATTCTATGTGCGCAAGTACTTAAGAAGGTGTACTATTAAGTTTGTAACTTTTATCTTTATATGTTAATATGGAGTGTGCAAAATGTTTAGAAACAGTGCATGACGGCGTATTATGTAGTCACTGCCAAGGACAATTACATTTCGGCTGCGCAGGCGTTGCTGAAACAACCTATCGCAAAATGGCAATGGATAAAATGGCATCATGGAAATGTTTACAACGTCGCATTGCCAATATGTCTTCTACCGCGGCGGACATAACTACTGTCTTGCATGAAATTAAGGCTATGCGTGGAGATCTCAACAGCATGCGCTCAGATATAACCTCAAACACTGTCACGTTGCTATTTGCGCGGTTGATAGAAATAACAACAACGTGGCAATTTTTAAAACTATATTTAAATTATATTTAATAAAGATTTTAAGAGGTCGAGGGTAAAGCAGAGGCCATAATTTGCTCGCAGAGTCTCGGTCCCAGAAATACCGTACACCCGTTCGGTTCCCAATCTCCTGACACGTGTGACTTCACTATATTGTCCGGATCCAGGTTCAAAACTGTGGCATACGAAGTAGGACAGGTATAGAAGTCCAACAGTGTTCCTGTAATGATTGCCAAGATTATCACACAGCTATAACTTTTGTACTGTTGGAAAACCTACGCGGAGCTTAAGGCAATCCAGAGGCTACTTCTAGCTAGCACAAGGGAAGAAAATCGTGGTGGCATATATAAATTAAAATCAGCAATGGTTACGTAGCTAGAAAAAGCAATATATCAAAATAATCTATTTAAAGAACCAAGCATTAATCAAAACATATTCTAATATTATTGAAAAAAACATAAACTAATATTTAAATCATATTACTAAAGCTAAAAAACTAAATTATACTAATAATCTGAGAAGTATTTATTACAACAGCAATAATAACAGCTAACGGAAATTTCCTAACTCGCCATGACACTCTTAGCTTTAAAAAGCAAGCAGAATATTAATTAAAATACAATAAACTATAACGTATAACTATTTGCACAACTTACCCTAGATGGGAACACTGACTTTATTTATTTAATAGTTTGTTAAGAAGTATGTTAACCTAATAACGTGTAAAAAATATATGAAAGTTGTAGTTATTCAAGTATTATAATGGCACGAGAACAATGTAGTTGGTTCGCGCAGCCAAGGCGACCAGCTCTCCTTCGAGACTAGAAATTCTGTCCCCACCGCCGACTGCCGAGTCTAACACGTCGCGGGTGGAGGAAGGTGCGGGGCACGCATCGCGATGATACGTATGATGGATTTAGAGATCCGTAGACAATATTAAGGCTATTATTAATTATTCTTAGTTTTATTATATGTGTTTATATTTGATTATATTGAGTTTTATAAAACTACATTACAACACCAAGGCTGTGGAGGAATTTAACTATCAATTATCTTGTCTAGCTGCTCGCTTTAACAACTTAGATAGCCGAATTTCTACAGTGGAAACAAAAATACAAAAGGATTTGACATCTGCCAACATTACAATTGATGAACTTCGTCGTGTCAATAACGTGCAGGATCAACACTCGAGATTGAATAATGTTGAAATATCAGGAGTGCCAGCCTCGAATGGTGAAAATCTGCTATCTATTGTACGTGATATCTGTCATAAGGTTGCGTTTCAATTACAAGAATCTGATGTAGATTACATCCATCGTGTTCGTCGTTTTGTGAATGCCAACATTAGTGAAGGTCAAACACAGTCTTCTAGCAGCCGGCCCCCCGCGATCATAGTCAGGTTTAGCAGGAGACTCCGCAAGGATACGCTGATAGCAGCGGTGCGCGCGCGCCGCGGCCTTACAACAGCTAATTTAGGTTTGCCTGGACCTACAGTGAACCTATATGTGTCAGATCACCTTACTCCATCTAATAAGTTACTTCTGAAGCAGGCCAGGAAAATCAAAGAAGATTTACACTACTCTTATTTATGGATTCGTGACTGTAAATTATTTATTAGAAAGAGTGATAAATCTAAGGCTCTCCGTATAACAAGTGAACAAGGTTTAAATAAACTGAAGTGACTAATTCTCCTTACATTATATTATAGTAACATCACATTAAACTTTTTCGCATTAAAATTTATTATTGTATATACTTGTAGTGGTAAACAGGTACGTCATATGTATAAACTTAGTTTTTATTCACGTATACGAGGTTTAGGTTAATATGATAAATATACACAAATATTGGTTGGGTATTTATTTATTTTAATTAAATTTAGGCTAATAAAATGTTGACTCAACAATCATTTCAAATTTACTACCAGAACGTTAGGGGTTTAAGAACAAAATCTAGTGAATTCATTTCTGAAGCATCAATAAATAGTTATGACATAATTTTGATAACTGAAACCTGGCTAAGCTAAAAAGCTGACTTTCATAGCGATGAGTATTTCGATCGTAGGTATTATGTTTATCGTAGCGACATGTCGTGGGAGGCGAGCGGTGCGGCCCACGGTGGTGGCGTGGCAGTAGCCGTGCGCGCCGACTTACAGCCAATGCAGCGAGACTGACCGGTCCCGCCACCTGCTACTTGTAACAGTGTGTGGATCTCGATTCCTTTACATGATACGCAAAGTGGGCCGACACGTTATGTAAATATAGCCTGCATCTATATCCCTCAAGGACCTTCTTATAAAGACACTATGATTTCGTTTACTGAAATTACTGGTAAAATAATTATAGAAAGACCACCCGATTTGTTTTTAGTAACCGGCGATTTTAATTTATCTAATGCACAGTGGCACGATTTACAAAGTAATAATCTGTTACTAATGCCCAGTGGTAACCAAGTTATACAATGTTTCTCTGAATTCCTTGCTTTTTCTAATTTGCAACAATATAATAGAATAAAAAATATTAACAACCGATTACTTGATTTGGTATTATGTAACACAAATTGTACTGTTCAGGAATGTGAACACCCGCTCACTAATGAAGATGTACATCACAGATCCCTGTATATAGTACTCACATTAAATTATCTTTTTCCTTTTAAAGCTAAATCTAGTTACATACACAATTTTCATTTGGGTAAGTACAATGAAATTAATCAAGAATTATTAGCTATTGACTGGTTTGCGCTTTTTAAATCATTAGATGTAGAAAACTGTCTTAAAACTTTATAATATAATTAATAATTTAATTTCTAAATTCATTCCTTATCGTAAGAACCGTATTTCTAACTCAATGCCCATATGGCACAGTAATGCCTTAAGAAAAATGTTAAATGAGAAAAGAAAAGTGCACAAAAAATTAAAACTATATGGTAATCCCCTTGACTATAGTAGTTACTCCCTATTAAGAAGAAGAGCTCGCAAACTAGAAATGGAATGTTATAACTGTTATAATGAATTTTCTGAAAAAAATATCAAGAAATATCCAAACTTTTTTTGGTCTCATATTAAATCTATTTTAGCTAATCAGGGTCTGCCACAAACTATGCAATATAAAGGATCGACGTCCTCAGATGGTAAAGAAATTTGTAACATGTTTAATGAACACTTTCAATCAGTCTTTGAAAAGCCTAAAGATCATCCACGCCACTATAATGACAATGAAATAAATCCCTCAGCAATAGTAGAAAATCGTACAGTCAGTTTAAGTATGGATATGGTTCTAAAATATCTTCAATCAGTTAATACTAATAAAGGAGCCGGTCCAGATGGCATTCATCCATTATTTATACAAAATTGTGCTAGATCATTGGCACTTCCTATTTTCTTAATATATAAGCAGTCTATTGATGAAGGATGTATGCCGAACCTTTGGAAACAAGTGTATATAACCCCTGTACCGAAAGGTTCTGTTAGCATGGATATAGAATAGTATAGGCCAATATCTAAATTATGTCAATTTGGAAAAATATTTGAAAAAATAGTAACGAACCAATTATCTGTAGCTGTCCGTCAACATATTTGCCCAAATCAATGGACAAGGGATACCAGGTGGATGCTGTGTATACCGATTTTGCCAAAGCATTTGACAAAATTTGTCATGATACTCTATTGATGAAGCTCTGGCAACTCGGTATACATGGTGATCTTTTTAGATGGATAAAGTCATACATGACAAAAAGTAGTCAGGCTGTTGTAACTAGTGGTTTCGTTTCTGATTTTAAATCAATAAGTTATGGTGTTCCACATGGATCGCATTTGGGCCCTCTATTATTTATTTTGTATATTAACAATATTTCTGAGATTCTAAAGAAATATAACTCAATATTATATGCAGATGATACCAAAATATATAAAGTAATACGTACTATAGATGATTGCATTGCACTACAAAGTGATATAAATACTTTTGAAATTAATTGCACAAACATTAATTTATTTTTAAATACAGAAAAATGTCATATTATTACATTTACAAGAAAACGCAATCCAATATTTTACAATTATAATCTTCGTGGTAAAGAACTCACAAGAGTCACTGAAGTTAGGGATCTATTTTAGACTCGAAACTCACATATGTTAATCATATTGATAAAATCGTAAATAAAGGATATAAACAACTTGATTTCATTTTACGCGCTGGAAAACCATTTAAGGATCCTTTAACTTATAAAATTTTATTTAATAGTTTTGTACGAAGCCACTTGGAATTTGCATGTGCAGTTTGGAAACCTTTTTATCAAATTCACGTTGATCGTTTAGAAAGAATTCAAAAAAAGTTTATTAAGGCTCTAGAATTTAGAACTGGACATGATGAATTCATTCATTACCGATTATCATTAGACAAACATAAAATATAATCTCTATCATACCGTCGTGACAAATTCGATATAACCATATTATATAAAATCATAAGTTATGTTATTGACGCCCCTGCGTTATTACAGAAGATTACATTTAGGATACCTCGTATATGTGAACGCAATAGTAGAGAAAAACCTTTATTCTCAATTCCGATCAGTAGAACTTGTTTTACCCACAATAGTTTCATAAGACGTGCCTGTCGACTTTATAATAACTCCTTTAATCATATTGATATATTTTGTAACTCCATAAATAAATTAAAAAGATACCTTAAAATCAAAAACAAAAGTGATAAATTTAAATAAGTTACATACTTTCCTATAAGATATTATAGTATCTATACATATTTTATATACTTTATAAAATTCACCTTCTTACACCTAAACTTTATGTATATAAATGCGCCTTAACCTGTATATAACACAGGGAACTAAAGGTTGATATTAACTCATAGCTATTAAGATAGTTGTATGAAACTGTTTATTCCTTATATAAATAAATAAAAAAAAAAATCGTGAGATATCCCTTGAATAGGTGCGCGTTGAACGAATCATAAATCGGCGATGGGCCGATTGTATGTTATGAAAGTTCAGTAACGAGAGTCCCTTCGGGTAATAATAAAAATGATGACACGCAATAGAAGCGGTATCAACGTATTAATATCGGTACACGTCGTGATCACAAATCGGATCGACACCCGGTGCTTGAGAGGAGCGTAAACGTCTCGCACGCGTGAAATGCGCGACGCGTTCCGGCTTGCGGGCCCTCACGTTATAAATCTTAACAGAGGGAAACCGTCGAAGCCCAGTCGGCGTCTTGGTGCGCGCAAAAAATTTTCACGATTGCTTTCAACGTGACGAGGATCGCCGCAGCGTATGATACTATAGAGAGAATGAAGAGAGGAATTATGAGAAACAAAATCACTTGTTTTTGTCAATTCGCTATTCGGTCCTCTATTCAAGTAAGTAAGATATCCGTCCGGGGAGACCGGCAGGGAGCGCCGCGCTCCTCGCGCTCGGCGGTACTCGTTATTGGAGAAAACAAGTAAGTGAGATATCCGTCCGGGGAGACCGGCAGGGAGCGCCGCGCTCCTCGCGCTAGGCGGTACTCGCTATTGAGGAATCGACCGTACCCGCTATTGGGGCCGACCGTACTCGCTTCTGGGGCCGTCGTGACGGACTCGTCACGACGGCCCCAAATCATGATAATATTATGTTATTATTATTATTATAATATTATGTTGGTGGTGTGTGGTTTGGCTGTTGTTTGTTTGCACACACACTACTCTGCTCGGCGACGATGCGTCCTCGGACGAATCATCTGGCGTGGGGCTGAGTCTCAACAGATCGCAGCACGACGCTGCTCTACCGAGCACAACACCCCGCCAGGAACGTAAGTCGTCTACATAAGCGAGATATCCGTCCGGGGGAGACCGGCAGGGAGCGTCGCGCTCCTCGCGCTCGGCAGTACTCGTTATTGGAGAAAACAAGTAAGTGAGATATCCGTCCGGGGAGACCGGCAGGGAGCGCCGCGCTCCTCGCGCTAGGCGGTACTCGCTATTGAGGAATCGACCGTACCCGCTATTGGGGCCGACCCTACTCGCTTTTGGGGCCGATCGTACTCGCTTTTGGAATTTGCGCAGCGCGCCATACACCACCGGAGCCGCCGCCGCCGCCGACGGCGATGTACACTTATTATCACAACACTCAACTCGACATAATAACCTGAAAATGATCGTACTCGTTATCATTAGAGTAGTCGCCGTGTACAACAACCATATCTTTCAACTATAATAAATAATAATATATTGTAAAATTTTATAATCATGAGAAATCGCGTGACGCGTCCGTCACGACGAAATATTATGATAATATTATATTATTATGTTATTATAATATTATGTTGGCCTTTGTTCGTTTGCACACACACAACTCTGCTCGGCGACGATGCGTCCTCGGACGAATCACCTGGCGTAGGGCTGAGTCCCAACAGATCGCAGCACGACGCTGCTCTACCGAGCACAACACCCCGCCAGGAACGTAAGTCGTCTTTTTTTTTATGGAATAGGAGGTCAAACAAGCGTACGGGTCACCTGTTGTTAAGTGATCACCGCCGCCCACAATCTCTTGCAACACCGGAGGAATCACAGGATCGTTGCCGGCCTTTAAGGAAGGTGTACGCGCTTTTTTTGAAGGTACCCATGTCGTATCGTCCCTGAAACACCGCACAAGGAAGCTCATTCCACAGCTTTGTAATACGTGGAAGAAAGCTCCTTGAAAACCGCACTGTGGAGGACCGCCACACATCCAGATGGTGAGGATGATATCCTAACTTGTGGCGTGTCGTGCGAAGGTGGAATTCGGCGGCAGGAATCAGGTTAAACAGCTCTTCGGAACACTCCCCGTGATAAATGCGGTAGAAGACACACAATGAAGCGACGTCTCTACGCAACGCCAAGTGATCCAGAAGTTCACAGAGCACTGGGTCCCCGACAATTCGAGCTGCTCTGCGTTACACGCGGTCAAATGGATCGAGCTGATACTGGGGTGTGCCAGACCAGAGATGACAGCAATACTCCATGTGTGGCCGGATCTACGCTTTGTAGAGCGCTAGTATGTGGGCCGGCTTGAAGTATTGCCGTGCTCTATTAATGACGCCCAGTTTCTTTGAAGTCAATTTGGCTTTGCCTTCCAGATGACCACGAAATTGGCATTCGCTCGAGATTTCGAGACCCAGTATTCCGATACTAGGCGCGGCTTTAAGAGAAGTGTTCTCGAAGAGCGGTGATACGACAAATGGGGTTTTTTTAGTGGTAAATGCGCAAACTTGAGTCTTCTGGGGGTTAAATTGGACAAGGTTCAAATTACCCCATTCCGCGACCTTCTCAAGAGAGGACTCGATAGAAGACACAAGTTTCTCCCGGCACTGGTCGACGATTTCCCGAGAGAGACCTGCATGGCCAGTGTAGACGGCATCACCAGTGCTATCGTCTGCATAGCAATGAATGTTGGAGGTGTCCAACATATCGTTGATATGCAGAAGAAACAGCGTGGGAGACAGCACACAGCCTTGGGGCACTCCAGCATTTACGGGCTTCGGGTTCGAGCAATATCCGTCGACAACGACCTGTATGCTGCGCCCAGTGAGGAAGCTGGAGGTCCACTTGCACAAACTCTCGGGAAGCCCAAATGATGGAAGTTTGGAGAGGAGCGCCTTGTGCCATACACGATCAAACCCCTTCGCTATATCCAGGCTAACTGCCAGGCCTTCCCCCTTGCTTTCAATAGCCGCTGCCCATCTATGTGTTAGGTATACCAGAAGATCACCTGCCGACCGATCATGGCGAAACCCGTATTGTCGGTCGTTGATCAACTGTTTCGCTCGCTTTACCCGCGCTTGCTTGAATCTCTTCACGTTGACATTCAGAGCACTGGGCAGAAATCACATTGCGTCAACACCCGCGAAGGCCATCGCAATGCTTTGTTTTAATTAGGCAGTCGGATTCCCCTTGTCCGTGCCAGTTCTGAGCTGACCGTTGAACGGCGGTCGTACAGTACCGCGCCGATCGCGCACGAGACGAAACCGACGCGGACTTACGGCTAGGAAGATCCGCGAAAGGCCGGAACGCGGGTCCGGATTCAGCACGACGCGCGAGACCACCTTGCTATGGAGACACGCGCGAGCATCGACCAGGCCCGGCACCGGCCGCATCCGCTTCCCGTCCAAACCCGACACGCCCCGGTCCTCAGAGCCAATCCTTATTCCGAAGTTACGGATCCAATTTGCCGACTTACCTTACCTACATTATTCTATCGACTAGAGGCTCTTCACCTTGGAGACCTGCTGCGGATATGGGTACGAGCCGGCGCGACATCTCCACGTACATCCCTCACCTGAATTTTCAAGGTCCGCAGAGAGTATCCGGACACCGCCGCAAATGCGGTGCTCTTCGCGTTCCGAACCATATCTCCCTTCTATAGGATTCCATGGAACTCGAACGCTCAGGCAGAAAAGAAAACTCTTCCCGGACCACTCGGTGGCGTCTTCAGGCTCACGGGTTACCCCGTCGTACACTCGCTTGAGAAACGAGAGAACGATTATTGAAACGGTTCCGCTGCCGGGTTCCGGAATAGGAACCGGATTCCCTTTCGCTCAAAGGGCGTTATTTATCATATACATAAAATATATATACACGCCGCATCGACATAAGATCTCTCCTTGAGCTTAGGATCGATTGACTCGCGAGCAACTACTGTTCACGCGAAACCCTTCTCCACGTCAGTCCTCCAGGGCCTCGCTGGAGTATTTGCTACTACCACCAAGATCTGCACCGACGGAGGCTCCAGGCGGGCTCACACCCAGACCCTTCTGCGCACTCCGCCGCGCACGTCCTACTCGTTACGGCATAATACGCGTGCGCTTTGACACGCACGCGCCGATTGCCGGTAACGGTAGTGTATAGGCAAAACGCTTCAGCGCCATCCATTTTCAGGGCTGGTCGCTTCGGCAGGTAAGTCGTTGCACACTCCTTAGCGGACTCCGACTTCCATGGCCACCGTCCTGCTGTCAAGAGCGACCAACGGCTTTCATGGTGTCCCATGAGCGTTTTTTAGGCGCCTTAACACTACGTTTGGTACATCCCACAGCGCCAGTTCTGCTTACCAAAATTGGCCCACTTGGCACCGTCATCAGATCTCCGGCTTCATCGTCAGAGTAAGCCGGAGTTCTCACCCATTTAAAGTTTGAGAATAGGTTGAGGTCGTTTCGGCCCCAATGCCTCTAATCATTCGCTTTACCGGATGAGACTGTTACGAGTCGACGCCAGCTATCCTGAGGGAAACTTCGGACGGAACCAGCTACTCGATGGTTCGATTAGTCTTTCGCCCCTATACCCAGTTCCGACGATCGATTTGCACGTCAGAATCGCTACGGTCCTCCATCAGGGTTTCCCCTGACTTCGACCTGACCAGGCATAGTTCACCATTTTTGGGTCCCAGCATCTGTGCTCAGAGCGCGCCCGCATTCGCTGATTGGAAACGAGACGCCTCGGGAGTGCGACAGATCGATTTTTGACGACCGACGCTCCATCCTCCCTGAGCGCGCGACAAGCGCGCGCCTTCACTTTCGTTGTGCCTTTCAGTTTTGTCTGTTTGAATTCATAACTCAACGACTCGCAAACATGCTAGACTCCTTGGTCCGTGTTTCAAGACGGGTCCTGCGAGTGCCCGAAACAGTAACATCGCCGACTGATACGCGCACAGTCCGAGACTACACGGCTGCGACGACTGCGGCGTCGCGTCAGCATCCGCACAAGGGCAGGATGTCGACGACGACTCTCGCTCGCGTCGGGCCGGACGCGTCCCCGGATGGAGACGCGTGCGCGTTTCAGGACAAGTACCGTCCGCCGCCGGCCGGCGATCGTCACGGTCGGACGGCTGTGCGCGTGAACGCGCAGCCGCCCGGCTCCCGGACAACGCTTAGGCCGAACAGACGAACGGGTCGCGATGCATAATGTGTACTAAGAGAGAAGTGCACGCCGTCCGAGTGCGTCAACGGCGGCGACCGGTGAACGCGAGCACGAGTCTCGCGCACATCGCGGCACGCTACGCATCGCTACGGGCCTGGCACCCTCTATGGGAAAACGGCCCCGTTCAAGACGAACTTGGACGGGAGCGGCGACCGCGAGAAAGCGGAACCTCCCTAACACCACATGTCCCGCGACCGTGACGACCGCGGGATTCGGCGCTGGGCTTATCCCTGTTCGCTCGCCGCTACTGAGGGAATCCTGGTTAGTTTCTTTTCCTCCGCTTACTAATATGCTTAAATTCGGCGGGTGATCCTCCCTGATCTGAGGCCAACGATAAAAAGTATGAGGCAGACACGATATCCGTCAGCGCAGCGACACCGTCGTGCGCGCGCCGCCAATAAGTCTCAACGACGTATCATCGACCCGCGCACGTACCGCGATCGAAGCGCCCTTCGGACGTCGAGTCCGCCTACTCGTTTGCACGCTCACGTCGGGCCGAAATAACACGTGCAGCGCACGGGACGCGAACCGTCACTCATTTTACACGTTTTTTAGGCGCGCAAACAGTGTTGTCAGTATACAGCGACGGCGTCGTCGTATTCTTTTATGCAGCTGGCCCTCAGACAGGAGTGGTCCTGGATATTTCTCCACGGACCGCATTGTGCGTTCGAAATGTCGATGTTCAAATGTGTCCTGCAGTTCACATTATGACGCGCAGTTAATTGCGTTCTTCATCGACCCGCGAGCCAAGTGATCCACCGTTCAGGGTAATAGTTTTTATATTTAGAAAATACGTGAACGGTCTCTGCGTGTAACAAAATATTATGTGACGCACGCATTGCGCGTACGTCGTGATCTCGACTCGCTTCGCACTCGACATGAGCGCGTCGCGAGACGCACGCGCGTCGCGTACATGCGAACCGCGTCCGCCGAAGCGTCGTGCCGGAGACGTCGTGCCGGACACCCCCCACATGGGGCGGGAGACGGCAGCGCGCGCGCGGCAAATGCGACAACGGAGCACAGAGAGCACATCGCGAGCGCGAAAATAATCAGTGATTGACACGTGATTGAAGTTATCATCGTCAACACTCGGCTGTGAGCGAAGCGTGTCGGCGACAACGCTCGCGCACGCGACCGTTACACGTTAATGATCCTTCCGCAGGTTCCCCTACGGAAACCTTGTTACGACTTTTACTTCCTCTAAATGATCAAGTTTGGTCAACTTCCCAGCAACGCCGACGGCCGCGAACCCACCGCGTGTCGGACCGAAGACTTCACTAAATCATTCAATCGGTAGTAGCGACGGGCGGTGTGTACAAAGGGCAGGGACGTAATCAACGCGAGCTTATGACTCGCGCTTACTAGGAATTCCTCGTTTACCGCTAACCGACGATATGCTCCGCAGACGTGTCAGTATCACCGCGGATGCGATGCACCGACGTATACTATATATCTCAAAGGCATACGGTGCGCGTTGAACGAATCATAAATCGGCGATGGGCCGATTGTATGTTATGAAAGTTCAGTAACGAGAGTCCCTTCGGGTAATAATAAAAATGATGACACGCAATAGAAGCGGTATCAACGTATCAATATCGGTACACGTCGTGATCACAAATTGGATCGACGCCCGGTGCTTGAGAGGAGCGTGAACGTCTCGCACGCGTGAAATGCGTGACGCGTTCCGGCTTGCGGGCCCTCACGTTTAAAATCTTAACAGAGGGAAACCGTCGAAGCCCAGTCGGCGTCTTGGTGCGCGCAAAAAATTTTCGCGATCGCTTTCAACGTGACGAGGATCGCCGCAGCGTATGATACTATAGAGAGAGTGAAGAGAGGAATTATGAGAAACGAAATCACAAAAAACCTTTCAAATCACCAAATCAAATATCATCCTATCATCATCATAGGGAAACTCGAAAACGCTCGATCGACACAGCGCGGTGAGTCTGTCTCATTTTTTATATTGTAAAAAAAGAACATATAAAACAACGCGCGACACAAACACAGACACACAGCTGCCCCGAGAGTACCGTAATGTTATATCATCGTTATCATCGCGCGCATTCACAAACTTACTCAAATATAAATATATATTAAATAAAATATGAATGACGATGACGACGACTAGAATAATAAAACATCAGCAGTTGTTGTGGTGGGGGTGGTGTTGTGCGCGTTTGTTTTTTCTCGCGTGCGTTTTTCACTCTTTTTACAAGAAAAAACTTGAGCGGCGTAGAATTCGGCGTCGCGAACCGTTCGCTACGGACTCGACTCTCGACGCCGCGCCGACTGCCGTATGTGTGGTGCACGCGAACGATATGAACGTGTAAACTCTGATATGTGAATAAAGTAATTTTGATTTGATTTTACTATTTATTAATTACATAATATTAAATATGCATTGCGGCTTCGAAGAAAAAACTCGCTACTTTAATCTTTTTTTTTTAAACTTTTTTAATAACGAGTACGATCATTTTCAGTTATATACGCGCGACATGTACATTTCATTTTCCCTCCGAAACCAAATAAAAAACCTACGAAAAAAAATATATTTCAAATCAAATCAAAATTCTTACTTACTTACTTACTTACTCACATTAGTTTTTCGCGATTTTCAGCAAAACGGTAGGTAAGTTTTATCATAAAAGTATCTCGGACAAAAACTGTAGATCGTAAAATTATCCATTAAAAATGTATCAATACTTAGTATTAGATTCAAAAAGTTAGTTTCCACGCCACCTATGAGGTAGTGTACTTAGCGCGTTTTTATAAGTTTTTGAATAGTTATTATCTCAGAAACGGTGGCTCGTAGGAAAAAAAGTATCGGTACATTTTTTATAGATAATTTTATGATCTACACTTTTTGTCTGAGGTATTTTTATGATAGATTAATAATTAATAATTTATTTTATTTAATTTAAAAAAAAAAACCGGACAGAACATGCAATTATTAGGGGACACGAATATTGGTCAAAAACTATAATGTTCTGGTGTACAAGGAACAAGAGAAGGATGGGAGGTGGGCCCACAAGAAGATCTATTGATGGAATAAAGGCCACAGCGGGAAGTACCGCCTCGGAGTGTGGCGTTCTTTTACAGTGCGGTTTTAAATGAACTTTCTTCCACGTACTACCAAGCTGTGGAATGAGCTTCCTTGTGCGGTGTTCCCAGGGTGGTACGACATGGGTACCTTCAAAAAAAGCGCGCAAACCATCCTTAAAGGCCGGCAACGCTCCTGTGATTCCTCTGTTGCTGCAAGAGAATAAGGGCGGCGCTGATTACTTAACATCAGGTGACGAGTACGGTCGTTTGTCCTCCTCTACCATAAATAGTACATTTCCAATTTTGGCTACTGACAGAGGAAAATGGTTACAGTTGGAAGCCATTGTTGAAAGAGGGACACAGACGGATTTCGAGGCAGAAGATTAGTTTAGCATCAGTGTATATCTTAATATTATTCTAATAATAGCTTAAGGCATAATTATCATTATTATTATCTTTATATATATAATTCTTCTGTATGTGTGTTGACAGTGAACTCCATATATAATTCTCCTGCTCATGTGTATGTTAGTGAACACATTCTTACGGCTGGACCGATTTTTAAAATTTAAGACGTGTGTACAGGACAACGTCTGTCGTGTCCGCTAATCTTATATATAAAATTCTCGTGTCACAATGTTAGTTACCTTACTCCTCCGAAACAGCTTTACTGATTTTTACCAAATTTTATATGCATATCCAGTAGGTCTGAGAATGAGCTAATATCTATTTTTCACCACAAATATTTTGTTAAATTTGTGTTAATATCTTGTTAATTTGACGACTCATATAGCCCAGTGGTTAGTCTTATGTTAAAAGTTACAACGTCACGGCCTGTTCCTGTGCATTAGATTATAGTTTTGTTTTAGTCAATTCGCTATTCGGTCCTCCATTCAAGTAAGTGAGATATCCGTCCGGGGGAGACCGGCAGGGAGCGCCGCGCTTCTCGCGCTCGGCGGTACTCGTTATTGGAGAAAACAAGTAAGTGAGATATCCGTCCGGGGAGAACGGCAGGGAGCGCCGCGCTTCTCGCGCTAGGCGGTACTCGCTATTGAGGAATCGACCGTACCCGCTATTGGGGCCGACCGTACTCGCTTTTGGGGCCGATCGTACTCGCTTTTGGAATTTGCGCAGCGCGCCCAACACCACCGGAGCCGCCGCCGCCGGCGATGTACACTTATTATCACAACACTCAACTCGACATAATAACCTGAAAATGATCGTACTCGTTATCATTAGAGTAGTCGCCGTGTGTAACAACCACGTCTTTCAACTATAATAAATAATAATATATTGTAACATTTTATAATCATGAGAAATCGCGTGACGCGTCCGTCACGAGGAAATATCATGATAATATTATATTATTATGTTATTATAATATTATGTTGGCTGTTGTTCGTTTGCACACACACAACTCTGCTCGGCGACGATTCGTCCTCGGACGAATCACCTGGCGTAGGGCTGAGTATCAACAGATTGCAGCACGACGCTCCTCTACCGAGCACAACACCCCGCCAGGAACGTAAGTCGTCTACAGACTATTCCGAGCCCCGACATCGAACTGAGGTCAATTCGAAACTTCGACGCCGTGGTGCACGTGTTAATACCGCTCGCACCGTTCGTCGCGTTCCAAATGGGCTTCGACGTCGCGTCTTACGAATAAAACGCGACTAGTAAAGTCACATTGTTTAGAGCCTCCCGACACTCGGGGCTCCACAGTGAGTATATCCTTGCCGGATTCGGCTAGGCTGGCTTCGGCCTTAGAGGCGTTCAGGCATAATCCCGCGGATGTTAGCTTCGCACCACCGGCCGCTCGGCCGACTGCATGAACCAAATGTCCGAAACTGCGGTTCCTCTCGTACTGAGCAGTATTACTGTCGCAACGACACGCCATCAGGAGGGTAAAACTAACCTGTCTCACGACGGTCTAAACCCAGCTCACGTTCCCTTTTGATGGGTGAACAATCCAACGCTTGGCGAATTTTGCTTCGCAATGATAGGAAGAGCCGACATCGAAAGATCAAAAAGCAACGTCGCTATGAACGCTTGGACGCCACAAGCCGGTTATCACTGTGGTAACTTTTCTGGCACCTCTTGCTAAAAACTCTTCATACTAAAGGATCGATAGGCCGTGCTTTCGCAGTCCCTATGTGTACTGAACATCTGGATCAAGCCAGCTTTTGCCCTTTTGCTCCACGCGAGGTTTCTGTCCTCGCTGAGCTGGCCTTAGGACACCTGCGTTATTCTTTGACAGATGTACCGCCCCAGTCAAACTCCCCGCCTGGCAGTGTCCTCGAACCGGATCACACGGGAGTTGTACGGCGACGAGCGTTGCCGCCACGTCGCCACTCTGCACGCTTGGAACGAAACACCGTACGCCCGCCGATATTATCGACCACGCACCGCTTCCGCCAAACCGAGTAAGTAATGAAACAATGAAAGTAGTGGTTTTTCAGCGACGACCGCGAACGATCTCCCACTAATGCTACACCTCTCATGTCTCTTACAATTCCAGACTAGAGTCAAGCTCAACAGGGTCTTCTTTCCCCGCTGATTCTCCCAAGCCCGTTCCCTTGGCTGTGGTTTCGCTAGATAGTAGATAGGGACACTACCCTTCCCAAGGACTTGTCAACCTTTTGGTTATAAAGATCTACATCCCGTTTGCGCCAAGCCACTACGAGTCCGACACCAATGGAGGGCACTGATACCCAGTGAGCTCCCTTCCCCCATAGCCCCCGTGTCGGTAAAGCTACCTCCACCACGTTTGACGGGTAACCGCCGAGGAACCTTTCGGAACCATCTACTTTAGATCAATTGAAGGCCACCGCGCCCGTTGCTCGGATAACCGAGATGAGGTGGCTACTTGGCCAACTTTTTTGGGTGAGCACCCTGAAGTACAGCTGAACACCCTATACCGACTGTCCACTAACAGACGTGACAACATACATCTCGCCTGTTTCCAACATTCCCTCAAGGTACTAGTGAGTAGATAGGGACATAATCCACCTCCTTCCCATGGTCTTACCGACCTTTCGGTCATCAAGACCTAGGTTCCGACCGAAACAGCGGGAGATGTACCGGTCCGGATATTCAGGTCCAGTACATTTCTTGACTCCCTACAAGTTCTCATTTTTTGCGTCCCTAGATGGCCCTCTCCCCCTTTCTGGGGGCGGCCGACCACAGCTATGGCTTCGTCGTCGGGCACTCCTTCTTCATCTTCTTCTCTTCTCTAAATCTTCCTTTCTGCGTCTTCGTTACCATCCTGGCTTACCCCTCCATCTCTCTCCTGTCACGGTACCAACTTGTGGCAAATCTAACTAACCGCGAGAAGTTCTCCTCTGAGGACACTAGGTCTCCGTGATAAATTGGTCCCGGATTCTTCCTCTCCAGATGGTTCAATAGTTCGCCTCTAGCTTCATCGTACAAGCTGCATTCCCACAGCACGTGGTCGCGGTACTCATCCGTCACACCACATGGACAAGTGCCATCCCCCTCAAGCCCCAAGTCCCTAAGCCGGCCGTTCAAACTCCCATGACCCGTCAACAGCTGCGACGTGTAGTGGTCGGGCTGCACCCACGCCGCTAGGAGTCTTTCCCCGACACATGGGAAGAAGCGTCTGAGATCTCCACCTCTTTCCTCACGATCCCAGCGCTGCTGCCACATGTTTACCACTTCGGAGTGGATGTCCTTTTTCAATACCGCGAGCTCCTTTTTTACCCTGTCACCCTTCGTCGCTTCTATCTTGCCCGCGCGATAAACTTCCAGTTCGGCTGGAAGTACCCCAGCTAGCACTGGCAGTGCGGCCGTACTTGTTGAGCGGTACGCCTTGGTGAGGAGCACCAACGACGTTCGTTGTGTTCTGAGCAACCGGCTGGACACCACATACAGGAGCGACCTGTGATACCAGATGCTCGCCGCGTAAGTAATGGTTGCAACGTACGTCCCCCTGTACAAGATCTTAAGTGCCTTGTATCGTATGCCCCAAGAAGTTGAAGATACCCTTGCCATCTTCCCGAAGCACGTCGCGGCTCGCTCTCCGATATGCAAGGCGTGATCGGCGAATGACCCCTTTCCATCAATCGTTATGCCTAAGATTTTAACTGATTCAACCGCACGGATAGAATCTCCTCCCATTCTAATGACCGGGGGTCGCCCGAGAGAGCCCTTCAAAGTTATAGACTTGGTTTTCACCGACGAAAACCGGAGTCTATTCCTAGCTCCCCATTCCGAGATTCTCTCGAGCGTCACCGCGGCATTGGTCTCAATAACAACCCTTGAGTTTCCTTCGATGAGTAGCGTTACGTCGTCCGCGTACGCTATCATCCTGACCCCTTGTGGTACGCTCAGCTCCAAAAGGTCATTCAACAGTATATTCCACAGTGTGGGACCTAATACGGATCCCTGTGGGCACCCCATTGTGGAAAGTTTCCATACGACCTCTCCTCCTGCGAACATTCCCACCCACCTATTCAGAAAGTAAGAGCATAAGCACCTGTAGATGTTCGGAGGGCAGCCGCCCTGCTTGTATTTAAGCAGGACCATAGGCCACCACGCGTTGTCAAACGCCCCTGATATGTCCAGAGTTGGGGTAAATAGAGCTAACGACTCAAGCTCGTCTAGCTCCCTCCTCTTCTCCTCTACCGCCTCCCGAAGGAGGCGCTCCGAAGTGTCCATGTTCGTATAACAAGCTTATTAGTATATATTGTTATTAAATATACCAACAAAACAATAAATAGAAAAACAAAAATAAAGTCAAAAACTAAAAGCTAACTACGAGTCCTGTCTCTTCCCTAACACTTCTTAATACCTAATTACCTAACAACTACCTACTGTCTAATAATAACTAATTCCTAAAAGCTAACTAAATAATATGAGTCAAAACACTAACACAAAAGAAATACAGTAAACAAAGTAATTAACTAATGACCGTCATAAATCAAATAGCAAAAAATTCAAGTCACACAAAAGAAATACAGTAAACAAAGTAATTAGCTAATGACCGTCATAAATCAAAGCGGATTAATTCAGGTCACGTACGCACCTTAGCTCCGCCCACTACACAGACACTCGCGAACGTCGAACACAGGCTCCACCCACACGACGCGATTGGCCGAACGAGCAGCGAATAGTGACACGGCGCGAGAACTTGGGCGGCGACTAACGCGGAGAGCACAAAACAAGTCCGCTCGCTACGAGAGCCGACGACGAAGTCGAAGCCGAAGAAGAAGTAGATAGGGACAGCGGGAATCTCGTTAATCCATTCATGTGCGTCACTAATTAGATGACGAAGCGTTTGGCTATCTCAAGAGAGTCATAGTTGCTATCGCCGGGCGGGGGGTCTGGGGGGCTGGCAAGCCCCCCATCGCACCCGGCCCGACGTCGGATGGCGGTACTTACTGTCTGCCTTTCTAACTGCTAGAATCCCAACGCACACCGCCTACTAGGTAGGTTACAGCACAACAGCTTTCGCTCCAGTCCCGGTATAGTGCGTTGGTCAGACGTAGAGAGTCACAGACAACTAATTACGACTCTTCAATTTCGCCTCTTAACCCAGACGGCAAGCACCCCCAGTCACGGTACTCCACAGACGTTTCGCCCATACGAACCGGAGGCGGATATCGGGACCCAGCCCACACTGGCCGTCTCCGACTGTCTAATAACAGACGTGACAACGTACATCGCGCCTGTTTTGCTCCCGTTATCTCCACCATTTTTGCCCGCGCTTGCTTGAATTTCTTCACGTTGACATTCAGAGCACTGGGCAGAAATCACATTGCGTCAACACCCGCGAAGGCCATCGCAATGCTTTGTTTTAATTAGACAGTCGGATTCCCCTTGTCCGTGCCAATTCTGAGCTGACCGTTGAACGGCGGTCGTACAGTACCGCGCCGATCGCGCACGAGACGAAACCGACGCGGACTTACGGCTAGGAAGATCCGCGAAAGGCCGGAACGCGGGTCTGGATTCAGCACGACGCGCGAGACCACCTTGCTATGGAGACACGCGCGAGCATCGACCAGGCCCGGCACCGGCCGCATCCGCTTCCCGTCCAAACCCGACACGCCCCGGTCCTCAGAGCCAATCCTTATTCCGAAGTTACGGATCCAATTTGCCGACTTACCTTACCTACATTATTCTATCGACTAGAGGCTCTTCACCTTGGAGACCTGCTGCGGATATGGGTACGAGCCGGCGCGACATCTCCACGTACATCCCTCACCTGAATTTTCAAGGTCCGCAGAGAGTATCCGGACACCGCCGCAAATGCGGTGCTCTTCGCGTTCCGAACCATATCTCCCTTCTATAGGATTCCATGGAACTCGAACGCTCAGGCAGAAAAGAAAACTCTTCCCGGACCACTCGGCGGCGTCTTCAGGCTCACGGGTTACCCCGTCGTACACTCGCTTGAGAAACGAGAGAACGATTATTGAAACGGTTCCGCTGCCGGGTTCCGGAATAGGAACCGGATTCCCTTTCGCTCAAAGGGCGTTATTTATCATATACATAAAATATATATACACGCCGCATCGACATAAGATCTCTCCTTGAGCTTAGGATCGATTGACTCGCGAGCAACTACTGTTCACGCGAAACCCTTCTCCACGTCAGTCCTCCAGGGCCTCGCTGGAGTATTTGCTACTACCACTAAGATCTGCACCGACGGAGGCTCCAGGCGGGCTCACGCCCAGACCCTTCTGCGCACTCCGCCGCGCACGTCCTACTCGTTACGACATAATACGCGTGCGCTTTGACACGCACGCGCCTATTGCCGGTAACGGTAGTGTATAGGCAAAACGCTTCAGCGCCATCCATTTTCAGGGCTGGTCGCTTCGGCAGGTGAGTCGTTGCACACTCCTTAGCGGATTCCGACTTCCATGGCCACCGTCCTGCTGTCATGAGCGACCAACGGCTTTCATGGTGTCCCATGAGCGTTTTTTAGGCGCCTTAACACTACGTTTGGTTCATCCCACAGCGCCAGTTCTGCTTACCATTGGCCCACTTGGCACCGTCATCAGATCTCCGGCTTCATCGTTCGAGTAAGCCGGAGTTCTCATCCATTTAAAGTTTGAGAATAGGTTGAGGTCGTTTCGGCCCCAATGCCTCTAATCATTCGCTTTACCGGATGAGACTGTTACGAGTCGACGCCAGCTATCCTGAGGGAAACTTCGGACGGAACCAGCTACTAGATGGTTCGATTAGTCTTTCGCCCCTATACCCAGTTCCGACGATCGATTTGCACGTCAGAATCGCTACGGTCCTCCATCAGGGTTTCCCCTGACTTCGACCTGACCAGGTTCACCATCTTTCGGGTCCCAGCATCTGTGCTTAGAGCGCACCCGCATTCGCTGATTGGAAACAAGACGCCTCGGGAGTGCGAGAGATCGATTTTTGACGACCGACGCTCCATCCTCCCTGAGCGCGCGACAAGCGCGTGCCTTCACTTTCGT
Organism: Leptidea sinapis; assembly: GCF_905404315.1. Classification (NCBI taxonomy): domain Eukaryota; kingdom Metazoa; phylum Arthropoda; class Insecta; order Lepidoptera; family Pieridae; genus Leptidea; species Leptidea sinapis. Next base: position 121,821 of record NC_066309.1, on the reverse strand, counting down.
TGCGCCTTTCAGTTTTGTCTGTTTGAATTCATAACTCAATGACTCGCACACATGCTAGACTCCTTGGTCCGTGTTTCAAGACGGGTCCTGCGAGTGCCCGAAACAGTAACATCGCCGACTGATACGCGCACAGTCCGAGACTACACGACTGCGACGACAGCGGCGTCGCGTCAGTATCCGGGCAGGATGTCGACGACGACTCTCGCTCGCGTCGGGCCGGACCCGTCCCCGGATGGAGACGCGTGCCCGTTTCATGACAAGTACCGTCCGCCACCGGCCGGCGATCGTCACGGTCGGACGGCTGTGCGCGTGAACGCGCAGCCGCCCGGCTCCCGGGCAACGCTTAGGCCGAACAGACGAACGGGTCGCGATGCATAATGTGTACTAAGAGAAGTGCACGCCGTCCGGGTGCGTCAACGGCGGCGACCGGTGTACGCGAGCACGAGTCTCGCGCACATCGCGGCACGCTGCCGTACGCCCCGGAGTGACGATGAATCTCTACGTTCGTTCATTCGAGTTTCGCAGGTTTACCCCTGAACGGTTTCACGTACTCTTGAACTCTCTCTTCAAAGTTCTTTTCAACTTTCCCTCACGGTACTTGTTCGCTATCGGTCTCGCGGTTATATTTAGCCTTAGATGGAGTTTACCACCCACTTAGGGCTGCACTCTCAAGCAACCCGACTCTGAGGAGAGTCCCTCTCGCGGACTCGCTCCGTCGCTACGGGCCTGGCACCCTCTATGGGAAAACGGCCCCGTTCAAGACGAACTTGGACGGGAGCGGCGACCGCGAGAAAGCGAAACCTCCCTAACACCACATGTCCCGCGACCGTGACGACCGCGGGATTCGGCGCTGGGCTTATCCCTGTTCGCTCGCCGCTACTGAGGGAATCCTGGTTAGTTTCTTTTCCTCCGCTTACTAATATGCTTAAATTCGGCGGGTGATCCTCCCTGATCTGAGGCCAACGATAAAAAGTATGAGGCAGACACGATATCCGTCAGCGCAGCGACACCGTCGTGCGCGCGCCGCCAATAAGTCTCAACGACGTATCGTCGACCCGCGCACGTACCGCGATCGAAGCGCCCTTCGGACGTCGAGTCCGCCTACTCGTTTGCACGCTCACGTCGGGCCGAAATAACACGTGCAGCGCACGGGACGCGAACCGAAGGCGCACGCATGCCGTTCACATAGAGAACTATGCATAGATTAATTAAAATTAATCACGAGATATCCGCGTGTGACAGCGAACGAGCGCGCCCCGGTACCGCGCCCATCTCCGTGACCCACGTCGGGCGTGAGGCGGAGACGGCGTTGCACGCGAACAGCACCACGCGTTGCGGCTTATTTTACATTTTCGAATGGATCGAGCGGGTAAAGGCAGCGAAGCACCGAAACCAAACCCGGACGTGGCAGCGCAGCCGAAAGTACCAACCTCGACCGCTCCTGAGGCGGCGCCCGACAACTGCATGGATTTCGTGCCGGAAGGAGGGCAACAGCCCTCAGGTGCAGCCCCTGACGCTACTCATCAGAAGAGGACCGACGGTGTCTCTATGACCGCCACTTGTAAAGAGGTTCGGACTCCCATAGAGACCAAATCGCGCTCCATAGACTGGTGGCAGCAAGGGGCCGGGAAAGAGGATCAGACAAAGGAGCTGGAGGACAGTCTACTGCACAGCGATGGCAGCCCAGACCGATCCACCTCCACTCCTTAAACTCATACAAATCAACCTTCAGCACAGCTACACCGCGACGGCTAACCTGCTACGTTTGCTGGAGGGAAACACCGAGACCATAGCCCTAATCCAGGAGCCGTGGATTAGGAAAGGCAATATATGTGGTCTCAACAACATCGGAGGCAAACTTTTAACTGCTACCGAAGGTAAACCACGTTCATGTATTTATACTCCACGACATGTAACGACCACCATTATAAATGAGCTATGTTCCAGAGATCTAACCGCTGTGAAGCTCCAGGCAGATGACCGCCTAGGCCTATCAGACGTGGTCATAACGTCGGTCTATTTGCCGGGGGAAGAGGAGGTACCAACACCGGAGCTCACCGCGCTAGTCAGCTACTGCGAGACAGAGAGGCTGGAACTAATCATCTCCGCTGACTCCAACGCACATCACACCATCTGGGGCAGCCAAAACACCAATAAAAGAGGTAAGGACTTACTTACATACCTTTTCTCAACTAACCTTAATATACTTAACAGGGGCTCCGAGCCTACCTAGGCGCGAGCCCAAACTATAATCGACCTAACACTGGCAACCGACCATGTCTCTTCTCTCGTCAATGACTGGCACGTGTCAGACGAACCTTCATGCTCGGATCACAGATGGATTAGGTTCAACCTTCGCTTAAACATCAAACCTGCCCTGCCAAGGCGGAACCCGCGTAAAACGGACCGCACCAAATACGACAGATTGGTGAGAAATGGTTATGGCCATTTCCCTACCAGACGATTATAACGGTACCGCACGTATAGAAACTCATGTAACTAACATAACTCAAACACTTATCAACAGCTATGAACAGACGTGTCCTCTTACTTCGACAAAGCCCAACTCAATCGACAAAAGTGTGTGGTGGGGTCCAGAGTTAGATAGGCTGCGCTGCAAATTAAGGAAGCTATTCAACAGAGCCAAAAATACCCGGGCACCAGACGACTGGGATGCATACAAACAGGCCCAATATCGTTTCAAGAGGCGCATCCGCGAAAGGAAGAGAGAAAGCTGGAGAGCTTCTGTACTAACATTGAATCCACAAACCAAGCGGCTAAAGTAAAAAACATCCGTTCACGTGACCCAGAGCGTAATCTAGGTTGCTTGAAAAAATCTGACGGCACATACACCAAATCCGACCCCGAGACCTGCGAACTACTCCTGCAAACTCACTTCCCTGGATGCCGCATCACCAACAACCAGACGTGGGAGGAAGTGGCGTCGCAGAGCAACACACCGGATCAAACGGTTTGGACCACAGCTCACAGGGTGGTAGACAAAGACAAGGTAATGTGGGCAATTAACAGCTTTCTTCCATTTAAATCAGGAGGCCTGGACGGGATCTTCCCAGGACTGCTACAATGGAGCGGTATGGGGCCGCTAGCAGCGCATTTAACTGCTATCTATAGGGCATGCCTGGCCTACAAATACATACCGCTCCAGTGGAGGGAGGTAAAAGTGGTATTTATCCCTAAGCCCGGCAAAAGTGATTACACAAATCCCAAATCGTACAGGCCAATCAGTCTCACATCATTTTTGTTGAAGACTCTAGAGAGACTCTGCGATAGGGATATTAGGGAAAATGCCCTCATACAAAAACCGCTACATGACAACCAACACGCCTATACTCAGGGCAGATCAACCGAATCCGCACTCTATTGCGTAACATCTCTCGCAATGAAAGGATTATCACGTAAACAATCAACCTTGGGTGCTTTTATTGATATCGAAGGCGCCTTCGACATAACCTCTTTCACTAGCATAGGCCGAGCGCTAGCCACTCATGATGTAGATCCTACAATTGCCGGGTGGATAGACAGCATGTTGAGGCATAGGGCGATACGATTCACTGTGAACACCAGTACTAGATGTGTGGTGGCAACGGGCTGCCCACAAGGAGGGGTACTCTCGCCGCTGCTCTGGAACCTTGTGGTAGATGAGCGCATCACAAGGCTAAACAAAAAGAAACTGTACACGGTGGGCTATGCTGACGACCTCGCCATTCTAATAACAGGACCAGTCGAGAGCGTCTTATGTAGCCTCATGAGATCTGCTTTTAAAATTTTGGAAGAATGGTGCGCGCAACACAAACTCACAGCTTATCCGTCAAAGACGGAACTAATACCATCATTAACAAACGCAGCCTTGGTAATCTAACATTACCAAAGCTGTTCAACACTGAACTAAGCCTTACTAAAGAAGTTAAATACCTGGGGGTTATACTGGATAGTAAGTTGCTTTCGAACAAACACCTTGAAAACAAGCTGGAAAAAGCATGCATCATCTTTTGGCAGTGCAGAAGACTTATAGGCAGAACCTGGGGTCTTGCTCCAAAGATAAGCAGATGGCTCTATACAGCAGTCATCAGACCAATTATCTCCTACGGAGCAATAGCGTGGTGGCCCAGGACAGAGCTTGTGACAGTACAAACCAAGCTGCAGCGTTTCCAGCGGCTGGCCTGCGCAGCCATAACAGGATGCATGCGTACCACGCCTTCCTCGGCCCTTGAAACTATTCTAGGGCTAACACCACTCGACATACACTTTCAACAAGAAGCGACAATGGCGAATCTACGTCTAAAGCTGTTGGGTGTATGGAAGAATGTAGACGGCCTAACAGATAAGCTCTGGAATAGGGTAACAAAGGATTATCCACTCTGTGAGGCACCATGTGATAAGATACCTAAAACAAATACCTTCCATAAAAACTATCACATACAGCTATATGAGAAAGATGCTGACCAGTCAGGTGTAAACGAATTAAGAATTTACACAGACGGCTCGAAAATGGCTACTGGAACTGGTGCCGGCATATTCTCACAGGAACTAAACATACACATTTCCATACCCTTGGGCACACACAGCTCCATCTTCCAATGTGAGTGCGTAGCCATCAAGGAAGCCGCCAGCGCTATATTAAGAAGAAAGGTACATGGCCACAACATCAGATTTCTTTCTGACAGTATGGCGGTACTAACAGCGCTGAAGGGTACAACACAACTCAGCACTAATACACGAATGTCACCAAACCCTGGAGTAAGTTGCCTCTTATAACCAGGTAACTCTGCAATGGATCAAGGGACATAGTGGTTCGTTGGGTAATGATGCAGCGGATGAGCTTGCAAGGCGGGCATCGGCAAATATAGTGTCTGGTCCATTGCCACTTCTGCCACTGCCCTTCAGCCAAATGCGCTCATGGATACGCTCTCTCACCAACGACCTACACACACCCGATGGATGAATGTCTCAAGCTGTAGACAGTCGAAGGTAGCGATACCTGCACTATCATCCAAACTGACACGTAGACTTATGAGCCTCAACAGATATGACATCCGTATAATGGTGGGCACCCTAACGGGTCACTTTTTAATGGTAACGGGCCTTTTCACAATCGGCGTAACGGACAGTCCTAAGTGCAGAGGTTGTCTGACCGAAGACGAAACGGTCGCCCACGTAATCCTGGAATGTGCGGGGGTGGCCAACCAACGGGCAAAAACCTTAACCAATACGAGGTCGCTCCAAGAAGTCTGTGAACACCCCAGGAATGTTCTGAACTTCTGGAAGGAGCTGGGCTGGTTGGAGTAACCGGCCATTACTGCACGCAAAATGGACCCTTTTTTTTTATTTTTTTTTGTTTTGAGAGGAGGAAATACTGTTACGTATTTACGCCCCGGAACGGGGCGTAATATGTCGGACTCGAAGGTCCGCGTAAGCGGACGCCCCATACCGACTAAAACCTCCTCTGTGCTGTTAGCAGCCCTGGCTTTCACAGCGAAGTAGGACGTGGGCCGTGGAGGCCGCAAAGACTACGCAACAACAGTCGCGTCTCCTAAGGAGACTCGAACCTCAGACCGGCTGTGTGCTTGTGGGAAGGAGAGAGAATGAAAATGAAAATGAAGATGAGATGAAGATGAAAAGATGAGACGAACACACTCGCCGGCGATTGTGGTGATGTTTAGTGTAATGTATGTAAGTGTGTGTGTATATGTTTATGATTGTATGTCTGTATGTTTGTATGTGTGTAAGTTGTGTAAATGTTAGTGTGCATGTATGTTTGTGTTTGTGTCTGTTTGTGGAGTGTGTTTGTGGTTGTGTAAGTGGTGTATGTCAGTCCGTCAGTCAGTCCGTGTGTGAGTGAGTGTAGTGAAACGATTACAGGACGAGGACTAACGTCTCGTCGGGTATCAAAACAATGTGTGGTGTATCTAAGGTGCGGGCGCTGGCCATCGTCCGAGTGACGAGTGCCAGTGGTTTGCGGTGGTTGACCGCGGCTACGCCTGCGAAGGCGGTGTGTGCGTGTCTGTGTCAGTGTTTGTGTGGGTGTCGCGTTCGCGATGGTGATGTCGTCATCCGCGTCTACCGTTACGTGTCTGGGACGTCTTATTGGGTTGAGACTATGGTGAAGGGGGGTGTACCCGCATGCCTTCCTAACCAAGATGTTGGGATGGTTAGGCGCCTTGTCAAAGAAGCGTCGCGAGATCTCTTTAAAGTGTTGAGCTATCGTCGGAAGCTCTAGGTCGCGGTGAAGGTCAACGTTTCGGATGAACCACGGGGCTACGGTTGCCATGCGCGTGAATTTATTTTGAACTACTTGCAAACGACGTAAGTAGCTCGGTCGGGTGTGCGCGAAAACGACGCTTGCGTATGACAGTATGGGCCGTACGATGGTTTTGTACAGCGTCACTTTGAGTTTGAGCGGAAGTTTGCTTCGCCCACACACAAGTGGATAAAGGCGACTGAGGACAAATCGGGCTCTATTGCATACCGTATCAATATGTTTCTTGAAGTTCATATTGCTGTTGAACGTGACTCCTAAGTATTTGTAATCCTTCACCCACGGTATGGGTGTTTCATACAATTTAATGACGTCGGTCGGTCGTTTTTTAGCGCAGATGCTATTCGCGTTACCGAAGAGTACCGCTGCACTCTTGGTGGGGTTCACTTCAATCCGCCATTTTCTGAACCAGTTGCCTAGTTCAGTTCGGCGGCTTGAAGTACTTTAATGTTCCTGCTCAAGGTTGAGCGGTTCAATAGAGCGGAGCCAAAGTAGAGTGCCGTATCGTCAGCGTACTGAGCGAGCTGGACACTCGGAAACTTGGGAATGTCGCTCGTGAAGAGCGACAAAAGAGTGGGAGAGAGGACTGAACCCTGTGGCACGCCAGACCTGATGGGTCTGGGTGAGGATAGGGTGCCCTCTACTCGATATCGGAAGGAGCGATCAGTAAGGTAGGCTCGTATGATGCGCACGAGCCTGTCTGGCACTCCCAGTTGATACAGCTTGAATACTAAGCCGTTGTGCCATACCTTGTCGAATGCCTTCGCGACATCGAAAAACACGGCTGCCGTGGTAGCGTGAAGTTGACGCCGTACAAGAATGTACTCGGTGAGTCGGTGAGCCTGCTGGGGACACGAGTGAGCGGTTCTGAATCCGAACTGTATGTCGGGTATCAGGTTGAGCTCCGCGATGTAATGATTAAGACGCGCGAGAATTGATCTTTCATAAAGTTTCCCGATCGAGTTAATTAAGCTAATAGGCCTATAGCTACTCGGATTAGCTTTAGGTTTATTGGGTTTTGGGATACCGATAACAATGGAATCTTTCCATTGTTCGGGGAACGCGCTATTAGACAATAGAATATTAAAAATGGTAACCAATAAAGTAATAAGAGTCGAGGGTAGGTTTTTAAGAACCCTATTGTACTATAGTGTCGGGCCCCGGGGTCTTCTTGGAGTGAAGCTCCTTAATGATTAGCTTCACCTCTTCGTAAGAGGTGGGTTTTATTACATCGCCTGAAGGGCTCAGAGCGGAGCGACGTTCAACTTGACGATCAACTTCGTCAACGTGTGTCGGGTCGGCTGCTGCATTTGGAGAGCACTGACTCTCGAGACTATCGGCGAGGCATTCAGCCTTCTCATCGTCATCGAGCGCCGGCTGCAGTCCCGGTCTGTCCAAAGGAGGCGTGACAGTGGGCGGCTCCTGTTTGAACGCGCGAGGCAGCTTACAGAAAGCCACATGTGATGGCTTCATGCCAACGTTCGCCGCGGAGTTCCGCGATATGTTCCCCGTACCACCCGCTGTAGGTAGCGGAGGTGGCGCCTATTCTCGACCGACGGATACCTGTCGTAAAGTCTAGTGGCTCTGTGCTTCTGTGTGAGTAAGTTCCTGACCTCTGGAGGCAGGTTTAGGCGATGCGGTTGCATCGTCGGAACCTGCCTGGAGCAGGCCTTGATCCTATTCTGTATATGTGACGTCACATGAGAGATAGCACTATAAGCCGTGTCGACCGAGTCGATGACGTCCGGTATAAGGTCAAGGTCGTCGGACTTGATAGACTCGAGATCCTTTTCCAGCCGTTGCCAGTCGATCACTGTTTTCGTCGGTGGTTGAAAGTTAACCGGTGGGCCTAGATTTAGAACGACGGGCCGGTGGTCTGACTCTAATTCGTGAAAAACCTCGATTGAATTTACATTGAGCGTTACGTTCTTAAGTAACGCAACGTCTGGAATGTCGGGTCGGTGCGCGACGTTATCCGGATAATGTGTTGGTTCGTCGGGTGCTATTACTGAAAAGTTCAGCGTGTCTGTCAGCGAATCTAATAAGATTCCGTTTCTATTTGTGGCTCTACTGTTCCAGCTGGAGTGTTTGGCGTTAAGATCGCCGCCCACTATGACTGCAGCCCCGTGGCCGAGTAATGCTTCTATATCTGTGTATAATACTTTTTTGTTGGGCGGAAGATAAGCTGAAATAACAGTGAGGACCGGAGGATCTATAGGTATACAGAGACCTTTTAAAATAAATGAGGGTGCCGCCAATATGGGTGCAAAATGGACCCATGCTAGTGGTTTAATTGCGGAAACAGGAGCCCCTATACCATACCATACCATACCCCCTCCGCCGCCATCCATATTGCTGAAATCATAATTTTGTGCGGCGGCAATCTTGGATTTCAAATATGATTTCAAAATCGTTCTCTGCACCCTTGAGAACCTCGGGTACGATATCCATATTGCTGAAATAATAATTTTGTCCGGCTTCCATCTTGGATTTCAAATATGATTACAAAATCGTTCTCTGCACCCTCAAGAACCTCGAATACGATACCCATAATGTTGTCATCATAATTTTGCGCGGCGGCCATCTTGGATTTCAATAATGATCACAGAATTGTTCACTGCACCCTCGAGAACTCCGGACACGATATCCATATTGCTAAAATCATAATTTTGTGCGGCGGCTATCTTGGATTTGAAAACTGATCGCCAAATCGTTCTCTGCAGCCTCGAGAATCTCGGGAACGATATCCATATTGCTGAAATCATAATTTTGTGCGGCGGCCATCTGAGATTTCAGAAATGATCAGAAAATCGTTCTCTGCACCCATGAGAACCTAGGACACGATATCCATATTGCTGAAAACATAATTGTGTGCGGCAGCCCTCTTGGATTTCAAAAATGATAACAGAATTGTTCTCTGCACCCTCGAAAACCTCGGATACGATACCCATAATGTTGTAATCATAATTTTGTGCGGTGGCCATCTTCGTTTTAAAAAATGATACCAAAATCGTTCTCTACACCCTCGAGAACCTTGGACACGATATTCATATTGCTGAAAACATAATTGTGTGTGACAGCCATCTTGAATTTCAAAAATGATCACAGAATTGTTCTCTGCACCCTCGAGAACCTCGGACACGATATCCATATTACTGAAATCATAATTTTGTGCGGCGGCAATCTTGGATTTGAAAAATGATCACCAAGTCGTTTTCTGCACCCTGGAGAACCTCGGACACGATAGTCATATTGCTGAAATCATAATTTTATGCGTCTGCCATCTTGGATGTCAAATAAGATCACAAAATCGTTCTCTTCACCCTCGAGAATCTTGGGTACGAAATCGATATTGCTGAAATCATAATTTTGTGCGGCGGCAACCTTTGATTTCATATATGATCACAAAATTGTTCTTCGCACCCTCAAAAACCTCGGATACGATACCCATAATGTTGTAAACATAATTTGTTGCGGTGGCCATCTTCGTTTTCAAAAATAATTACAAAAACGCTCTCTGCACCCACGAGAACCTCGGACACGATATCTATATTGCTGAAAACATAATTGTGTGCGGCAGCCCTCTTGGATTTCAAAAATGATCACAGAATTGTTCTCTGCACCCTCGAGAACTCCGGACACGATATCCATATTGCTGAAATCATAATTTTAAGCGGCAGCCATCTTGGATGTCAAATAAGATCACAAAATCATTCTCTGCACCCTCGATAACCTCGAATACGATATCCAGATTGCTGAAATCATAATTTTGTGTGGCAGCCATCTTGGATTTCAAAAATGATCACAGAATTGTTCTCTGCAACCTCGAGAATCTCGGGAGCGATATCCATATTGATGAAAACATAATTTTGCACGGCGTCCATCTTGGATTTAAAAATGATCCTAAAATTGTTTTCTGCACCCTCGAAGACCTCAGATACGATACCCATAATATTATAATCATAATTTTGTGCGGTGGCCATCTTCGTTTTTAAAAATGATACCAAAATAGTTCTCTACACCCTCGAGAACCTCGGACACGATATTCATATTGCTTAAAACATAGTTGTGTGTGGCACCCATCTTGGATTACAAAAGTGATCACAGAATTGTTTTCTGCTCCTTCGTTTTCGAGGGTGCAGAGAACTCTATCCTCGGACACGATATCCATATTGCTGAAATCATAATTTTGTGCGGCGGCCATCTTGGTTTTGAAAAATGATCACCAAATCGTTCTCTGCACCCTCGAGAACCTCGGATACGATATCCATATTGCTGAAATCATAATATTATGCGGTGGCCATCTCGGATGTCAAATATAATCACAAAATCGTTCTCTGCACCCTCGAGAAACTCGGACACGATATCCATATTTTTGTGATCATAATCTTGCACGGCGGCCATCTCGGATTTAAAACTGATCACAGAATTGTTCACTGCACCCTCGAGAACCTCGGACAGGATATCCATGTTGCTAAAATCATAATTTTGTGCGGCGGCCATCTTGGATTTGAAAACTGATCGCCAAATCGTTCTGTGCAGCCTCGAGAATCTCGGGAACGATATCCATATTGCTGAAATCATAATTTTGTAATATGGATATCGAGAATCTCGGATACGATACCCATAATGTTGTAATCATAATTTTGTGCGGTGGCCATCTTCGTTTTCAAAAATGATCACAGAATTGTTCTCTGCACCCTCGAGAACCTCGGACACGATATCCATATTGGTAAAATCATAATTTTGTGTGGCAGCCATCTTGAATTTCAAAACTGATCCCAAAATTGTTCTCTGCACCCTCGAAAACCTCGGATACGATACCCATAATGTTGTTATCATAATTTTGTGCGGTGGCCATCTTCGTTTTCAAAAATGATACCAAAATCGTTCTCTACAACCTCGAGAACCTCGGACACGATATCCATATTGCTGAAAACATAATTGTGTGCGGCAGCCCTCTTGGATTTCAAAAATGATAACAGAATTGTTCTCTGCACCCTCGAGAACTCCGGACACGATATCCATATTGCTGAAATCATAATTTTGCACGGCGGCCATCTTGGATTTAAAAATGATCCCAAAATTGTTCTCTGCACCCTCGAAAACCTCGGATACGATACCCATAATGTTGTTATCATAATTTTGTGCGGTGGCCATCTTCGTTTTTAAAAATGATACCAAAATCGTTCTCTACACCCTCGAGAACCTCGGACACGATATTCATATTGCTGAAAACATAATTGTGTGTGGCAGCCATATTGGATTTCAAAAATGATCACAGAATTGTTCTCTGCACCCTCGAGAACCTCGGACACGGTATCCATATTACTGAAATCATAATTTTGTGCAGCGGCCATCCTGGATTTGAAAAATGATCACCAAATCGTTTTTTGCACCCTCGAGAACCTTGGACACGATATCCATATTGCTGAAAATATATTTGTTTACGGCAGCCCTCTTGGATTTCAAAAATGATCACAGAATTGTTCACCGCACACTCAAAAACCTCTGACACGATATCCATATTGCTAAAATCATAATTTTGTGCGGCGGCCATCTTGGATTTGAAAAATGATCGCAAAATCGTTCTCTACACCCTCGAGAATCTTGGGTACGAAATCGATATTGCTGAAATCATAATTTTGTGCGGCGGCAACCTTTGATTTCATTTATGATCACAAAATTGTTCTTCGCACCCTCAAAAACCTCGGATACGATACCCATAATGTTGTAAACATAATTTTTTGCGGTGGCCATCTTCGTTTTCAAAAATAATTACAAAATCGTTCTCTGCACCCACGAGAACCTCGGACACGATATCTATATTGCTGAAAACATAATTGTGTGCGACAGCCCTCTTGGTTTTCAAAAATGATAACAGAATTGTTCTCTGCACCCTCGAGAACTCCGGACACGATATCCATATTGCTGAAATCATAGTTTGCACGGCGGCCATCTTGGATTTAAAAATGATCCCAAAATTGTTCTCTGCACCCTCGAAATACTCGGATGCGATACCCATAATGTTGTAATCATTATTTTGTGCGGTGGCCATCTTCGTTTTCAAAAATGATACCAAAATCGTTCTGTACACCCTCGAGAACCTCGGACACGATATTCATATTACTGCAATCATAATTTTGTGTGGCGGCCATCTTGGATTTCAAAAATGATCACAAAATCGTTCTCTGCACCCTCGAGAAACTCGGACACGATATCCATATTTTTGTGATCATAATCATGCACGGCGGCCATCTCGGATTTAAAAATGATCCCAAAATTGTTTTCTGCACCCTCAAGAACCTCGGACACGATATCCATATTGCTGAAAATATATTTGTTTGCGGCAGCCCTCTTGGATTTCAAAAATGATCACAGAATTGTTCACTACACCCTCGAGAACCTCGGACAGGATATCCATGTTGCTAAAATCATAATTTTGTGCGGCGGCCATCTTGGATTTGAAAAATGATCGCCAAATCGTTCTCTACACCCTCGAGAATCTTGGGTACGAAATCGATATTGCTGAAAACATAATTGTGTATGGCAGCCATTTTGGATTTCAAAAATGATCACAGAATTGTTCTCTGCACCCTCGAGAACCTCGGACACGATATCCATATTACTGAAATCATAATTTTGTGCGGCGGCCATCTTGGATTTAAAAATGATCCCAAAATTGTTCTCTGCACCCTCGAAAACCTCGGATACGATACCCATAATGTTATAATCATAATTTTGTGCGGTGGCCATCTTGCATTTCAAAACTGATCACAGAATTGTTCTCTGCACCCTCGAGAACCTAGGACACGATATCCATATTGCTGAAATCATAATTTTAAGCGGCAGCCATCTTGGATGTCAAATAAGATCACAAAATCATTCTCTGCACCCTCGATAACCTCGAATACGATATCCAGATTGCTGAAATCATAATTTTGTGTGGCAGCCATCTTGGATTTCAAAAATGATCACAGAATTGTTCTCTGCACCCTAGAGAATCTCAGGAACGATATCCATATTGCTGAAAACATAATTTTGCACGGCGTCCATCTTGGATTTAAAAATGATCTTAAAATTGTTTTCTGCACCCTCGAAGACCTCAGATACGATACCCATAATATTATAATCATAATTTTGTGCGGTGGCCATCTTCGTTTTTAAAAATGATACCAAAATAGTTCTCTATACCCTCGAGAACCTCGGACACGATATTCATATTGCTTAAAACAAAGTTGTGTGTGGCACCCATCTTGGATTACAAAAATGATCACAGAATTGTTTTCTGCTCCTTCGTTTTCGAGGGTGCAGAGAACTCTATCCTCGGACACGATATCCATATTGCTGAAATCATAATTTTGTGCGGCGGCCATCTTGGATTTGAAAAATGATCACCAAATTCTTCTTTGCACACTCGAGAACCTCGGGTACGATATCCATATTGCTGAAATCATAATTTTATGCGGTGGACATCTTGGATGTCAGATATAATCACAAAATCGTTCTCTGCACCTTCGAGAAACTCGAACACGATATCCATATTTTTGTGATCATAATCTTGCACGGCGGCCATCTCGGATTTAAAAATGATCCAAAAATTGTTTTCTGCACCCTCAAGAACCTCGGACACGATATCCATATTGCTGAAAATATATTTGTTTGCCGCAGCCCTCTTGGATTTCAAAAATGATCACAGAATTGTTCACTGCACCCTCGAGAACCTCGGACAGGATATCCATATTGCTGAAATCATAATTTTGTGATCTGTGATTTCAAAAATGATCAGAAAATCGTTCTCTGCACCCACGAGAACCTCGGACACGATATCCATATTGCTGAAAATATATTTGTGTGCGGCAGCCCTCTTGGATTTCAAAAATGATAACAGAATTGTTTTCTGCACCCTCGAGAACTCCGGACACGATATCCATATTGTTGAAATCATAATTTTGCACGGCGGCCATCTTGGATTTAAAAATGATCCCAAAATTGTTCTCTGCACCCTCGAAAACCTCGGATACGATACCCATAATGTTGTTATCATAATTTTGTGCGGTGGCCATCTTCGTTTTCAAAAATGATACCAAAATCTTTCTCTACAACCTTGAGAACCTCGGACACGATATTCATATTGCTGAAACATAATTGTGTGTGGCAGACATATTGGATTTCAAAAATGATCACAGAATTGTTCTTTGCACCCTCGAGAACCTCGGACACGATATCCATATTACTGAAATCATAATTTTGTGCGGCGGCCATCTTGGATTTCAAAAATGATCACCAAATCGTTCTCTGCACCATCGAGAACCTCAGGTACGATATCCATATTGCTAAAATCATAATTTTGTGTGGCAGCCATCTTGGATTTCAAAACTGATCACAGAATTGTTCTCTGCACCCTCGAGAACCTCGGACACGATATCCATATTGATGAAATCATAAATTTAAGCGGCAGCCATCTTGGATGTCAAATAAGATCACAAAATCGTTCTCTGCACCCTCGATAACCTCGAATACGATATCCAGATTTCTGAAATGATAATTTTGTGTGGCGGCAACCTTTGATTTCATATATGATCACAGAATTGTTCTCTGCACCCTCGCGAACTCCGGACACGATATCCATATTGCTAAAATCATAATTTTGTGCGGCGGCCATCTTGGATTTGAAAAATGATCACCAAATCGTTCTCTGCACCCTCGAGAACCTCGGACACGATATCCATATTGTTGAAATCAAAATTTTGGTCGGGAGCTATCTTGGATTTCAAATATGATCGCAAAATCGTTCACTACACCCTTGAGAACCTCGGACACGATAGCCATATTGCTGAAAACATAATTGTTTGCGGCAGCCCTCTTGGATTTCTAAAATGATCACAGAATTGTTCTCTGCACCCTCGAGAACCTCGGATACGATATCCATATTGCTAAAATCATAATTTTGTGCGGCGGCCATCTTGGATTTGAAAAATGATCACCAAATCGTTCTCTGCACCCTCGAGAACCTCGGACAAGATATCCATATTGCTGAATTCAAAATTTAGGTCGGGAGCTATCTTGGATTTCAAATATGATCGCAAAATCATTCTCTGCACCCTTTAGAACCTCGGACACGATATCCATATTGCTGAAAACATAATTGTTTGCGGCAGCCCTCTTGGATTTCTAAAATGATCACCAAATCGTTCTCTGCACCCTCGAGAACCTCGGACACGATATCCATATTGTTGAATTCATAATTTTGCTCGGGAGCTATCTTGGATTTCAAATATGATCGCAAAATCGTTCTCTGTACCCTTGAGAACCTCGGACACGATATCCATATTGCCGAAAACATAATTGATTGCGGCAGCCCTCTTGGATTTCTAAAATGATCACAGAATTGTTCTCTGCACCCTCGAGAACCTCGGACACGATATCCATATTGCTAAAATCATAATTTTGTGTGGCAGCCATCTTGGATTTCAAAACTGATCACAGAATAGTTCTCTGCAACCTCTAGAACCTCGGAAACGATATCCATATTGCTAAAATCATAATTTTGTGCGGCGGCCATCTTGGATTTGAAAACTGATCGCCAAATCGTTCTCTGCAGCCGCGAGAATCTCGGGAACGATATCCATATTGCTGAAATCATAATTTTGTGCGGCGGCCATCTGAGATTTCAAAAATGATCAGAAAATCGTTCTCTGCACCCACGAGAACCTCGGACACGATATCCGTATTGCTGAAAACATAATTGTGTGCGGTAGCCCTCTGGGATTTCAAAAATGATAACAGAATTGTTCTCTGCACCCTCGAGAACTCCGGACACGATATCCATATTCCTGAAAACATAATTGTGTGCGGCAGCCCTCTTGGATTTCAAAAATGATAACAGAATTGTTCTCTGCACCCTCGAGAACTCCGGACACGATATCTATATTGCTGAAATCATAATTTTGCATGGCGGCCATCTTGGATTTAAAAATGATCCCAAAATTGTTCTCTGCACCCTCGAGAACCTTGGATACGATATCCATATTGCTAAAATCATAATTTTGTGCGGCGGCCATCTTGGATTTGAAAAATGATCACCAAATCGTTCTCTGCACCCTCGAGAACCTCGGACAAGATATCCATATTGCTGAATTCAAAATTTAGGTCGGGAGCTATCTTGGATTTCAAATATGATCGCAAAATCATTCTCTGCACCCTTGAGAACCTCGGACACGATATCCATATTGCTGAAAACATGATTGTTTGCGGCAGCCCTCTTGGATTTCTAAAATGATCACAGAATTGTTCTCTGCACCCTCGAGAACCTCGGATACGATATCCATATTGCTAAAATCATAATTTTGTGCGGCGGCCATCTTGGGTTTGAAAAATGATCACCAAATCGTTCTCTGCACCCTCGAGAACCTCGGACAAGATATCCATATTGCTGAATTCAAAATTTAGGTCGGGAGCTATCTTGGATTTCAAATATGATCGCAAAATCATTCTCTGCACCCTTGAGAACCTTGGACACGATATCCATATTGCTGAAAATATAATTGTTTGCGGCAGCCCTCTTGGATTTCTAAAATGATCACCAAATCGTTCTCTGCACCCTCGAGAACCTCGGACACGATATCCATATTGTTGAATTCATAATTTTGCTCGGGAGCTATCTTGGATTTCAAATATAATCGCAAAATCGTTCTCTGTACCCTTGAGAACCTCGGACACGATATCCATATTGCTGAAAACATAATTGTTTGCGGCAGCCCTCTTGGATTTCTAAAATGATCACAGAATTGTTCTCTGCACCCTCGAGAACCTCGGACACGATATCCATATTGCTAAAATCATAATTTTGTGTGGCAGCCATCTTGGATTTCAAAACTGATCACAGAATAGTTCTCTGCAACCTCTAGAACCTCGGAAACGATATCCATATTGCTAAAATCATAATTTTGTGCGGCGGCCATCTTGGATTTGAAAACTGATCGCCAAATCGTTCTCTGCAGCCGCGAGAATCTCGGGAACGATATCCATATTGCTGAAATCATAATTTTGTGCGGCGGCCATCTGAGATTTCAAAAATGATCAGAAAATCGTTCTCTGCACCCACGAGAACCTCGGACACGATATCCGTATTGCTGAAAACATAATTGTGTGCGGTAGCCCTCTGGGATTTCAAAAATGATAACAGAATTGTTCTCTGCACCCTCGAGAACTCCGGACACGATATCCATATTCCTGAAAACATAATTGTGTGCGGCAGCCCTCTTGGATTTCAAAAATGATAACAGAATTGTTCTCTGCACCCTCGAGAACTCCGGACACGATATCTATATTGCTGAAATCATAATTTTGCACGGCGGCCATCTTGGATTTAAAAATGATCCCAAAATTGTTCTCTGCACCCTCGAAAACCTCGGATACGATACCCATAATGTTGTCATCATAATTTTGTGCGGTGGCCATCTTCGTTTTCAAAAATGATACCAAAATCGTTCTCTACACCCTCGAGAACCTCGGACACGATATTCATATTGCTGAAAACATAATTTTGTGTGGCAGCCATATTGGATTTCAAAAATGATCACCAAATCGTTTTTTGCACCCTCGAGAACCTCGGACACGATATTCATATTGCTGAAATCATAATTTTATGCGGCTGCCATCTTGGATGTCAAATATTATCACAAAATCGTTCTCTGCACCCTCGAGAACCTCGAATACGATATCCATATTGCTGAAATCATAATTTTGTGCGGCGGCAATCTTGGATTTCAAAAATGATACCAAAATCGTTCTCTGCACCCAAGAGAACCTCGGACACGATATCCATATTACTGAAATCATAATTTTGTGCGGCGGCCATCTTGGATGTCAAATATGATCACCAAATCGTTTTTTGCACCCTCGAGAACCTCGGACACGATATTCATATTGCTGAAATCATAATTTTATGCGGCTGCCATCTTGGATGTCAAATATGATCACAAAATCGTTCTCTGCACCCTCGAGAACCTCGAATACGATATCCATATTGGTGAAATCATAATTTTGTGCGGCGGCCCTCTTGGATTTGAAAAATGATCACCAAATAGTTTTTTGCAGCTTCGAGAACCTCGGACACGATATCCATATTACTGAAATCATAATTTTGTGCGGCGGCCATCTTGGATTTGAAATATGATCACCAAATCGTTTTTTGCACCCTCGAGAACCTCGACTACGATATCCATATTGCTGAAATCATAATTTTGTGCGGCGGCAATCTTGGATTTCAAAAATGATACCAAAATCGTTCTCTGTACCCACGAGAACCTCGAACACGATATCCATATTGCTGAAATCATAATTTTGTGCGGCGGCAACCTTTGATTTCATATATGATCACAAAATTGTTCTTCGCACCCTCAAAAACCTCGGATACGATACCCATAATGTTGTAAACATAATTTTTTGGGGTGGCCATCTTCGTTTTCAAAAATAATTACAAAATCGTTCTCTGCACCCTCGAGAACCTCGGACACGATATCTATATTGTTGAAATCAAAATTTTGTTCTGGAGCCATATTGGATTTCAAAAATGATCACCAAATCGTTTTTTGCACCCTCGAGAACCTCGGACACGATATTCATATTGCTGAAATCATAATTTTATGCGGCTGCCATCTTGGATGTCAAATATTATCACAAAATCGTTCTCTGCACCCTCGAGAACCTCGAATACGATATCCATATTGCTGAAATCATAATTTTGTGCGGCGGCAATCTTGGATTTCAAAAATGATACCAAAATCGTTCTCTGCACCCAAGAGAACCTCGGACACGATATCCATATTACTGAAATCATAATTTTGTGCGGCGGCCATCTTGGATTTGAAATATGATCACCAAATCGTTTTTTGCACCCTCGAGAACCTCGGACACGATATTCATATTGCTGAAATCATAATTTTATGCGGCTGCCATCTTGGATGTCAAATATGATCACAAAATCGTTCTCTGCACCCTCGAGAACCTCGAATACGATATCCATATTGGTGAAATCATAATTTTGTGCGGCGGCCCTCTTGGATT
The DNA here is from genome assembly GCF_905404315.1 of Leptidea sinapis. Classification (NCBI taxonomy): domain Eukaryota; kingdom Metazoa; phylum Arthropoda; class Insecta; order Lepidoptera; family Pieridae; genus Leptidea; species Leptidea sinapis. The sequence continues at coordinate 102,473 of NC_066309.1, read as the reverse complement.
TGAAAAATGATCACCAAATAGTTTTTTGCAGCTTCGAGAACCTCGGACACGATATCCATATTACTGAAATCATAATTTTGTGCGGCGGCCATCTTGGATTTGAAATATGATCACCAAATCGTTTTTTGCACCCTCGAGAACCTCGACTACGATATCCATATTGCTGAAATCATAATTTTGTGCGGCGGCAATCTTGGATTTCAAAAATGATACCAAAATCGTTCTCTGCACCCACGAGAACCTCGAACACGATATCCATATTGCTGAAATCATAATTTTGTGCGGCGGCAACCTTTGATTTCATATATGATCACAAAATTGTTCTTCGCACCCTCAAAAACCTCGGATACGATACCCATAATGTTGTAAACATAATTTTTTGCGGTGGCCATCTTCGTTTTCAAAAATAATTACAAAATCGTTCTCTGCACCCTCGAGAACCTCGGACACGATATCTATATTGTTGAAATCAAAATTTTGTTCTGGAGCCATCTTGGATTTCAAATATGATCGCAAAATCGTTCTCTGCACCTTTGAGAACCTTGGGCTCGATATCCATATTGCTGAAAACATAATTGTATGTAGCAGCCATCTTGGATTTAAAAAATGATCACAGAATTTTTCTCTGCACCCTCGAGAACCTCGAACACGACATCCATATTGCTGAAATCATAATTTTGTGCGGCGGCCATCTTGGTATTGAAAAATCATCACCAAATCGTTCTCTGCACCCTCGAGAACCTCGGGTACGATATCTTTATTGCTAAAATCATAATTTTGTGTGGCAGCCATCTTAGATTTGAAAACTGATCGCCAAATCGTTCTCTGCACCCTCGAGAACTCCGGACACGATATCCATATTGCTGAAAATATATTTGTGTGCGGCAGCCCTCTTGGATTTCAAAAATGATAACAGAATTGTTTTCTGCACCCTCGAGAATTCCGGACACGATATCCATATTGTTGAAATCAAAATTTTGCACGGCGGCCATCTTGGATTTAAAAATGACCCCGAAATTGTTCTCTGCACCCTCGAAAACCTCGGATACGATACCCATAATGTTGTTATCATAATTTTGTACGGTGGCCATCTTCGTTTTCAAAAATGATACCAAAATCTTTCTCTACAACCTCGGACACGATATTCATATTGCTAAAATCATAATTTTGTGTGGCAGCCATCTTGGATTTCAAAACTGATCACAGAATAGTTCTCTGCAACCTCTAGAACCTCGGAAACGATATCCATATTGCTAAAATCATAATTTTGTGCGACGGCCATCTTGGATTTGAAAACTGATCGCCAAATCGTTCTCTGCAGCCGCGAGAATCTCGGGAACGATATCCATATTGCTGAAATCATAATTTTGTGCGGCGGCCATCTGAGATTTCAAAAATGATCAGAAAATCGTTCTCTGCACCCACGAGAACCTCGGACACGATATCCGTATTGCTGAAAACATAATTGTGTGCGGTAGCCCTCTGGGATTTCAAAAATGATAACAGAATTGTTCTCTGCACCCTCGAGAACTCCGGACACGATATCCATATTCCTGAAAACATAATTGTGTGCGGCAGCCCTCTTGGATTTCAAAAATGATAACAGAATTGTTCTCTGCACCCTCGAGAACTCCGGACACGATATCTATGTTGCTGAAATCATAATTTTGCACGGCGGCCATCTTGGATTTAAAAATGATCCCAAAATTGTTCTCTGCACCCTCGAAAACCTCGGATACGATACCCATAATGTTGTAATCATAATTTTGTGCGGTGGCCATCTTCGTTTTCAAAAATGATACCAAAATCGTTCTCTACACCCTTGAGAACCTCGGACATGATATTCATATTGCTGAAAACATAATTTTATGCGGCTGCCATCTTGCTTGTCAAATATGATCACAAAATCGTTCTCTGCACCCTCGAGAACCTCGAATACGATATCCATATTGCTGAAATCATAATTTTGTGCGGCGGCAATCTTGGATTTCAAAAATGATACCAAAATCGTTCTCTGCACCCACGAGAACCTCGGACACGATATCCATATTACTGAAATCATAATTTTGTGCGGCGGCCATCTTGGATTTGAAATATGATCACCAAATCGTTTTTTGCACCCTCGAGAACCTCAGACACGATATTCATATTGCTGAAATCATAATTTTATGCGGCTGCCATCTTGGATGTCAAATATGATCACAAAATCGTTCTCTGCACCCTTGAGAATCTCGGGAACGATATCCATATTGCTGAAATCATAATTTTGTGCGGCGGCCCTCTTGGATTTGAAAAATGATCACCAAATAGTTTTTTGCACCTTCGAGAACCTCGGACACGATATCCATATTACTGAAATCATAATTTTGTGCGGCGGCCATCTTGGATTTGAAATATGATCACCAAATCGTTTTTTGCACCCTCGAGAACCTCGGACACGATATTCATATTGCTGAAATCATAATTTTATGCGGTGGCCATCTTGGATGTCAAATATGATCACAAAATCGTTCTCTGCACCCTCGAGAACCTCGAATACGATATCCATATTGCTGAAATCATAATTTTGTGCGGCGGCAATCTTGGATTTCAAAAATGATACCAAAATCGTTCTCTGCACCCACGAGAACCTCGGACATGATATCCACATTGGTGAAAACATAATTGTGTGCGGCAGCCCTCTTGGATCTCAAAAATGATAACAGAATGTTCTCTTTATCCTCGAGAACCTCGAACACGATATCCATATTGCTGAAATCATAATTTTGTGCGGCGGCAACCTTTGATTTCATATATGATCACAAAATTGTTCTTCGCACCCTCAAAAACCTCGGATACGATACCCATAATGTTGTAAACATAATTTTTTGCGGTGGCCATCTTCGTTTTCAAAAATAATTACAAAATCGTTCTCTGCACCTTTGAGAACCTTGGGCTCGATATCCATATTGCTGAAAACATAATTGTATGTAGCAGCCATCTTGGATTTAAAAAATGTTCACAGAATTTTTCTCTGCACCCTCGAGAACCTCGAACACGACATCCATATTGCTGAAATCATAATTTTGTGCGGCGGCCATCTTGGTATTGAAAAATCATCACCAAATCGTTCTCTGCACCCTCGAGAACCTCGGGTACGATATCTTTATTGCTAAAATCATAATTTTGTGTGGCAGCCATCTTGGATTTGAAAACTGATCGCCAAATCGTTCTCTGCACCCTCGAGAACTCCGGACACGATATCCATATTGCTGAAAATATATTTGTGTGCGGCAGCCCTCTTGGATTTCAAAAATGATAACAGAATTGTTTTCTGCACCCTCGAGAATTCCGGACACGATATCCATATTGTTGAAATCAAAATTTTGCACGGCGGCCATCTTGGATTTAAAAATGACCCTAAAATTGTTCTCTGCACCCTCGAAAACCTCGGATACGATACCCATAATGTTGTTATCATAATTTTGTACGGTGGCCATCTTCGTTTTCAAAAATGATACCAAAATCTTTCTCTACAACCTCGAGAACCTCGGACACGATATTCATATTGCTAAAATCATAATTTTGTGTGGCAGCCATCTTGGATTTCAAAACTGATCACAGAATAGTTCTCTGCAACCTCTAGAACCTCGGAAACGATATCCATATTGCTAAAATCATAATTTTGTGCGGCGGCCATCTTGGATTTGAAAACTGATCGCCAAATCGTTCTCTGCAGCCGCGAGAATCTCGGGAACGATATCCATATTGCTGAAATCATAATTTTGTGCGGCGGCCATCTGAGATTTCAAAAATGATCAGAAAATCGTTCTCTGCACCCACGAGAACCTCGGACACGATATCCGTATTGCTGAAAACATAATTGTGTGCGGTAGCCCTCTGGGATTTCAAAAATGATAACAGAATTGTTCTCTGCACCCTCGAGAACTCCGGACACGATATCCATATTCCTGAAAACATAATTGTGTGCGGCAGCCCTCTTGGATTTCAAAAATGATAACAGAATTGTTCTCTGCACCCTCGAGAACTCCGGACACGATATCTATGTTGCTGAAATCATAATTTTGCACGGCGGCCATCTTGGATTTAAAAATGATCCCAAAATCGTTCTCTGCACCCTCGAAAACCTCGGATACGATACCCATAATGTTGTAATCATAATTTTGTGCGGTGGCCATCTTCGTTTTCAAAAATGATACCAAAATCGTTCTCTACACCCTCGAGAACCTCGGACACGATATTCATATTGCTGAAAACATAATTTTATGCGGCTGCCATCTTGCTTGTCAAATATGATCACAAAATCGTTCTCTGCACCCTCGAGAACCTCGAATACGATATCCATATTGCTGAAATCATAATTTTGTGCGGCGGCAATCTTGGATTTCAAAAATGATACCAAAATCGTTCTCTGCACCCACGAGAACCTCGGACACGATATCCATATTACTGAAATCATAATTTTGTGCGGCGGCCATCTTGGATTTGAAATATGATCACCAAATCGTTTTTTGCACCCTCGAGAACCTCAGACACGATATTCATATTGCTGAAATCATAATTTTATGCGGCTGCCATCTTGGATGTCAAATATGATCACAAAATCGTTCTCTGCACCCTCGAGAATCTCGGGAACGATATCCATATTGCTGAAATCATAATTTTGTGCGGCGGCCCTCTTGGATTTGAAAAATGAACACCAAATAGTTTTTTGCACCTTCGAGAACCTCGGACACGATATCCATATTACTGAAATCATAATTTTGTGCGGCTGCCATCTTGGATTTGAAATATGATCACCAAATCGTTTTTTGCATCCTCGAGAACCTCGGACACGATATTCATATTGCTGAAATCATAATTTTATGCGGCTGCCATCTTGGATGTCAAATATGATCACAAAATCGTTCTCTGCACCCTCGAGAACCTCGAATACGATATCCATATTGCTGAAATCATAATTTTGTGCGGCGGCAATCTTGGATTTCAAAAATGATACCAAAATCGTTCTCTGCACCCACGAGAACCTCGGACATGATATCCACATTGGTGAAAACATAATTGTGTGCGGCAGCCCTCTTGGATCTCAAAAATGATAACAGAATGTTCTCTTTATCCTCGAGAACCTCGAACACGATATCCATATTGCTGAAATCATAATTTTGTGCGGCGGCAACCTTTGATTTCATATATGATCACAAAATTGTTCTTCGCACCCTCAAAAACCTCGGATACGATACCCATAATGTTGTAAACATAATTTTTTGCGGTGGCCATCTTCGTTTTCAAAAATAATTACAAAATCGTTCTCTGCACCTTTGAGAACCTTGGGCTCGATATCCATATTGCTGAAAACATAATTGTATGTAGCAGCCATCTTGGATTTAAAAAATGTTCACAGAATTTTTCTCTGCACCCTCGAGAACCTCGAACACGACATCCATATTGCTGAAATCATAATTTTGTGCGGCGGCCATCTTGGTATTGAAAAATCATCACCAAATCGTTCTCTGCACCCTCGAGAACCTCGGGTATGGTATCTTTATTGCTAAAATCATAATTTTGTGTGGCAGCCATCTTGGATTTGAAAACTGATCGCCAAATCGTTCTCTGCACCCTCGAGAACTCCGGACACGATATCCATATTGCTGAAAATATATTTGTGTGCGGCAGCCCTCTTGGATTTCAAAAATGATAACAGAATTGTTTTCTGCACCCTCGAGAATTCCGGACACGATATCCATATTGTTGAAATCAAAATTTTGCACGGCGGCCATCTTGGATTTAAAAATGACCCTAAAATTGTTCTCTGCACCCTCGAAAACCTCGGATACGATACCCATAATGTTGTTATCATAATTTTGTACGGTGGCCATCTTCGTTTTCAAAAATGATACCAAAATCTTTCTCTACAACCTCGAGAACCTCGGACACGATATTCATATTGCTGAAACATAATTGTGTGTGGCAGCCATATTGGATTTCAAAAATGATCACAGAATTGTTCTTTGCACCCTCGAGAACCTCGGACACGATATCCATATTACTGAAATCATAATTTTGTGCGGCGGCCATCTTGGATTTCAAAAATGATCACCAAATCGTTCTCTGCACCATCGAGAACGTCAGGTACGATATCCATATTGCTAAAATCATAATTTTGTGTGGCAGCCATCTTGGATTTCAATACTGATCACAGAATTGTTCTCTGCACCCTCGAGAACCTCGGACACGATATCCATATTGCTGAAATAATACATTTAAGCGGCAGCCATCTTGGATGTCAAATAAGATCACAAAATCGTTCTCTGCACTCTCGATAACCTCGAATACGATATCCAGATTGCTGAAATCATAATTTTGTGCGGCGGCAACCTTTGATTTCATATATGATCACAGAATTGTTCTCTGCACCATCGCGAACTCCGGACACGATATCCATATTGCTAAAATCATAATTTTGTGCGGCGGCCATCTTGGATTTGAAAAATGATCACCAAATCGTTCTCTGCACCCTCGAGAACCTTGGACACGATATCCATATTGTTGAAATCAAAATTTTGGTCGGGAGCTATCTTGGATTTCAAATATGATCGCAAAATCGTTCTCTGCACCCTTAAGAACCTCGGACACGATATCCATATTGCTGAAAACATAATTGTTTGCGGCAGCCCTCTTGGATTTCTAAAATGATCACAGAATTGTTCTCTGCACCCTCGAGAACCTCGGATACGATATCCATATTGCTAAAATCATTATTTTCTGCGGCAGCCATCTTGGATTTGAAAAATGATCACCAAATCGTTCTCTGCACCCTCGAGAACCTCGGACAAGATATCCATATTGTTGAATTCAAAATTTTGGTCGGGAGCTATCTTGGATTTCAAATATGATCGCAAAATCGTTCTCTGCACCCTTGAGAACCTCGGACACGATATCCATATTGCTGAAAACATAATTGTTTGCGGCAGCCCTCTTGGATTTCTAAAATGATCACCAAATCGTTCTCTGCACCCTCGAGAAACTCGGACACGATATCCATATTGTTGAATTCAAAATTTTGGTCGGGAGCTATCTTGGATTTCAAATATGATCGCAAAATCGTTCTCTGCACCCTTGAGAACCTCGGACACGATATCCATATTGCTGAAAACATAATTGTTTGCGGCAGCCCTCTTGGATTTCTAAAATGATCACAGAATTGTTCTCTGCACCCTCGAGCACCTCGGACACGATATCCATATTGCTAAAATCATAATTTTGTGTGGCAGCTATCTTGGATTTCAAAACTGATCACAGAATAGTTCTCTGCAACCTCTAGAACCTCGGAAACGATATCCATATTGCTAATATCATAATTTTGTGTGGCGGCCATCTTGGATTTGAAAACTGATCGCCAAATCGTTCTCTGCAGCCGCGAGAATCTCGGGAGCGATATCCATATTGCTGAAATCATAATTTTGTGCGGCGGCCATCTGAGATTTCAAAAATGATCAGAATATCGTTCTCTGCACCCACGAGAACCTCGGACACGATATCCATATTGCTGAAAACATAATTGTGTGCGGCAGCCCTCTTGGATTTCTAAAATGATCACAGAATTGTTCTCTGCACCCTCGAGAACCTCGTACACGATGTCTATATTGCTAAAATCATAATTTTTTGCGGCGGCCATCTTGGATTTGAAAACTGATCGCCAAATCGTTCTCTGCAGCCTCGAGAATCTCGGGAACGATATCCATATTGCTGAAATCATAATTTTGTGCGGCGGCCATCTGAGATTTCAAAAATGATCAGAAAATTGTTCTCTGCACCCACGAGAACCTCGGACACGATATCCATATTGTTGAAATCAAAATTTTGCACGGCGGCCATCTTGGATTTAAAAATGACCCTAAAATTGTTCTCTGCACCCTCGAAAACCTCGGATACGATACCCATAATGTTGTTATCATAATTTTGTACGGTGGCCATCTTCGTTTTCAAAAATGATACCAAAATCTTTCTCTACAACCTCGAGAACCTCGGACACGATATTCATATTGCTAAAATCATAATTTTGTGTGCAGCCATCTTGGATTTCAAAACTGATCACAGAATAGTTCTCTGCAACCTCTAGAACCTCGGAAACGATATCCATATTGCTAAAATCATAATTTTGTGCGGCGGCCATCTTGGATTTGAAAACTGATCGCCAAATCGTTCTCTGCAGCCGCGAGAATCTCGGGAACGATATCCATATTGCTGAAATCATAATTTTGTGCGGCGGCCATCTGAGATTTCAAAAATGATCAGAAAATCGTTCTCTTTACCCACGAGAACCTCGGACACGATATCCGTATTGCTGAAAACATAATTGTGTGCGGTAGCCCTCTGGGATTTCAAAAATGATAACAGAATTGTTCTCTGCACCCTCGAGAACTCCGGACACGATATCCATATTCCTGAAAACATAATTGTGTGCGGCAGCCCTCTTGGATTTCAAAAATGATAACAGAATTGTTCTCTGCACCCTCGAGAACTCCGGACACGATATCTATGTTGCTGAAATCATAATTTTGCACGGCGGCCATCTTGGATTTAAAAATGATCCCAAAATTGTTCTCTGCACCCTCGAAAACCTCGGATACGATACCCATAATGTTGTAATCATAATTTTGTGCGGTGGCCATCTTCGTTTTCAAAAATGATACCAAAATCGTTCTCTACACCCTCGAGAACCTCGGACACGATATTCATATTGCTGAAAACATAATTTTATGCGGCTGCCATCTTGCTTGTCAAATATGATCACAAAATCGTTCTCTGCACCCTCGAGAACCTCGGACACGATATCCATATTGCTAAAATCATAAGTTTGTGTGGCGGCAATCTTGGATTTCAAAAATGATACCAAAATCCTTCTCTGCACCCTCGAGAACCTCGGACACGATATCCATATTGCTGAAATCATAATTTTGTGCGGCGGCCATCTTGGATTTGAAATATGATCACCAAATCGTTTTTTGCACCCTCGAGAACCTCAGACACGATATTCATATTGCTGAAATCATAATTTTATGCGGCTGCCATCTTGGATGTCAAATATGATCACAAAATCGTTCTCTGCACCTTCGAGAATCTCGGGAACGATATCCATATTGCTGAAATCATAATTTTGTGCGGCGGCCCTCTTGGATTTGAAAAATGATCACCAAATAGTTTTTTGCACCTTCGAGAACCTCGGACACGATATCCATTTTACTGAAATCATAATTTTGTGCGGCGGCCATCTTGGATTTGAAATATGATCACCAAATCGTTTTTTGCACCCTCGAGAACCTCGGACACGATATTCATATTGCTGAAATCATAATTTTATGCGGCTGCCATCTTGGATGTCAAATATGATCACAAAATCGTTCTCTGCACCCTCGAGAACCTCGGACACGATATCCATATTGCTAAAATCATAAGTTTGTGTGGCGGCAATCTTGGATTTCAAAAATGATACCAAAATCCTTCTCTGCACCCACGAGAACCTCGGACATGATATCCACATTGGTGAAAACATAATTGTGTGCGGCAGCCCTCTTGGATCTCAAAAATGATAACAGAATGTTCTCTTTATCCTCGAGAACCTCGAACACGATATCCATATTGCTGAAATCATAATTTTGTGCGGCGGCAACCTTTGATTTCATATATGATCACAAAATTGTTCTTCGCACCCTCAAAAACCTCGGATACGATACCCATAATGTTGTAAACATAATTTTTTGCGGTGGCCATCTTCGTTTTCAAAAATAATTACAAAATCGTTCTCTGCACCTTTGAGAACCTTGGGCTCGATATCCATATTGCTGAAAACATAATTGTATGTAGCAGCCATCTTGGATTTAAAAAATGTTCACAGAATTTTTCTCTGCACCCTCGAGAACCTCGAACACGACATCCATATTGCTGAAATCATAATTTTGTGCGGCGGCCATCTTGGTATTGAAAAATCATCACCAAATCGTTCTCTGCACCCTCGAGAACCTCGGGTACGATATCTTTATTGCTAAAATCATAATTTTGTGTGGCAGCCATCTTGGATTTGAAAACTGATCGCCAAATCGTTCTCTGCACCCTCGAGAACTCCGGACACGATATCCATATTGCTGAAAATATATTTGTGTGCGGCAGCCCTCTTGGATTTCAAAAATGATAACAGAATTGTTTTCTGCACCCTCGAGAATTCCGGACACGATATCCATATTGTTGAAATCAAAATTTTGCACGGCGACCATCTTGGATTTAAAAATGACCCTAAAATTGTTCTCTGCACCCTCGAAAACCTCGGATACGATACCCATAATGTTGTTATCATAATTTTGTACGGTGGCCATCTTCGTTTTCAAAAATGATACCAAAATCTTTCTCTACAACCTCGAGAACCTCGGACACGATATTCATATTGCTGAAACATAATTGTGTGTGGCAGCCATATTGGATTTCAAAAATGATCACAGAATTGTTCTTTGCACCCTCGAGAACCTCGGACACGATATCCATATTACTGAAATCATAATTTTGTGCGGCGGCCATCTTGGATTTCAAAAATGATCACCAAATCGTTCTCTGCACCATCGAGAACGTCAGGTACGATATCCATATTGCTAAAATCATAATTTTGTGTGGCAGCCATCTTGGATTTCAATACTGATCACAGAATTGTTCTCTGCACCCTCGAGAACCTCGGACACGATATCCATATTGCTGAAATAATACATTTAAGCGGCAGCCATCTTGGATGTCAAATAAGATCACAAAATCGTTCTCTGCATTCTCGATAACCTCGAATACGATATCCAGATTGCTGAAATCATAATTTTGTGCGGCGGCAACCTTTGATTTCATATATGATCACAGAATTGTTCTCTGCACCATCGCGAACTCCGGACACGATATCCATATTGCTAAAATCATAATTTTGTGCGGCGGCCATCTTGGATTTGAAAAATGATCACCAAATCGTTCTCTGCACCCTCGAGAACCTTGGACACGATATCCATATTGTTGAAATCAAAATTTTGGTCGGGAGCTATCTTGGATTTCAAATATGATCGCAAAATCGTTCTCTGCACCCTTAAGAACCTCGGACACGATATCCATATTGCTGAAAACATAATTGTTTGCGGCAGCCCTCTTGGATTTCTAAAATGATCACAGAATTGTTCTCTGCACCCTCGAGAACCTCGGATACGATATCCATATTGCTAAAATCATTATTTTCTGCGGCAGCCATCTTGGATTTGAAAAATGATCACCAAATCGTTCTCTGCACCCTCGAGAACCTCGGACAAGATATCCATATTGTTGAATTCAAAATTTTGGTCGGGAGCTATCTTGGATTTCAAATATGATCGCAAAATCGTTCTCTGCACCCTTGAGAACCTCGGACACGATATCCATATTGCTGAAAACATAATTGTTTGCGGCAGCCCTCTTGGATTTCTAAAATGATCACCAAATCGTTCTCTGCACCCTCGAGAAACTCGGACACGATATCCATATTGTTGAATTCAAAATTTTGGTCGGGAGCTATCTTGGATTTCAAATATGATCGCAAAATCGTTCTCTGCACCCTTGAGAACCTCGGACACGATATCCATATTGCTGAAAACATAATTGTTTGCGGCAGCCCTCTTGGATTTCTAAAATGATCACAGAATTGTTCTCTGCACCCTCGAGCACCTCGGACACGATATCCATATTGCTAAAATCATAATTTTGTGTGGCAGCTATCTTGGATTTCAAAACTGATCACAGAATAGTTCTCTGCAACCTCTAGAACCTCGGAAACGATATCCATATTGCTAATATCATAATTTTGTGTGGCGGCCATCTTGGATTTGAAAACTGATCGCCAAATCGTTCTCTGCAGCCGCGAGAATCTCGGGAACGATATCCATATTGCTGAAATCATAATTTTGTGCGGCGGCCATCTGAGATTTCAAAAATGATCAGAATATCGTTCTCTGCACCCACGAGAACCTCGGACACGATGTCCATATTGCTAAAATCATAATTTTTTGCGGCGGCCATCTTGGATTTGAAAACTGATCGCCAAATCGTTCTCTGCAGCCTCGAGAATCTCGGGAACGATATCCATATTGCTGAAATCATAATTTTGTGCGGCGGCCATCTGAGATTTCAAAAATGATCAGAAAATTGTTCTCTGCACCCACGAGAACCTCGGACACGATATCCATATTGCTGAAAACATAATTGTGTGCGGCAGCCCTCTTGGATTTCAAAAATGATAACAGAATTGTTTTCTTTATATCCATATTGTTGAAATCAAAATTTTGCACGGCGGCCATCTTGGATTTAAAAATGATCCCAAAATTGTTCTCTGCACCCTCGAAAACCTCGGATACGATACCCATAATGTTGTTATCATAATTTTGTACGGTGGCCATCTTCGTTTTCAAAAATGATACCAAAATCTTTCTCTACAACCTCGAGAACCTCGGACACGATATTCATATTGCTGAAACATAATTGTGTGTGGCAGCCATATTGGATTTCAAAAATGATCACAGAATTGTTCTTTGCACCCTCGAGAACCTCGGACACGATATCCATATTACTGAAATCATAATTTTGTGCGGCGGCCATCTTGGATTTCAAAAATGATCACCAAATCGTTCTCTGCACCATCGAGAACGTCAGGTACGATATCCATATTGCTAAAATCATAATTTTGTGTGGCAGCCATCTTGGATTTCAATACTGATCACAGAATTGTTCTCTGCACCCTCGAGAACCTCGGACACGATATCCATATTGCTGAAATAATACATTTAATCGGCAGCCATCTTGGATGTCAAATAAGATCACAAAATCGTTCTCTGCACCCTCGATAACCTCGAATACGATATCCAGATTGCTGAAATCATAATTTTGTGCGGCGGCAACCTTTGATTTCATATATGATCACAGAATTGTTCTCTGCACCATCGCGAACTCCGGACACGATATCCATATTGCTAAAATCATAATTTTGTGCGGCGGCCATCTTGGATTTGAAAAATGATCACCAAATCGTTCTCTGCACCCTCGAGAACCTTGGACACGATATCCATATTGTTGAATTCAAAATTTTGGTCGGGAGCTATCTTGGATTTCAAATATGATCGCAAAATCGTTCTCTGCACCTTTGAGAACCTCGGACACGATATCCATATTGCTGAAAACATAATTGTTTGCGGCAGCCCTCTTGGATTTCTAAAATGATCACAGAATTGTTCTCTGCATCCTCGAGAACCACGGACACGATATCCATATTGCTAAAATCATAATTTTGTGTGGCAGCTATCTTGGATTTCAAAACTGATCACAGAATAGTTCTCTGCAACCTCTAGAACCTCGGAAACGATATCCATATTGCTAAAATCATAATTTTGTGTGGCGGCCATCTTGGATTTGAAAACTGATCGCCAAATCGTTCTCTGCAGCCGCGAGAATCTCGGGAACGATATCCATATTGCTGAAATCATAATTTTGTGCGGCGGCCATCTGAGATTTCAAAAATGATCAGAAAATCGTTCTCTGCACCCACGAGAACCTCGGACACGATATCCATATTGCTGAAAACATAATTGTGTCCGGTAGCCCTCTCGGATTTTAAAAATGATAACAGAATTGTTCTCTGCACCCTCGAGAACTCTGGACACGATATCCATATTGCTGAAAACATAATTGTGTGCGGCAGCCCTCTTGGATTTCAAAAATGATAACAGAATTGTTCTCTGCACCCACGAGAACTCCGGACACGATATCTATATTGCTGAAATCATAATTTTGCACGGCGGCCATCTTGGATTTAAAAATGATCCCAAAATTGTTCTCTGCACCCTCGAAAACCTCGGATACGATACCCATAATGTTGTAATCATAATTTTGTGCGGTGGCCATCTTCGTTTTCAAAAATGATACCAAAATCGTTCTCTACACCCTCGAGAACCTCGGACACGATATCCATATTGCTGAAATCATAATTTTGTGCGGCGGCAATCTTGGATTTCAAAAATGATACCAAAATCGTTCTCTGCACCCACGAGAACCTCGGACATGATATCCACATTGCTGAAAACATAATTGTGTGCGGCAGCCCTCTTGGATTTCAAAAATGATAACAGAATTGTTCTCTTTATCCTAGAGAACCTCGAACACGATATCCATATTGTTGAAATCATAATTTTGTGCGGCGGCAACCTTTGATTTCAAATATGATCGCAAAATCGTTCTCTGCACCTTTGAGAACCTCGGACTCGATATCCATATTGCTGAAAACATAATTGTTTGCGGCAGCCCTCTTGGATTTCTAAAATGATCACAGAATTGTTCTCTGCACCCTCGAGAACCTCGGACACGATGTCCATAATGCTAAAATCATAATTTTTTGCGGCGGCCATCTTGGATTTGAAAACTGATCGCCAAATCGTTCTCTGCAGCCTCGAGAATCTCGGGAACGATATCCATATTGCTGAAATCATAATTTTGTGCGGCGGCCATCTGAGATTTCAAAAATGATCAGAAAATTGTTCTCTGCACCCACGAGAACCTCGGACACGATATCCATATTGCTGAAAACATAATTGTGTGCGGCAGCCCTCTTGGATTTCAAAAATGATAACAGAATTGTTCTCTGCACCCTCGAGAACTCCGGACACGATATCCATATTGCTGAAATCATAATTTTGCACGGCGGCCATCTTGGATTTAAAAATGATCCCAACATTGTTCTCTGCACCCTCGAAAACCTCAGATACGATAATGAAAGAAAGAACCCATAATGTTGTAATCATAATTTTGTGCGGTGGCCGTCTTCGTTTTCAAAAATCATTACAAAATCGTTCTCTGTACCCTCGAGAAACTCGGACACGATATTCATATTGCTGAAAACATAATTGTATGTAGCAGCCATCTTTGATTTAAAAAATGATCACAGAATTTTTCTCTGCACCCTTGAGAACCTCGAACACGACATCCATATTGCTGAAATCATAATTTTGTGCGGCGGCCATCTTGGTATTGAAAAATCATCACCAAATCGTTCTTTGCACCCTCGAGAGCCTCGGTTACGTAATTCATATTGCTGAAATCTAAATTTTATGCGGCAGCCATCTTCGATGTCAAATATGATCACAAAATTGTTCTCTGCACCCTCGAGAACCTTGAATACGATATCCATATTGCTGAAATCATAATTTTGTGCGGCGGCCATCTTCGTTTTCAAAAATAATTACAAAATCGTTCTCTGTACCCTCGAGAACCTCGGTCACGATATCCATATGACTGAAATCATAATTATGTGCGGCGGCCATCTTGGATTTCAAAAATAATCACAGAATTGTTCTCTGCTCCCTCGTTCTCGAGGGTGCAGAGAACTCTATGCTCGGACACGATATCCATATTGCTGAAATCATAATTTTGTGCGGCGGCCATATTTGATTTGAAAAATGATCACCAAATCGTTCTCTGCACCCTCGAGAACCTCGGGTACGATATCCATATTGCTGAAATCATAATTTTATGCGGTGGCCATCTTGGATGTCCAATATAATCACAAAATCGTTCTCTGCACCCTTGAGAATCTCGGGAACGATATCCATATTGCTGAAAACATAATTTTGCACGGCGTCCATCTTGGATTTAAAAATGATCCCAAATTTGTTTTCTGCACCCTCGAAGACCTCAGATACGATACCCATAATATTATAATCATAATTTTGTGCGGTGGCCATCTTCGTTTTTAAAAATGATACCAAAATAGTTCTCTATACCCTCGAGAACCTTGGACACGATATTCATATTGCTTAAAACATAGTTGTGTGTGGCACCCATCTTGGATTACAAAAATGTTCACAGAATTGTTTTCTGCTCCTTCGTTTTCGAGGGTGCAGAGAACTCTATCCTCGGACACGATATCCATATTGCTGATATCATAATTTTGTGCGGCGGCCATATTTGATTTGAAAAATGATCACCAAATCGTTCTCTGCACCCTCGAGAACCTCGGGTACGATATCCATATTGCTGAAATCATAATTTTATGCGGTGGCCATCTTGGATGTCCAATATAATCACAAAATCGTTCTCTGCAACCTCGAGAAACTCGGACACGATATCCATATTTTTGTGATCATAATCTTGCAAGGCGGCAATCTCGGATTTAAAAATGATCCCAAAATTGTTTTCTGCACCCTCAAGAACCTCGGAGACGATATCCATATTGCTGAAAATATATTTGTTTGCGGCAGCCCTCTTGGATTTCAAAAATGATCACAGAATTGTTCACTGCACCCTCGAGAACCTCGGACAGGATATCCATGTTGCTAAAATCATAATTTTGTGCGGCGGCCATCTTGGATTTGAAAACTGATCGCTAAATCGTTTTCTGCAGCCTCGAGAATCTCGGGAACGATATCCATATTGCTGAAATCATAATTTTGTGATCTGAGATTTCAAAAATGATCAGAAAATCGTTCTCTGCACCCACGAGAACCTCGGACACGATATCCATATTGCTGAAAATATAATTTTGTGATCTGAGATTTCAAAAATGATCAGAAAATCGTTCTCTGCACCCTCGAAAACCTCGGATACGATACCCATAATGTTGTTATCATAATTTTGTGCGGTGGCCATCTTCGTTTTCAAAAATGATACCAAAATCGTTCTCTACAACCTCGCGAACCTCGGACACGATATTCATATTGCTGAAAACATAATTGTGTGTGGCAGCCATATTGGATTTCAAAAATGATCACAGAATTGTTTTCTGCACCCTCGAGAACCTCGGACGCGATATCCATATTACTGAAATCATAATTTTGTGCGGCGGCCATCTTGGATTTCAAAAATGATCACCAAATCGTTCTCTGCACCATCGAGAACCTCAGGTACGATATCCATATTGCTAAAATCATAATTTTGTGTGGCAGCCATCTTGGATTTCAAAACTGGTCACAGAATTGTTCTCTGCACACTCGAGAACCTCGGACACGATATCCATATTGATGAAATCATAAATTTAAGCGGCAGCCATCTTGGATGTCAAATAAGATCACAAAATCGTTCTCTGCACCCTTGATAACCTCGAATACGATATCCAGATTGCTGAAATCATAATTTTGGGCGGCGGCAACCTTTGATTTCATATATGATCACAGAATTGTTCTCTGCACCCTCGAGAACTTCGGACACGATATCCATGTTGCTAAAATCATAATTTTGTGCGGCAGCCATCTTGGATTTGAAACATGATCACCAAATCGTTCTCTGCACCCTCGAGAACCTCGGACACGATATCCATATTGTTGAAATCAAAATTTTGGTCGGGAGCTATCTTGGATTTCAAATATGATCGCAAAATCGTTCTCTGCACACTTGAGAACCTCGGACACGATATCCATATTGCTGAAAACATAATTGCTTGCGGCAGCCCTCTTGGATTTCTAAAATGATCACAGAATTGTTCTCTGCACCCTCGAGAACCTCGGACACGATATCCATATTGCTAAAATCATAATTTTGTGCGGCGGCCATCTTGGATATGAAAAATGATCACCAAATCGTTCTCTGCACCCTCGAGAACCTCGGACACGATATCCATATTGTTGAATTCAAAATTTTGGTCGGGAGCTATCTTGGATTTCAAATATGATCGCAAAATCGTTCTCTGCACCCTTGAGAACCTCGGACACGATATCCATATTGCTGAAAACATAATTGTTTGCGGCAGCCCTCTTGGATTTCTAAAATGATCACAGAATTGTCTCTGCACCCTCGAGAACCTCGGACACGATATCCATATTGCTAAAATCATAATTTTGTGTGGCAGCCATCTTGGATTTCAAAACTGATCACAGAATAGTTCTCTGCAACCTCTAGGACCTCGGAAACGATATCCATATTGCTAAAATCATAATTTTGTGCGGCGGCCATCTTGGATTTGAAAACTGATCGCCAAATTGTTCTCTGCAGCCGCGAGAATCTCGGGAACGATATCCATATTGCTGAAATCATAATTTTGTGCGGCGGCCATCTGAGATTTCAAAAATGATCAGAAAATCGTTCTCTGCACATACGAGAACCTCGGACACGATATCCATTTTGCTGAAAACATAATTGTGTGCGGTAGCCCTCTTGGATTTCAAAAATGATAACAGAATTGTTCTCTGCACCCTCGAAAACCTCGGACACGATACCCATAATGATTTTATCATAATTGTGTGCGGTGGCCATCTTCGTTTTCAAAAATGATACCAAAATCGTTCTCTACAACCTCGAGAACCTCGGACACGATATTCATATTGCTGAAAACATAATTGTGTGTGGCAGCCATATTGGATTTAAAAAATAATCACAGAATTGTTCTCTGCACCCTCGAGAACCTCGGACATGATATCCATATTACTGAAATCATAATTTTGTGCGGCGGCCATCTTGGATTTCAAAAATGATCACCAAATCGTTCTCTGCACCATCGAGAACCTCAGGTACGATATCCATATTGCTAAAATCATAATTTTGTGTGGCAGCCATCTTGGATTTCAAAACTGATCACAGAATCGTTCTCTGCACCCTCGAGAACCTCGGACACGATATCCATATTGCTGAAAACATAATTGTTTGCGGCAGCCCTCTTGGATTTCTAAAATGATCACAGAATTGTTCTCTGCACCCTGGAGAACCTCGGACACTATATCCATATTGCTAAAATCATAATTTTGTGCGGCGGCCATCTTGGATTTGAAAAATGATCACCAAATCGTTCTCTGCACCCTCGAGAACCTCGGACACGATATCCATATTGTTGAATTCAAAATTTTGGTTGGGAGCTATCTTGGATTTCAAATATGATCGCAAAATCGTTCTCTGCACACTTGAGAACCTCGGACACGATATCCATATTGCTGAAATCATAATTTTAAACGGCAGCCATCTTGAATGTTAAATAAGATCACAAAATCATTCTCTGCACCCTCGATAACCTCGAATACGATATCCAGATTGCTGAAATCATAATTTTGTGTGGCAGCCATCTTGGATTTCAAAAATGATCACAGAATTGTTCTCTGCACCCTTGAGAATCTCGGGAACGATATCCATATTGCTGAAAACATAATTTTGCACGGCGTCCATCTTGGATTTAAAAATGATCCCAAAATTGTTTTCTGCACCCTCGAAGACCTCAGATACGATACCCATAATATTATAATCATAATTTTGTGCGGTGGCCATCTTCGTTTTTAAAAATGATACCAAAATAGTTCTCTATACCCTCGAGAACCTTGGACACGATATTCATATTGCTTAAAACATAGTTGTGTGTGGCACCCATCTTGGATTACAAAAATGATCACAGAATTGTTTTCTGCTCCTTCGTTTTCGAGGGTGCAGAGAACTCTATCCTCGGACACGATATCCATATTGCTGAAATCATAATTTTGTGCGGCGGCCATATTTGATTTGAAAAATGATCACCAAATCATTCTCTGCACCCTCGAGAACCTCGGGTACGATATCCATATTGCTGAAATCATAATTTTATGCGGTGGCCATCTTGGATGTCCAATATAATCACAAAATCGTTCTCTGCACCCTCGAGAAACTCGGACACGATATCCATATTTTTGTGATCATAATCTTGCAAGGCGGCCATCTCGGATTTTAAAATGATCCCAAAATTGTTTTCTGCACCCTCAAGAACCTCGGACACGATATCCATATTGCTGAAAATATATTTGTTTGCGGCAGCCCTCTTGGATTTCAAAAATGATCACAGAATTGTTCACTGCACCCTCGAGAACCTCGGACAGGATATCCATGTTGCTAAAATCATAATTTTGTGCGGCGGCCATCTTGGATTTGAAAACTGATCGCTAAATCGTTTTCTGCAGCCTCGAGAATCTCGGGAACGATATCCATATTGCTGAAATCATAATTTTGTGATCTGAGAATTCAAAAATGATCAGAAAATCGTTCTCTGCACCCACGAGAACCTCGGACACGATATCCATATTGGTGAAAATATATTTGTGTGCGGCAGCCCTCTTGGATTTCAAAAATGATAACAGAATTGTTCTCTGCAACCTCGAGAACTCCGGACACGATATCCATATTGTTGAAATCATAATTTTGCACGGCGGCCATCTTGGATTTAAAAATGATACCAAAATCGTTCTCTACAACCTCGAGAACCTCGGACACTATATTCATATTGCTGAAAACATAATTGTGTGTGGCAGCCTTGGATTTATTGCTATTTTATTTATTTTATTGGATTTATTTTAGCGTATTGGATTTCAAAAATGATCACCAAATCGTTCTCTGCACCATCGAGAACCTCAGGTACGATATCCATATTGCTAAAATCATAATTTTGTGTGGCAGCCATCTTGGATTTCAAAACTGATCACAGAATTGTTCTCTGCACCCTCGAGAACCTCGGACACGATATCCATATTGATGAAATCATAAATTTAAGAGGCAGCCATCTTGGATGTCAAATAAGATCACAAAATCGTTCTCTGCACCCTTGATAACCTCGAATACGATATCCAGAGCAACCTTTGATTTCATATATGATCACAGAATTGTTCTCTGCACCCTCGAGAACTCCGGACACGATATCCATGTTGCTAAAATCATAATTTTGTGCGGCGGCCATCTTGGATTTTAAAAATGATCACCAAATCCATATTGTTGAATTCAAAATTTTGGTCGGGAGCTATCTTGGATTTCAAATATGATCGCAAAATCGTTCTCTGCACCCTTGAGAACCTCGGACACGATATCCATATTGCTGAAAACATAATTGTTTGGGGCAGCCTTCTTGGATTTCTAAAATGATCACAGAATTGTCTCTGCACCCTCGAGAACCTCGGACACGATATCCATATTGCTAAAATCATAATTTTGTGTGGCAGCCATCTTGGATTTCAAAACTGATCACAGAATAGTTCTCTGCAACCTCTAGAACCTCGGAAACGATATCCATATTGCTAAAATCATAGTTTTGTGCGGCGGCCATCTTGGATTTGAAAACTGATCGCCAAATCGTTCTCTGCAGCCGCGAGAATCTCGGGAACGATATCCATATTGCTGAAATCATAATTTTGTGCGGCGGCCATCTGAGATTTCAAAAATGATCAGAAAATCGTTCTCTGCACATACGAGAACCTCGGACACGATATCCATATTGCTGAAAACATAATTGTGTGCGGTAGCCCTCTTGGATTTCAAAAATGATAGCAGAATTGTTCTCTGCACCCTCGAGAACTCCGGACACGATATCCATATTGTTGAAATTATAATTTTGCACGGCGGCCACCTTGGATTTAAAAATGATCCCAAAATTGTTCTCTGCACCCTCGAAAACCTCGGACACGATACCCATAATGTTGTTATCATAATTTTGTGCGATGGCCATCTTCGTTTTCAAAAATGATACCAAAATCGTTCTCTACATCCTCGAGAACCTCGGACACGATATTCATATTGCTGAAAACATAATTGTGTGTGGCAGCCATATTGGATTTCAAAAATGATCACAGAATTGTTCTCTGCACCCTCGAGAACCTCGGACATGATATCCATATTACTGAAATCATAATTTTGAGTGGCAGCCATCTTGGATTTCAAAACTGATCACAGAATTGTTCTCTGCACCATCGAGAACCTCGGACACGATATCCATATTGTTGAATTCAAAATTTTGGTCGGAAGCTATCTTGGATTTCAAATATGATCGCAAAATCGTTCTCTGCACCCTTTTGAACCTCGGACACGATATCCATATTGCTGAAAACATAATTGTTTGCGGCAGCCCTCTTGGATTTCTAAAATGATCACAGAATTGTTCTCTGCACCCTGGAGAACCTCGGACACTATATCCATATTGCTAAAATCAAAATTTTGTGCGGCGGCCATCTTGGATTTGAAAAATGATCACCAAATCGTTCTCTGCACCCTCGAGAACCTCGGACACCATATTGTTGAATTCAAAATTTTGGTTGGGAGCTATCTTGGATTTCAAATATGATCGCAAAATCGTTCTCTGCACCCTTGAGAACCTCGGACACGATATCCATATTGCTGAAATCATAATTTTAAGCGGCAGCCATCTTGAATGTTAAATAAGATCACAAAATCATTTTCTGCACCCTCGATAACCTCGAATACGATATCCAGATTGCTGAAATCATAATTTTGTGTGGCAGCCATCTTGGATTTCAAAAATGATCACAGAATTGTTCTCTGCACCCTTGAGAATCTCGGGAACGATATTCATATTGCTGAAAACATAATTTTGCACGGCGTCCATCTTGGATTTAAAAATGATCCCAAAATTGTTTTCTGCACCCTCGAAGACCTCAGATACGATACCCATAATATTATAATCATTATTTTGTGCTGTGGCCATCTTCGTTTTTAAAAATGATACCAAAATAGTTCTCTATACCCTCGAGAACCTTTGACACGATATTCATATTGCATAAAACATAGTTTTGTGCGGCGGCCATCTTGGATTTGAAAACTGATCGCCAAATCGTTCTCTGCAGCCGCGAGAATCTCGGGAACGATATCCATATTGCTGAAATCATAATTTTGTGCGGCGGCCATCTGAGATTTCAAAAATGATCAGAAAATCGTTCTCTGCACATACGAGAACCTCGGACACGATATCCATATTGCTGAAAACATATTTGTGTGCGGTAGCCCTCTTGGATTTCAAAAATGATAACAGAATTGTTCTCTGCACCCTCGAGAACTCCGGACACGATATCCATATTGTTGAAATTATAATTTTGCACGGCGGCCACCTTGGATTTAAAAATGATCCCAAAATTGTTCTCTGCACCCTCGAAAACCTCGGACACGATACCCATAATGTTGTTATCATAATTTTGTGCGATGGCCATCTTCGTTTTCAAAAATGATACCAAAATCGTTCTCTACAACCTCGAGAACCTCGGACACGATATTCATATTGCTGAAAACATAATTGTGTGCGGCGGCCATCTTGGATTTCAAAAATGATCACCAAATCGTTCTCTGCACCATCGAGAACCTCAGGTACGATATCCATATTGCTAAAATCATAATTTTGAGTGGCAGCCATCTTGGATTTCAAAACTGACCACAGAATTGCTCTCTGCACCCTCGAGAACCTCGGACACGATATCCATATTGTTGAATTCAAAATTTTGGTCGGGAGCTATCTTGGATTTCAAATATGATCGCAAAATCGTTCTCTGCACCCTTTTGAACCTCGGACACGATATCCATATTGCTGAAAACATAATTGTTTGCGGCAGCCCTCTTGGATTTCTAAAATGATCACAGAATTGTTCTCTGCACCCTGGAGAACCTCGGACACTATATCCATATTGCTAAAATCATAATTTTGTGCGGCGGCCATCTTGGATTTCAAAAATGATCACAAAATCGTTCTCTGCACCCTCGAGAACCTCGGACACGATATCCATATTGCTGAAATCATAATTTTAAGCGGCAGCCATCTTGAATGTTAAATAAGATCACAAAATCATTTTCTGCACCCTCGATAACCTCGAATACGATATCCAGATTGCTGAAATCATAATTTTGTGTGGCAGCCATCTTGGATTTCAAAAATGATCACAGAATTGTTCTCTGCACCCTTGAGAATCTCGGGAACGATATTCATATTGCTGAAAACATAATTTTGCACGGCGTCCATCTTGGATTTAAAAATGATCCCAAAATTGTTTTCTGCACCCTCGAAGACCTCAGATACGATACCCATAATATTATAATCATTATTTTGTGCGGTGGCCATCTTCGTTTTTAAAAATGATACCAAAATAGTTCTCTATACCCTCGAGAACCTTGGACACGATATTCATATTGCTTAAAACATAGTTGTGTGTGGCACCCATCTTGGATTACAAAAATGATAAACAGAGAACTCTATCCTCGGACACGATATCCATATTGCTGAAATCATAATTTTGTGCGGCGGCCAACTTGGATTTGAAAAATGATCACCAAATCGTTCTCTGCACCCTCGAAAACCTCGGACACGATACCCATAATGTTGTTATCATAATTTTGTGCGATGGCCTTCTTCGTTTTCAAAAATGATACCAAAATCGTTCTCTACACCCTCGAGAACCTCGGACACGATATTCATATTGCTGAAAACATAATTGTGTGTGGCAGCCATATTGGATTTCAAAAATGATCACAGAATTGTTCTCTGCACCCTCGAGAACCTCGGACACGATAACCATATTACTGAAATCATAATTTTGTGCGGCGACCATCTTGGATTTGAAAAATGATCACCAAATCGTTTTTTGCACCCTCGAGAACCTCGGACACGATATCCATATTGCTAAAATCATAATTTTGTGCGGCGGCCATCTTGGATTTGGAAAATGATCGCCAAATCGTTCTCTACACCCTCGAGAATCTTGGGTACGATATCGATATTGCTGAAATCATAATCTTGTGCAGCGGCCATCTTGGATTTCAAAAAAGATCAGAAAATCGTTCTCTGCACCCACGAGAACCTCGGACATGATATCCACATTGCTGAAAACTTAATTGTGTGCGGCAGCCCTCTTGGATTTCAAAAATGATAACAGAATTGTTCTCTGCATCCTCGAGAACCTCGAACACGATATCCATATTGCTGAAATCATAATTTTGTGCGGCGGCAACCTTTGATTTCATATATGATCACAAAATTGTTCTTCGCACCCTCAAAATCCTCGGATACGATACCCATAATGTTGTAAACATAATTTTTTGCGGTGGCCATCTTCGTTTTCAAAAATAATTACAAAATTGTTCTCTGCACCCTCGAGAACCTCGGACACGATATCCATATTGTTGAAATCAAAATTGTGTTCGGGAGCCATCTTGGATTTCAAATATGATCGCAAAATCGTTCTCTGCACCCTTGAGAACCTCGGACTCGATATCCATATTGCTGAAAACATAATTGTTTTTGGCAGCCCTCTTGGATTTCTAAAATGATCAAAGAATTGTTCTCTGCACCCTCGAGAACCTCGGACACGATATCCATATTACTGAAATCATAATTGTATAAAGCAGCCATCTTGGATTTAAAAAATGACCACAGAATTTTTCTCTGCACCCTCGAGAACCTCGAACACGACATCCATATTGCTGAAATCAAAATTTTGTGCGGCGGCCATCTTGGTATTTAAAATCATCACCAAATCGTTCTTTGCACCCTCGAGAGCCTCGGTTACGATATTCATATTGCTGAAATCTAAATTTTATGCGGCGGCCATCTTCGATGTCAAATATGATCACAAAATTGTACTTCACACCTTCGAAAACCTCGGATACGATACCCATAATGTTGTTAACATAATTTTTTGCGGTGGCCATCTTCGTTTTCAAAAATAATTACAAAATCGTTCTCTGCACCCTCGAGAACCTCGAACACGATATCCATATTGCTGAAATCATAATTTTGTGCGGCGGCAACCTTTGATTTCATATATGATCACAAAATTGTTCTTCGCACCCTCAAAAACCTCGGATACTATACCCATAATGTTGTAAACATAATTTTTTGCGGTGGCCATCTTCGTTTTCAAAAATAATTACAAAATCGTTCTCTGCACCCTCGAGAACCTCGGACACGATATCCATATTGTTGAAATCAAAATTTTGTTCGGGAGCCATCTTGGATTTCAAATATGATCGCAAAATCGTTCTCTGCACCTTTGAGAACCTCGGACTCGATATCCATATTGCTGAAAACATAATTGTTTGCGGCAGCCCTCTTGGATTTCTAAAATGATCACAGAATTGTTCTCTGCACCCTCGAGAACCTCGGACACGATATCCATATTGCTAAAATCATAATTTTTTGCGGCGGCCATCTTGGATTTGAAAACTGATCGCCAAATCGTTCTCTGCAGCCTCGAGAATCTCGGGAACGATATCCATATTGCTGAAATCATAATTTTGTGCGGCGGCCATCTGAGATTTCAAAAATGATCAGAAAATCGTTCTCTGCACCCACGAGAACCTCGGACACGAAATCCATATTGCTGAAAACATAATTGTGAGCGGCAGCCCTCTTGGATTTCAAAAATGATAACAGATTTGTTCTTTGCACCCTCGAGAACTCCGGACACGATATCCATATTGCTGAAATCATAATTTTGCACGGCGGCCATCTTGGATTTAAAAATGATCCCAAAATTGTTCTCTGCACCCTCGAAAACCTCAGATACGATACCCATAATGTTGTAATCATAATTTTGTGCGGTGGCCATCTTCGTTTTCAAAAATGATACCAAAATCGTTCTCTACACCCTCGAGAACCTCGGACACGATATTCATATTGCTGAAAACATAATTGTGTGTGGCAGCCATATTGGATTTAAAAAATGATCACAGAATTGTTCTTCGCCCCTCGAAAACATCGGATACGATACCCATAATGTTGTAAACATAAATTTTTGCGGTGGCCATCTTCGTTTTCAAAAATAATTACAAAATCGTTCTCTGTACCCTCGAAAAACTCGGACACGATATTCATATTGCTGAAAACATAATTGTATATAGCAGCCATCTTGGATTTAAAAAATGATCACAGAATTTTTCTCTGCACCCTCGAGAACCTCGAACACGACATCCATATTGCTGAAATCATAATTTTGTGCGGCGGCCATCTTGGTATTGAAAAATCATCACCAAATCGTTCTTTGCACCCTCGAGAGCCTCGGTTACGATATTCATATTGCTGAAATCTAAATTTTATGTGGCGGCCATCTTCGATGTCAAATATGATCACAAAATTGTACTTCACACCTTCGAAAACCTCGGATACGATACCCATAATGTTATAAACATAATTTTTTGCGGTGGCCATCTTCGTTTTCAAAAATAATTACAAAATCGTTCTCTTCACCCTCGAGAACCTCGGACACGATATCCATATTGTTGAAATCAAAATTATGTTCGGGAGCCATTTTGGATTTCAAATATGATCGCAAAATCGTTCTCTGCGCCCTTGAGAACCTCGGACACGAAATCCATATTGCTGAGAACATAATTGTGAGCGGCAGCCCTCTTGGATTTAAAAAATGATAACAAATTTGTTCTCTGCACCCTCGAGAACTCCGGACACGATATCCATATTGCTGAAATCATAATTTTGCACGGCGGCCATCTTGGATTTAAAAATGATCCCAAAATTGTTCTCTGCACCCTCGAAAACCTCAGATACGATACCCATAATGTTGTAATCATAATTTTGTGCGGTGGCCATCTTCGTTTTCAAAAATGATACCAAAATCGTTCTCTACACCCTCGAGAACCTCGGACACGATATTCATATTGCTGAAAACATAATTGTGTGTGGCAGCCATATTGGATTTAAAAAATGATCACAGAATTGTTCTTCGCCCCTCGAAAACATCGGATACGATACCCATAATGTTGTAAACATAAATTTTTGCGGTGGCCATCTTCGTTTTCAAAAATAATTACAAAATCGTTCTCTGTACCCTCGAAAAATTCGGACACAATATTCATATTGCTGAAAACATAATTATATATAGCAGCCATCCTGGATTTAAAAAATGATCACAGAATTTTTCTCTGCACCCTCGAGAACCTCGAACACGACATCCATATTGCTGAAATCATAATTTTGTGCGGCGGCCATCTTGGTATTGAAAAATCATCACCAAATCGTTCTTTGCACCCTCGAGAGCCTCGGTTACGATATTCATATTGCTGAAATCTAAATTTTATGCGGCGGCCATCTTCGATGTCAAATATGATCACAAAATTGTACTTCACACCTTCGAAAACCTCGGATACGATACCCATAATGTTGTTAACATAATTTTTTGCGGTGGCCATCTTCGTTTTCAAAAATAATTACAAAATCGTTCTCTGCACCCTCGAGAACCTCGAACACGATATCCATATTGCTGAAATCATAATTTTGTGCGGCGGCAACCTTTGATTTCATATATGATCACAAAAATGTTCTTCGCACCCTCAAAAACCTCGGATACGATACCCATAATGTTGTAAACATAATTTTTTGCGGTGGCCATCTTCGTTTTCAAAAATAATCACAAAATCGTTCTCTGCACCCTCGAGAACCTCGGACACGATATCCATATTGTTGAAATCAAAATTTTGTTCGGGAGCCATCTTGGATTTCAAATATGATCGCAAAATCGTTCTCTGCACCTTTGAGAACCTCGGACTCGATATCCATATTGCTGAAAACATAATTGTTTGCGGCAGCCCTCTTGGATTTCTAAAATGATCACAGAATTGTTATCTGCACCCTCGAGAACCTCGGACACGATATCCATATTGCTAAAATCATAATTTTTTGCGGCGGCCATCTTGGATTTGAAAACTGATCGCCAAATCGTTCTCTGCAGCCTCGAGAATCTCGGGAACGATATCCATATTGCTGAAATCATAATTTTGTGCGGCGGCCATCTGAGATTTCAAAAATGATCAGAAAATCGTTCTCTGCACCCACGAGAACCTCGGACACGAAATCCATATTGCTGAAAACATAATTGTGTGCGGCAGCCCTCTTGGATTTCAAAAATGATAACAGAATTGTTCTCTGCACCCTCGAGAACTCCGGACACGATATCCATATTGCTGAAATCATAATTTTGCACGGCGGCCATCTTGGATTTAAAAATGATCCCAAAATTGTTCTCTGCACCCTCGAAAACCTCAGATACGATACCCATAATGTTGTAATCATAATTTTGTGCGGTGGCCATCTTCGTTTTCAAAAATGATACCAAAATCGTTCTCTACACCCTCGAGAACCTCGGACACGATATTCATATTGCTGAAAACATAATTGTGTGTGGCAGCCATATTGGATTTAAAAAATGATCACAGAATTGTTCTTCGCCCCTCGAAAACATCGGATACGATACCCATAATGTTGTAAACATAAATTTTTGCGGTGGCCATCTTCGTTTTCAAAAATAATTACAAAATCGTTCTCTGTACCCTCGAAAAACTCGGACATGATATTCATATTGCTGAAAACATAATTGTATATAGCAGCCATCTTGGATTTAAAAAATGATCACAGAATTTTTCTCTGCACCCTCGAGAACCCCGAACACGACATCCATATTGCTGAAATCATAATTTTGAGCGGCGGCCATCTTGGTATTGAAAAATCATCACCAAATCGTTCTTTGCACCCTCGAGAGCCTCGGTTACGATATTCATATTGCTGAAATCTAAATTTTATGCGGCGGCCATCTTCGATGTCAAATATGATCACAAAATTGTACTTCACACCTTCGAAAACCTCGGATACGATACCCATAATGTTGTTAACATAATTTTTTGCGGTGGCCATCTTCGTTTTCAAAAATAATTACAAAATCGTTCTCTGCACCCTCGAGAACCTCGAACACGATATCCATATTGCTGAAATCATAATTTTATGCGGCGGCCATCTTCGATGTCAAATATGATCACAAAATTGTACTTCACACCTTCGAAATCCTCGGATACGATACCCATAATGTTGTAAACATAATTTTTTGCGGTGGCCATCTTCGTTTTCAAAAATAATTACAAAATCGTTATCTGCACCCTCGAGAACCTCGGACACGATATCCATATTGTTGAAATCAAAATTTTGTTCGGGAGCCATCTTGGATTTCAAATATGATCGCAAAATCGTTCTCTGCGCCCTTGAGAACCTCGGACTCGATATCCATATTGCTGAAAACATAATTGTTAGCGGCAGCCCTCTTGGATTTCTAAAATGATCACAGAATTGTTCTCTGCACCCTCGAGAACCTCAGATACGATATCCATATTGTTAAAATCATAATTTTGTGCGACGGCCATCTTGGATTTGAAAACTGATCGCCAAATCGTTCTCAGCAGCCTCGAGAATCTCGAGAAGGATATCCATATTGCTGAAATCATAATTTTGTGCGGCGGCCATCTGAGATTTCAAAAATGATCAGAAAATCGTTCTCTGCACCCACAAGAACCTCGGACACGATATCCATATTGCTGAAAACATAATTGTGTGCGGCAGCCCTCTTGGATTTCAAAAATGATAATTGAATTGTTCTCTGCACCCTCGAGAACTCCGGACACGATATCCATATTGCTGAAATCATAATTTTGCACGGCGGTCATCTTGGATTTAAAAATGATCCCAAAATTGTTCTCTGCACCCTCGAAAACCTCAGATACGATACCCATAATGTTGTTATCATAATTTTGTGCGGTGGACATCTTCGTTTTCAAAAATGATACCAAAATCGTTCTCTACACCCTCGAGAACCTCGGACACGATATTCATATTGCTGAAAACATAATTGTGTGTGGCAGCCATATTGGATTTCAAAAATGATCACAGAATTGTTCTTCGCACCCTCGAAAACATCGGATACGATACCCATAATGTTGTAAACATAAATTTTTGCGGTGGCCATCTTCGTTTTCAAAAATAATTACAAAATCGTTCTCTGTACCCTCGAAAAACTCGGACACGATATTCATATTGCTGAAAACATAATTGTATATAGCAGCCATCTTGGATTTAAAAAATGATCACAGAATTTTTCTCTGCACCCTCGAGAAACTCGAACACGACATCCATATTGCTGAAATCATAATTTTGTGCGGCGGCCATCTTGGTATTGAAAAATCATCACCAAATCGTTCTTTGCACCCTCGAGAGCCTCGGTTACGATATTCATATTGCTGAAATCTAAATTTTATGCGGCGGCCATCTTCGATGTCAAATATGATCACAAAATTGTACTTCACACCTTCGAAAACCTCGGATACGATACCCATAATGTTGTAATCATAATTTTGTGCGGTGGCCATCTTCGTTTTCAAAAATGATACCAAAATCGTTCTCTACACCCTCGAGAACCTCGGACACGATATTCATATTGCTGAAAACATAATTGTGTGTGGCAGCCATATTGGATTTAAAAAATGATCACAGAATTGTTCTTCGCCCCTCGAAAACATCGGATACGATACCCATAATGTTGTAAACATAAATTTTTGCGGTGGCCATCTTCGTTTTCAAAAATAATTACAAAATCGTTCTCTGTACCCTCGAAAAACTCGGACACGATATTCATATTGCTGTAAACATAATTATATAAAGCAGCCATCCTGGATTTAGAAAATGATCACAGAATTTTTCTCTGCACCCTCGAGAACCTCGAACACGACATCCATATTGCTGAAATCATAATTTTGTGCGGCGGCCATCTTGGTATTGAAAAATCATCACCAAATCGTTCTTTGCACCCTCGAGAGCCTCGGTTACGATATTCATATTGCTGAAATCTAAATTTTATGCGGCGGCCATCTTCGATGTCAAATATGATCACAAAATTGTACTTCACACCTTCGAAAACCTCGGATACGATACCCATAATGTTGTTAACATAATTTTTTGCGGTGGCCATCTTCGTTTTCAAAAATAATTACAAAATCGTTCTCTGCACCCTCGAGAACCTCGAACACGATATCCATATTGCTGAAATCATAATTTTGTGCGGCGGCAACCTTTGATTTCATATATGATCACAAAAATGTTCTTCGCACCCTCAAAAACCTCGGATACGATACCCATAATGTTGTAAACATAATTTTTTGCGGTGGCCATCTTCGTTTTCAAAAATAATTACAAAATCGATCTCTGCACCCTCGAGAACCTCGGACACGATATCCATATTGTTGAAATCAAAATTTTGTTCGGGAGCCATCTTGGATTTCAAATATGATCGCAAAATCGTTCTCTGCACCTTTGAGAACCTCGGACTCGATATCCATATTGCTGAAAACATAATTGTTTGCGGCAGCCCTCTTGGATTTCTAAAATGATCACAGAATTGTTATCTGCACCCTCGAGAACCTCGGACACGATATCCATATTGCTAAAATCATAATTTTTTGCGGCGGCCATCTTGGATTTGAAAACTGATCGCCAAATCGTTCTCTGCAGCCTCGAGAATCTCGGGAACGATATCCATATTGCTGAAATCATAATTTTGTGCGGCGGCCATCTGAGATTTCAAAAATGATCAGAAAATCGTTCTCTGCACCCACGAGAACCTCGGACACGAAATCCATATTGCTGAAAACATAATTGTGTGCGGCAGCCCTCTTGGATTTCAAAAATGATAACAGAATTGTTCTCTGCACCCTCGAGAACTCCGGACACGATATCCATATTGCTGAAATTATAATTTTGCACGGCGGCCATCCTGGATTTAAAAATGATCCCAAAATTGTTCTCTGCACCCTCGTAAACCTCAGATACGATACCCATAATGTTGTTATCATAATTTTGTGCGGTGGACATCTTCGTTTTCAAAAATGATACCAAAATCGTTCTCTACACCCTCGAGAACCTCGGACACGATATTCATATTGCTGAAAACATAATTGTGTGTGGCAGCCATATTGGATTTAAAAAATGATCACAGAATTGTTCTTCGCACCCTCGAAAACATCGGATACGATACCCATAATGTTGTAAACATAAATTTTTGCGTCGGCCATCTTCGTTTTCAAAAATAATTACAAAATCGTTCTCTGTACCCTCGAAAAACTCGGACACGATATTCATATTGCTGAAAACATAATTGTATATAGCAGCCATCTTGGATTTAAAAAATGATCACAGAATTTTTCTCTGCACCCTCGAGAACCTCGAACACGACATCCATATTGCTGAAATCATAATTTTGTGCGGCGGCCATCTTGGTATTGAAAAATCATCACCAAATCGTTCTTTGCACCCTCGAGAGCCTCGGTTACGATATTCATATTGCTGAAATCTAAATTTTATGCGGCGGCCATCTTCGATGTCAAATATGATCACAAAATTGTACTTCACACCTTCGAAAACCTCGGATACGATACCCATAATGTTGTAAACATAATTTTTTGCGGTGGCCATCTTCGTTTTCAAAAATAATTACAAAATCGTTCTCTTCACCCTCGAGAACCTCGGACACGATATCCATATTGTTGAAATCAAAATTATGTTCGGGAGCCATCTTGGATTTCAAATATGATCGCAAAATCGTTCTCTGCGCCCTTGAGAACCTCGGACACGAAATCCATATTGCTGAAAACATAATTGTGAGCGGCAGCCCTCTTGGATTTCTAAAATGATCACAGACTTGTCTCTGCACCCTCGAGAACCTCGGACACGATATCCATATTGCTAAAATCATAATTTTGTGTGGCAGCCATCTTGGATTTCAAAACTGATCACAGAATAGTTCTCTGCAACCTCTAGAACCTCGGAAACGATATCCATATTGCTAAAATCATAGTTTTGTGCGGCGGCCATCTTGGATTTGAAAACTAATCGCCAAATCGTTCTCTGCAGCCGCGAGAATCTCGGGAACGATATCCATATTGCTGAAATCATAATTTTGTGCGGCGGCCATCTGAGATTTCAAAAATGATCAGAAAATCGTTCTCTGCACATACGAGAACCTCGGACACGATATCCATATTGCTGAAAACATAATTGTGTGCGGTAGCCCTCTTGGATTTCAAAAATGATAACAGAATTGTTCTCTGCACCCTCGAGAACTCCGGACACGATATCCATATTGTTGAAATTATAATTTTGCACGGCGGCCACCTTGGATTTAAAAATGATCCCAAAATTGTTCTCTGCACCCTCGAAAACCTCGGACACGATACCCATAATGTTGTTATCATAATTTTGTGCGATGGCCATCTTCGTTTTCAAAAATGATACCAAAATCGTTCTCTACAACCTCGAGAACCTCGGACACGATATTCATATTGCTGAAAACATAATTGTGTGTGGCAGCCATATTGGATTTCAAAAATGATCACAGAATTGTTCTCTGCACCCTCGAGAACCTCGGACATGATATCCATATTACTGAAATCATAATTTTGTGCGGCGGCCATCTTGGATTTCAAAAATGATCACCAAATCGTTCTCTGCACCATCGAGAACCTCAGGTACGATATCCATATTGCTAAAATCATAATTTTGAGTGGCAGCCATCTTGGATTTCAAAACTGATCACAGAATTGTTCTCTGCACCCTCGAGAACCTCGGACACGATATCCATATTGTTGAATTCAAAATTTTGGTCGGGAGCTATCTTGGATTTCAAATATGATCGCAAAATCGTTCTCTGCACCCATTTGAACCTCGGACACGATATCCATATTGCTGAAAACATAATTGTTTGCGGCAGCCCTCTTGGATTTCTAAAATGATCACAGAATTGTTCTCTCCACCCTGGAGAACCTCGGACACTATATCCATATTGCTAAAATCATAATTCTGTGCGGCGGCCATCTTGGATTTGAAAAATGATCACCAAATCGTTCTCTGCACCCTCGAGAACCTCGGACACAATATCCATATTGTTGAATTCAAAATTTTGGTTGGGAGCTATCTTGGATTTCAAATATGATCGCAAAATCGTTCTCTGCACCCTTGAGAACCTCGGACACGATATCCATATTGCTGAAATCATAATTTTAAGCGGCAGCCATCTTGAATGTTAAATAAGATCACAAAATCATTTTCTGCACCCTCGATAACCTCGAATACGATATCCAGATTGCTGAAATCATAATTTTGTGTGGCAGCCATCTTGGATTTCAAAAATGATCACAGAATTGTTCTCTGCACCCTTGAGAATCTCGGGAACGATATTCATATTGCTGAAAACATAATTTTGCACGGCGTCCATCTTGGATTTAAAAATGATCCCAAAATTGTTTTCTGCACCCTCGAAGACCTCAGATACGATACCCATAATATTATAATCATTATTTTGTGCGGTGGCCATCTTCGTTTTTAAAAATGATACCAAAATAGTTCTCTATACCCTCGAGAACCTTGGACACGATATTCATATTGCTTAAAACATAGTTGTGTGTGGCACCCATCTTGGATTACAAAAATGATCACAGAATTGTTTTCTGCTCCTTCGTTTTCGAGGGTGCAGAGAACTCTATCCTCGGACACGATATCCATATTGCTGAAATCATAATTTTGTGCGGCGGCCAACTTGGATTTGAAAAATGATCACCAAATCGTTCTCTGCACCCTCGAGAACCTCGGACACGATATCCATATTGTTGAATTCAAAATTTTGGTTGGGAGCTATCTTGGATTTCAAATATGATCGCAAAATCGTTCTCTGCACCCTTGAGAACCTCGGACACGATATCCATATTGCTGAAAACATAATTGTTTGCGGCAGCCCTCTTGGATTTCTAAAATGATCACAGAATATTTCTCTGCACCCACGAGAACCTCGGACACGATATTCATATTGCTGAAAACATAATTGTGTGCGGCAGCCCTCTTGGATTTCAAAAATGATAACAGAATTGTTCTCTGCACCCTCGAGAACTCCGGACACTATAACCATATTGCTGAAATCATAATTTTACGCGGCGGCTATCTTGGATTTAAAAATGATCCCAAAATTGTTCTCTGCACCCTCGAAAACCTCGGATACGATACCCATAATGTTGTAATCATAATTTTGTGCGGTGGCCTTCTTCGTTTTCAAAAATGATACCAAAATCGTTCTCTACACCCTCGAGAACCTCGGACACGATATTCATATTGCTGAAAACATAATTGTGTGTGGCAGCCATATTGCATTTCAAAAATGATCACAGAATTGTTCTCTACACCCTCGAGAACCTCGGACACGATATCCATATTACTGAAATCATAATTTTGTGCGGCGACCATCTTGGATTTGAAAAATGATCACCAAATCGTTTTTTGCACCCTCGAGAACCTCGGACACGATATCCATATTGCTAAAATCATAATTTTGTGCGGCGGCCATCTTGGATTTGGAAAATGATCGCCAAATCGTTCTCTACACCCTCGAGAATCTTGGGTACGATATCGATATTGCTGAAATCATAATCTTGTGCAGCGGCCATCTTGGATTTCAAAAAAGATCAGAAAATCGTTCTCTGCACCCACGAGAACCTCGGACATGATATCCACATTGCTGAAAACTTAATTGTGTGCGGCAGCCCTCTTGGATTTCAAAAATGATAACAGAATTGTTCTCTGCATCCTCGAGAACCTCGAACACGATATCCATATTGCTGAAATCATAATTTTGTGCGGCGGCAACCTTTGATTTCATATATGATCACAAAATTGTTCTTCGCACCCTCAAAATCCTCGGATACGATACCCATAATGTTGTAAACATAATTTTTTGCGGTGGCCATCTTCGTTTTCAAAAATAATTACAAAATCGTTCTCTGCACCCTCGAGAACCTCGGACACGATATCCATATTGTTGAAATCAAAATTGTGTTCGGGAGCCATCTTGGATTTCAAATATGATCGCAAAATCGTTCTCTGCACCCTTGAGAACCTCGGACTCGATATCCATATTGCTGAAAACATAATTGTTTTTGGCAGCCCTCTTGGATTTCTAAAATGATCAAAGAATTGTTCTCTGCACCCTCGAGAACCTCGGACACGATATCCATATTACTGAAATCATAATTGTATATAGCAGCCATCTTGGATTTAAAAAATGATCACCAAATCGTTCTCTGCACCCTCGAGAACCTCGGACACAATATCCATATTGTTGAATTCAAAATTTTGGTTGGGAGCTATCTTGGATTTCAAATATGATCGCAAAATCGTTCTCTGCACCCTTGAGAACCTCGGACACGATATCCATATTGCTGAAATCATAATTTTAAGCGGCAGCCATCTTGAATGTTAAATAAGATCACAAAATCATTTTCTGCACCCTCGATAACCTCGAATACGATATCCAGATTGCTGAAATCATAATTTTGTGTGGCAGCCATCTTGGATTTCAAAAATGATCACAGAATTGTTCTCTGCACCCTTGAGAATCTCGGGAACGATATTCATATTGCTGAAAACATAATTTTGCACGGCGTCCATCTTGGATTTAAAAATGATCCCAAAATTGTTTTCTGCACCCTCGAAGACCTCAGATACGATACCCATAATATTATAATCATTATTTTGTGCGGTGGCCATCTTCGTTTTTAAAAATGATACCAAAATAGTTCTCTATACCCTCGAGAACCTTGGACACGATATTCATATTGCTTAAAACATAGTTGTGTGTGGCACCCATCTTGGATTACAAAAATGATCACAGAATTGTTTTCTGCTCCTTCGTTTTCGAGGGTGCAGAGAACTCTATCCTCGGACACGATATCCATATTGCTGAAATCATAATTTTGTGCGGCGGCCAACTTGGATTTGAAAAATGATCACCAAATCGTTCTCTGCACCCTCGAGAACCTCGGACACGATATCCATATTGTTGAATTCAAAATTTTGGTTGGGAGCTATCTTGGATTTCAAATATGATCGCAAAATCGTTCTCTGCACCCTTGAGAACCTCGGACACGATATCCATATTGCTGAAAACATAATTGTTTGCGGCAGCCCTCTTGGATTTCTAAAATGATCACAGAATATTTCTCTGCACCCACGAGAACCTCGGACACGATATTCATATTGCTGAAAACATAATTGTGTGCGGCAGCCCTCTTGGATTTCAAAAATGATAACAGAATTGTTCTCTGCACCCTCGAGAACTCCGGACACGATATCCATATTGCTGAAATCATAATTTTGCGCGGCGGCTATCTTGGATTTAAAAATGATCCCAAAATTGTTCTCTGCACCCTCGAAAACCTCGGATACGATACCCATAAAGTTGTACTCATAATTTTGTGCGGTGGCCTTCTTCGTTTTCAAAAATGATACCAAAATCGTTCTCTACACCCTCGAGAACCTCGGACACGATATTCATATTGCTGAAAACATAATTGTGTGTGGCAGCCATATTGCATTTCAAAAATGATCACAGAATTGTTCTCTACACCCTCGAGAACCTCGGACACGATATCCATATTACTGAAATCATAATTTTGTGCGGCGACCATCTTGGATTTGAAAAATGATCACCAAATCGTTTTTTGCACCCTCGAGAACCTCGGACACGATATCCATATTGCTAAAATCATAATTTTGTGCGGCGGCCATCTTGGATTTGGAAAATGATCGCCAAATCGTTCTCTACACCCTCGAGAATCTTGGGTACGATATCGATATTGCTGAAATCATAATCTTGTGCAGCGGCCATCTTGGATTTCAAAAAAGATCAGAAAATCGTTCTCTGCACCCACGAGAACCTCGGACATGATATCCACATTGCTGAAAACTTAATTGTGTGCGGCAGCCCTCTTGGATTTCAAAAATGATAACAGAATTGTTCTCTGCATCCTCGAGAACCTCGAACACGATATCCATATTGCTGAAATCATAATTTTGTGCGGCGGCAACCTTTGATTTCATATATGATCACAAAATTGTTCTTCGCACCCTCAAAATCCTCGGATACGATACCCATAATGTTGTAAACATAATTTTTTGCGGTGGCCATCTTCGTTTTCAAAAATAATTACAAAATCGTTCTCTGCACCCTCGAGAACCTCGGACACGATATCCATATTGTTGAAATCAAAATTGTGTTCGGGAGCCATCTTGGATTTCAAATATGATCGCAAAATCGTTCTCTGCACCCTTGAGAACCTCGGACTCGATATCCATATTGCTGAAAACATAATTGTTTTTGGCAGCCCTCTTGGATTTCTAAAATGATCAAAGAATTGTTCTCTGCACCCTCGAGAACCTCGGACACGATATCCATATTACTGAAATCATAATTGTATATAGCAGCCATCTTGGATTTAAAAAATGATCACAGAATTTTACTCTGCACCCTCGAGAACCTCGAACACGACATCCATATTGCTGAAATCATAATTTTGTGCGGCGGCCATCTTGGTATTAAAAATCATCACCAAATCGTTCTTTGCACCCTCGAGAGCCTCGGTTACGATATTCATATTGCTGAAATCTAAATTTTATGCGGCGGCCATCTTCGATGTCAAATATGATCACAAAATTGTACTTCACACCTTCGAAAACCTCGGATACGATACCCATAATGTTGTTAACATAATTTTTTGCGGTGGCCATCTTCGTTTTCAAAAATAATTACAAAATCGTTCTCTGCACCCTCGAGAACCTCGAACACGATATCCATATTGCTGAAATCATAATTTTGTGCGGCGGCAACCTTTGATTTCATATATGATCACAAAATTGTTCTTCGCACCCTCAAAAACCTCGGATACGATACCCATAATGTTGTAAACATAATTTTTTGCGGTGGCCATCTTCGTTTTCAAAAATAATTACAAAATCGTTCTCTGCACCCTCGAGAACCTCGGACACGATATCCATTTTGTTGAAATCAAAATTTTGTTCGGGAGCCATCTTGGATTTCAAATATGATCGCAAAATCGTTCTCTGCACCTTTGAGAACCTCGGACTCGATATCCATATTGCTGAAAACATAATTGTTTGCGGCAGCCCTCTTGGATTTCTAAAATGATCACAGATTTGTTCTCTGCACCCTCGAGAACCTCGGACACGATATCCATATTGCTAAAATCATAATTTTTTGCGGCGGCCATCTTGGATTTGAAAACTGATCGCCAAATCGTTCTCTGCAGCCTCGAGAATCTCGGGAACGATATCCATATTGCTGAAATCATAATTTTGTGCGGCGGCCATCTGAGATTTCAAAAAAGATCAGAAAATCGTTCTCTGCACCCACGAGAACCTCGGACATGATATCCATATTGCTGAAATCATAATTTTGCACGGCGGCCATCTTGGATTTAAAAATGATCCCAAAATTGTTCTCTGCACCCTCGAAAACCTCAGATACGATACCCATAATGTTGTAATCATAATTTTGTGCGGTGGCCATCTTCGTTTTCAAAAATGATACCAAAATCGTTCTCTACACCCTCGAGAACCTCGGACACGATATTCATATTGCTGAAAACATAATTGTGTGTGGCAGCCATATTGGATTTAAAAAATGATCACAGAATTGTTCTTCGCCCCTCGAAAACATCGGATACGATACCCATAATGTTGTAAACATAAATTTTTGCGGTGGCCATCTTCGTTTTCAAAAATAATTACAAAATCGTTCTCTGTACCCTCGAAAAACTCGGACACGATATTCATATTGCTGAAAACATAATTGTATATAGCAGCCATCTTGGATTTAAAAAATGATCACAGAATTTTTCTCTGCACCCTCGAGAACCTCGAACACGACATCCATATTGCTGAAATCATAATTTTGTGCGGCGGCCATCTTGGTATTGAAAAATCATCACCAAATCGTTCTTTGCACCCTCGAGAGCCTCGGTTACGATATTCATATTGCTGAAATCTAAATTTTATGTGGCGGCCATCTTCGATGTCAAATATGATCACAAAATTGTACTTCACACCTTCGAAAACCTCGGATACGATTCCCATAATGTTATAAACATAATTTTTTGCGGTGGCCATCTTCGTTTTCAAAAATAATTACAAAATCGTTCTCTTCACCCTAGAGAACCTCGGACACGATATCCATATTGTTGAAATCAAAATTATGTTCGGGAGCCATCTTGGATTTCAAATATGATCGCAAAATCGTTCTCTGCGCCCTTGAGAACCTCGGACTCGATATCCATATTGCTGAAAACATAATTTTTTGCGGTGGCCATCTTCGTTTTCAAAAATAATTACAAAATCGTTCTCTGCACCCTCGAGAACCTCGGACACGATATCCATATTGTTGAAATCAAAATTTTGTTCGGGAGCCATCTTGGATTTCAAATATGATCGCAAAATCGTTCTCTGCACCTTTGAGAACCTCGGACTCGATATCCATATTGCTGAAAACATAATTGTTTGCGGCAGCCCTCTTGGATTTCTTAAATGATCACAGAATTGTTATCTGCACCCTCGAGAACCTCGGACACGATATCCATATTGCTAAAATCATAATTTTTTGCGGCGGCCATCTTGGATTTGAGAACTGATCGCCAAATCGTTCTCTGCAGCCTCGAAATCTCGGGAACGATATCCATATTGCTGAAATCATAATTTTGTGCGGCGGCCATCTGAGATTTCAAAAAAGATCAGAAAATCGTTCTCTGCACCCACGAGAACCTCGGACATGATATCCACATTGCTGAAAACTTAATTGTGTGCGGCAGCCCTCTTGGATTTCAAAAATGATAACAGAATTGTTCTCTGCATCCTCGAGAACCTCGAACACGATATCCATATTGCTGAAATCATAATTTTGTGCGGCGGCAACCTTTGATTTCATATATGATCACAAAATTGTTCTTCGCACCCTCAAAATCCTCGGATACGATACCCATAATGTTGTAAACATAATTTTTTGCGGTGGCCATCTTCGTTTTCAAAAATAATTACAAAATCGTTCTCTGCACCCTCGAGAACCTCGGACACGATATCCATATTGTTGAAATCAAAATTGTGTTCGGGAGCCATCTTGGATTTCAAATATGATCACAAAATCGTTCTCTGCACCCTTGAGAACCTCGGACTCGATATCCATATTGCTGAAAACATAATTGTTTTTGGCAGCCCTCTTGGATTTCTAAAATTTGGTGATGATTTTTCAATACCAAGATGGCCGCCGCTCAAAATTATGATTTCAGCAATATGGATGTCGTGTTCGATTTTCTCGAGGGTGCAGAGAAAAATTCTGTGATCATTTTTTAAATCCAAGATGGCTGCTATATACAATTATGTTTTCAGCAATATGAATATCATGTCCGATTTTTTCGAGGGTACAGAGAACGATTTTGTAATTATTTTTGAAAACGAAGATGGCCACCGCAAAAATTTATGTTTACAACGCTATGTTCAGTCGCTCGCTAGATACCAACTTTAACACACATTACTGTGCGCTCTGTAATCGAGATCTACCCTCAGTTGAATATTAATTATGGTTAAGTGTACAAAATGCAGTAAAATTATATCAAAGAAAACGCCAGGTCTACAATGTTGTAAATGCAATAAGTGGTTACACGCAAACTGTGCTGCAATTTCTGTGGAACAACTAACAACCTTGTCGTCCACGGATGCCATCGACTGGAAATGTAGAAACTGTGTGGGTATGAAGCCAAAACGATTGTCGGTCATCGTACCTGATAATGACGACGGCGATGAAAATACAGACACGGAATCCATGAAGATCAAGGATAATAACCAACACGAATCAATCAAGCAAATTCTAAGCGAAATACGGCACGAAGTAAAAAATATCATAAGGGAGGAGCTGCAGCGATCATTAAAATGTTACGCCGAAAAAATTGATGATTTTGAAGTTAAATTAAACAACTACGAAAAACATATGAAAACCTTAGAAAACCAGAATATAGACTTAAAAAATAATTTAAAAAACATAAACTTGAAATATGAGGTGTTGGAGAGTAAATGTAATCAAATAGAACAAAGCCTATTAAAAAATCAATTAGAAATATGTGGGTTAAAGAATGAAGATAGTGATGTGATGGGTGTCACGTCTGAAATTGCAACAGCTTTAAAACTTAATCCCAATGACATCTTAAGGGCACATTGGAAGAAAAACCCTAAACTTATAAATCAAAAATTAAAACCAGACCCCATAATCTCTGTGACCCTTCGCGATGGAATCCGGGATCAGTGGATTTTAGCTTCCAAATCTGGATCACTCACAGCAGCAAACATTGGAAGGCAGGGAAACAAACTGTACCTGCGTGAATCACTGGCCCCCGCAACTCGCTTCTTATTGTGGAAAACGAAAGAGGAATTAAAGGATCTTTTTAGATATATATGGTGTAAAAATGGTGCTATATTAGTGCGAAAAAATGAAAGTGCAAAAATTATATCGATTCGATCAGTGGATGACATTATGAAGTTAATACCTAAAAAACTGTAAGTCTATAAATCTAAGTACTTTTGTTTTTTATCATTCTAATAACTATCTAACACTTTAATATGGATAGTGACAACATTTTAGAAATAAGTTGCACTCACTGGAACGATTTCTGTAATCAACTACCGTTTGATAATAAATCT
Organism: Leptidea sinapis; assembly: GCF_905404315.1. NCBI lineage: Eukaryota > Metazoa > Arthropoda > Insecta > Lepidoptera > Pieridae > Leptidea > Leptidea sinapis. Next base: position 59,329 of record NC_066309.1, on the reverse strand, counting down.
TTGCTATTATTTCATGTAAACATTCGTTCGATTATCAAAAACTTTGCATTGCTAGAAAATATAGTATCAAATTCCTTGCACAGAATAGACATAATAATGATAACTGAAGCGAATATAAAACAGGATATGAGCATGTTATTTCAACTAACAAATTATACACTTCAAGTACAGCTTAGGTCAAACAAAAAAGGAGGAGGAATATTAATGTATATTCATAACAGTCTGAATTTTACACGAACAAACAATTTCATTTTAAATGAATTCGAACATATAATAGGAGAAATTTATTTACCAAATAAAAACAAATATAATATATGCGCTGTTTATCGACCACCAAACACAGACAAAAGAAGGTTTATTTACGAATTGTCATCATTATTATGTAAATATGGGTGTATTCAATCATTCATTATAATGGGTGATATGAACATAGATATCCAAAAATTGCACTCCATAATTAAACAATATTTAAACACTTTGTCTGATCTAGGTTTTTCATGTGGCATCAGCAATAATTGTACGCGTATAGAAAAATTAGGCAATAATATAACTAAGTCATGTATCGACCACGTCCTAATTCGTGATAATTCTAAGTGTGATATATACACAGCAGTAGTAAACGTTGCACCTGCGGATCATTCTATAATCGGTTGCGCGTTACTCGGTGCATTTGCACTTAATAACATGAATAACTCAAGTACATACACAGTTCGAAATAAGTTCACTTATGATAAAACTAAGTTACGAGCTGAACTTTTGATGCTGGATTTGGAATATTCTTTATCCTACAATGACCCCAATGATATTATGAGGCATATATATAACAAATTTAATTATGCTTATAGCAAATGTAGAATTGAAAGTCCAACTAATATCACTAAGCGAAAATCATGTGAGTGGAGTAATAGCCGTCTGACAGAAATGTGTAAAAAACGTGACAAACTTTTTTACATATGGCGTCAAGACATGAATAATGCAAAAAATAGGCTTATATATAATAAGTACAGAAATAAAACAAATAAATATGCGCAAAGGCTCAAATATACGTACACCATGAAAACAGTTTCGAATAATTTTAATAACCCCCGTATGGTGTGGAAAATAATAAACAATTTGACAGGTAAAATCACAAAAAGTATAGATGAAATTTTAATAAGATCCTTTAGTCTAGAACCATTACAATTAGCAAATAATTTTATGCAAGAATTTGATAGAAATGTTAAGAAAATCACCAATAAATGTCACTTCGGAAAACTGCTAAACCCTAATGTATATAATAACATTGCTGACCGCGCTATCTGGATTGGAAAAGCAACAAAGGAAGAAGTAAATCAAATTTTAAAAAAACTTAATATTGATAAAAGTCCAGGTTATGATGGCATACGAGCCTATGACCTAAAATATATTTCAGAAAAGATGGTCCCAATATTAACACACCTCATAAACTGCTCCATTAAAACTGGCATTTATCCAGACCTGTTAAAGATAGGAATAGTACGACCAATATATAAAAAAGGCGAAAGGAATGATTACAATAATTATCGTCCAATAACAATTTTATCGAGCATAAATAAAATAATAGAGCGATATATTTGTGATAAAATAAATGCTTTTCTAGCCAAAAATAATATAATAAACGAAAATCAATTTGGTTTTCAAAAAAACAAGAATACTTCGCAACTTTTAGAAAAATTCTCTAATGAAATAAATGGTCACCTAAATAATAAACTAAATATATTAGTGATGTTTATTGATTTCAGCAAGGCTTTTGATGTTCTTAATTACGACATACTTTTTGAAAAGCTCTCGCAAAATGGGATACAGGGACCATTTCTTAACTTAATCAAAAGCTATCATAATAATCGTTGTACATCAGTGAAAGTATTAAACAGTAAAAGCACTATGATACCTACACTAAGCGGCTGTGCTCAAGGCTCAATCTTAGGTCCTTTAGAATACTTACTATATGTAAATGATATGTGTGGTGTTATCACAAAAGCCTCAGTGTACCAATTTGCAGATGACACTTGTTTGGTTGTTGCAAACAAAAACCTTAAATTAGCAGAACATGATATGCAATCAGATTTCAATAATATGTGTATGTGGGCTCATGATGTCGGATTGGTTATTAATATTGACAAAACTAAACTTATGTATGTACATTCGTCTCATCATAAAACACAAAATGAACCCGCTATTATCGCCCACCACCACCGTTGTTTCCACAATCCAATACAGACGTGTGGTTGTATTAAAATAGAAAATGTACAAGAATACTCATACCTTGGGCTTGTGATTGATAATAGACTCAATTGGGGACCTCATAAAAACCATGTTTGTGCTAAATTGAGATCGGTGCTTTGTAAACTTGCATATTTAAAATATAAGTTACCTTATAGTGCCCTAAGATTATTATATATGGCTCTGGCGGATTCCGTTATAAACTACGGACTAAGCAGTTACGGAAGGACGTACAAGTCATATTTAGAGGATATATACAAATTACAAAAAAGAATTCTTAAAACTATCGTTCCAAATTATTTTTATAAACACAAAGAAAATACGGATCTTGCACTATTTAAACATTGCAAGGTTATAAATGTCTTTGATAAAGTGAAATTCCGTATATTGTCAGATATAAATGAATCTAAATTCCTTCGAGAAATTCAAAGACTGCCTCATCTAAGACAATTTACAGGAACAACTATGTCATTTAAATTACCTAAATCTACAAATATATATGGCACCAGAGCAAACAACTACGTCATTCCTCTATACTTAAACGAGACTCCCTTAGAGATTCAAAAATTATATATAAATAAAAATAAATATAAGTCATCGTTAAAAAAGTACTTTTTACAAAATCCTTCATTAATATAATTGTATCTGCGGTAAGCTAAGTATGACAACTAATTTGTAATTACTAACATTTAGTTGATAATTATTTTTTGTTTTGCATTTTAATGATTTCTATACTACTTTGTTTAAAATTGTAAGTTAACATCTTGTAATAACTGTATTAATTGAAAGTAATTGTTGTTTTCTTTTTAAATATTATGTAATTTAATTCTAAGCGGCTTCACACACAGATAAGCTTCCTAAAGTTTAAGTGTGTGTTATTATATTGTAAGCTATAACTATATTGTATTTTAAATAAATATTCTAAAAAAAAAAAAAAAAACATTATGGGTATCGTATCCGATGTTTTCGAGGGGCGAAGAACAATTCTGTGATCATTTTTTAAATCCAATATGGCTGCCACACACAATTATGTTTTCAGCAATATGAATTCGTGTCCGAGGTTCTCGAGGGTGTAGAGAACGATTTTGGTATCATTTTTGAAAACGAAGATGGCCACCGCACAAAATTATGATTACAACATTATGGGTATCGTATCTGAGGTTTTCGAGGGTGCAGAGAACAATTTTGGGATCATTTTTAAATCCAAGATGGCCGCCGTGCAAAATTATGATTTCAGCAATATGGATATCGTGTCCGGAGTTCTCGAGGGTGCAGAGAACAATTCTGTTATCATTTTTGAAATCCAAGAGGGCTGCCGCACGCAATTATGTTTTCAGCAATATGGATTTCGTGTCCGAGGTTCTCGTGGGTGCAGAGAACGATTTTCTGATCATTTTTGAAATCTCAGATGGCCGCCGCACAAAATTATGATTTCAGCAATATGGATATCGTTCCCGAGATTCTCGAGGCTGCAGAGAACGATTTGGCGATCAGTTTTCAAATCCAAGATGGCCGCCGCAAAAAATTATGATTTTAGCAATATGGATATCGTGTCCGAGGTTCTCGAGGGTGCAGATAACAATTCTGTGATCATTTTAGAAATCCAAGAGGGCTGCCGCAAACAATTATGTTTTCAGCAATATGGATATCGAGTCCGAGGTTCTCAAAGGTGCAGAGAACGATTTTGCGATCATATTTGAAATCCAAGATGGCTCCCGAACAAAATTTTGATTTCAACAATATGGATATCGTGTCCGAGGTTCTCGAGGGTGCAGAGAACGATTTTGTAATTATTTTTGAAAACGAAGATGGCCACCGCAAAAAATTATGTTTACAACATTATGGGTATCGTATCCGAGGTTTTTGAGGGTGCGAAGAACATTTTTGTGATCATATATGAAATCAAAGGTTGCCGCCGCACAAAATTATGATTTCAGCAATATGGATATCGTGTTCGAGGTTCTCGAGGGTGCAGAGAACGATTTTGTAATTATTTTTGAAAACGAAGATGGCCACCGCAAAAAATTATGTTAACAACATTATGGGTATCGTACCGAGGTTTTCGAAGGTGTGAAGTACAATTTTGTGATCATATTTGACATCGAAGATGGCCGCCGCATAAAATTTAGATTTCAGCAATATGAATATCGTAACCGAGGCTCTCGAGGGTGCAAAGAACGATTTGGTGATGATTTTTCAATACCAAGATGGCCGCCGCACAAAATTATGATTTCAGCAATATGGATGTCGTGTTCGAGGTTCTCGAGGGTGCAGAGAAAAATTCTGTGATCATTTTTTAAATCCAGGATGGCTGCTATATATAATTATGTTTTCAGCAATATGAATATCGTGTCCGAGTTTTTCGAGGGTACAGAGAACGATTTTGTAATTATTTTTGAAAACGAAGATGGCCACCGCAAAAATTTATGTTTACAACATTATGGGTATCGTATCCGATGTTTTCGAGGGGCGAAGAACAATTCTGTGATCATTTTTTAAATCCAATATGGCTGCCACACACAATTATGTTTTCAGCAATATGAATATCGTGTCCGAGGTTCTCGAGGGTGTAGAGAACGATTTTGGTATCATTTTTGAAAACGAAGATGGCCACCGCACAAAATTATGATTACAACATTATGGGTATCGTATCTGAGGTTTTCGAGGGTGCAGAGAACAATTTTGGGATCATTTTTAAATCCAAGATGGCCGCCGTGCAAAATTATGATTTCAGCAATATGGATATCGTGTCCGGAGTTCTCGAGGGTGCAGAGAACAAATCTGTTATCATTTTTGAAATCCAAGAGGGCTGCCGCTCACAATTATGTTTTCAGCAATATGGATTTCGTGTCCGAGGTTCTCAAGGGCGCAGAGAACGATTTTGCGATCATATTTGAAATCCAAGATGGCTCCCGAACATAATTTTGATTTCAACAATATGGATATCGTGTCCGAGGTTCTCGAGGGTGCAGAGAACGATTTTGTAATTATTTTTGAAAACGAAGATGGCCACCGCAAAAAATTATGTTTATAACATTATGGGAATCGTATCCGAGGTTTTCGAAGGTGTGAAGTACAATTTTGTGATCATATTTGACATCGAAGATGGCCGCCACATAAAATTTAGATTTCAGCAATATGAATATCGTAACCGAGGCTCTCGAGGGTGCAAAGAGCGATTTGGTGATGATTTTTCAATACCAAGATGGCCGCCGCACAAAATTATGATTTCAGCAATATGGATGTCGTGTTCGAGGTTCTCGAGGGTGCAGAGAAAAATTCTGTGATCATTTTTTAAATCCAAGATGGCTGCTATATACAATTATGTTTTCAGCAATATGAATATCGTGTCCGAGTTTTTCGAGGGTACAGAGAACGATTTTGTAATTATTTTTGAAAACGAAGATGGCCACCGCAAAAATTTATGTTTACAACATTATGGGTATCGTATCCGATGTTTTCGAGGGGCGAAGAACAATTCTGTGATCATTTTTTAAATCCAATATGGCTGCCACACACAATTATGTTTTCAGCAATATGAATATCGTGTCCGAGGTTCTCGAGGGTGTAGAGAACGATTTTGGTATCATTTTTGAAAACGAAGATGGCCACCGCACAAAATTATGATTACAACATTATGGGTATCGTATCTGAGGTTTTCGAGGGTGCAGAGAACAATTTTGGGATCATTTTTAAATCCAAGATGGCCGCCGTGCAAAATTATGATTTCAGCAATATGGATATCGTGTCCGGAGTTCTCGAGGGTGCAGAGAACAAATCTGTTATCATTTTTGAAATCCAAGAGGGCTGCCGCTCACAATTATGTTTTCAGCAATATGGATTTCGTGTCCGAGGTTCTCGTGGGTGCAGAGAACGATTTTCTGATCATTTTTGAAATCTCAGATGGCCGCCGCACAAAATTATGATTTCAGCAATATGGATATCGTTCCCGAGATTCTCGAGGCTGCAGAGAACGATTTGGCGATCAGTTTTCAAATCCAAGATGGCCGCCGCAAAAAATTATGATTTTAGCAATATGGATATCGTGTCCGAGGTTCTCGAGGGTGCAGAGAACATATCTGTGATCATTTTAGAAATCCAAGAGGGCTGCCGCAAACAATTATGTTTTCAGCAATATGGATATCGAGTCCGAGGTTCTCAAAGGTGCAGAGAACGATTTTGCGATCATATTTGAAATCCAAGATGGCTCCCGAACAAAATTTTGATTTCAACAATATGGATATCGTGTCCGAGGTTCTCGAGGGTGCAGAGAACGATTTTGTAATTATTTTTGAAAACGAAGATGGCCACCGCAAAAAATTATGTTTACAACATTATGGGTATCGTATCCGAGGTTTTTGAGGGTGCGAAGAACAATTTTGTGATCATATATGAAATCAAAGGTTGCCGCCGCACAAAATTATGATTTCAGCAATATGGATATCGTGTTCGAGGTTCTCGAGGGTGCAGAGAACGATTTTGTAATTATTTTTGAAAACGAAGATGGCCACCGCAAAAAATTATGTTAACAACATTATGGGTATCGTATCCGAGGTTTTCGAAGGTGTGAAGTACAATTTTGTGATCATATTTGACATCGAAGATGGCCGCCGCATAAAATTTAGATTTCAGCAATATGAATATCGTAACCGAGGCTCTCGAGGGTGCAAAGATCGATTTGGTGATGATTTTTAATACCAAGATGGCCGCCGCACAAAATTATGATTTCAGCAATATGGATGTCGTGTTCGAGGTTCTCGAGGGTGCAGAGTAAAATTCTGTGATCATTTTTTAAATCCAAGATGGCTGCTATATACAATTATGATTTCAGTAATATGGATATCGTGTCCGAGGTTCTCGAGGGTGCAGAGAACAATTCTTTGATCATTTTAGAAATCCAAGAGGGCTGCCAAAAACAATTATGTTTTCAGCAATATGGATATCGAGTCCGAGGTTCTCAAGGGTGCAGAGAACGATTTTGCGATCATATTTGAAATCCAAGATGGCTCCCGAACACAATTTTGATTTCAACAATATGGATATCGTGTCCGAGGTTCTCGAGGGTGCAGAGAACGATTTTGTAATTATTTTTGAAAACGAAGATGGCCACCGCAAAAAATTATGTTTACAACATTTTGGGTATCGTATCCGAGGATTTTGAGGGTGCGAAGAACAATTTTGTGATCATATATGAAATCAAAGGTTGCCGCCGCACAAAATTATGATTTCAGCAATATGGATATCGTGTTCGAGGTTCTCGAGGATGCAGAGAACAATTCTGTTATCATTTTTGAAATCCAAGAGGGCTGCCGCACACAATTAAGTTTTCAGCAATGTGGATATCATGTCCGAGGTTCTCGTGGGTGCAGAGAACGATTTTCTGATCTTTTTTGAAATCCAAGATGGCCGCTGCACAAGATTATGATTTCCTCTTGCCTTGGATCGCTCACAGTGTCGAGACGTGTTATTTGTTGCAGTTTTAATAATATAAAATAATTCTTACGGATACTGGTAACTACCGGTAGCGACCACATAAACTTTGGACTACATCAATTTTCTATACCTACACAAATACAATATGGAGTCAGCGTCTGCATCAAATAAAACTAACTTGGTAACACCAGTTTTGTCTGAAGATTTGTCTGCACCTGAGCCATCCATAATATGTAAAAGGAAGAGAATAGAAAAAACAAATAGCGAAGATCTTGCAGAATTTAAAGAAGAAGTATTAGAATTATTTGATATATGGGCAAAAAAAAATAATGAACAAATGACAAAGCTTTATCCTATTTTAGATGGTATAAAAACTAGTAACACAAATATTGAGTCATCAGTTGCTTTTCTTGCAAAGCAGAATGATGACTTAATAAAGACGATTGAGAACTTGGAGCAAAAACTAAAAATTAAAGATCAACAAATTATTATACTTGAAAATAAAATAGAAGATATGATGCGAATGAATCGTAATAAGAGTCTAGAAATAAAAAATGTTCCATTGAATGCCAGTGAAACCAAAGAAGGACTTATCAAAATAGTCGAAAATCTGACTCAAGAAATGAAACTTGAAACTAAAAGGTCAGACATAGTGGACATTTTTAAGATTAAGTCAAATAATGAAAAAAAATCTATTGTTGTAGAGTTTACAACAGTATTAGCGAAAGAAAATATATTAAGATCGGTGAAAACCTACAATAAAAAGAACAAAAATAATAAGCTATGTGCCAAAAATCTTGGAATTACAACTAATACAGATACACCTATCTTTGTATCAGAGCATTTGACCCAAAATGCATCGAGACTATTTTATTTAGCTAGAGATCTGAAACGATTGAAGAATTACAAATACTGCTGGACTTCATTCGGCCGAGTATATTTGCGGAGAGAAGACAGTTCACCTATTATTATGGTGACGGGTGAAGACCAAATTATTAAACTAAGAAACCAATGACTAAACTTAGGTAAAAATATTTTTATTTTAACTAAAATAATTTATTTATATATTTTATCATTATTATATTTTTGCAATTATTATATCAACATATTGTACAAGGCCAACACACACTCATTTATATCAATAATTATAATATTAATTATCTACCAAACACATAACATAACGGGTCATTACTTAAAACATGAAAATAGAATTTTAGCGATTTATAAAATATATTGTAATGGATAATACAAACACCGTTTTGCATGAATTAGACAATCTCACTAATATAATTACACATCAAGGTTCAATTGATACATTTCATAAAAACGCTTTAAAAAAAGTCCCTGCATTTACATTAGTTAATCAAAATATTCGCAGTATACATAAAAACTCTAACTTAGATGACTTAGACATTAATATTAGTTTGCTAAACATAAACATTGATGTGATCATTCTAACTGAATGCCGAATAAACCTTGATAAACCCCTCCCTCAAAAAAGTAATTATGTGACTTACAGTACCACAAATAAAATTAATCAAAATGATGGAGTTGTCGTATTTATAAATGAAACTTTAAAACACACAGTCAAAGAAATAAAAATAGAAGGTGCTTCATGTCTTGAAGTATGTTTTACAGATGGTTTTACTCGGCTTAAGCTAATATGTATATATCGTCCTCCTTCGGGAAATGCAGAAATGTTTGTGAACTCCCTTGAAAAATATTTAGAACAACCTTATCTTAATAATAACACATTAATAACCGGAGATATTAATATAAACATAATAGATGGAAATAATGATAAACACTCGGACTCTTATCTTGAAATGCTAGCTGCACATAACTTACTACCAGGTCATAAATTTGACACACGTATAAATAGTTGTATAGATCATGTAATTACAAACATAGATAATACCAAATTCACAACTTATCTTGGGGTATTAGATACTACTGTAACCGACCACAAAATGACGGCAATATATTTGTACCACACAACTATATCCAGACAACCTCCAAAAACAAAAGAGGTTACAAATTACAAGGGTGCATTAGATACATTACAAGCCAATTATGATCCTAACTTATTAAAGGAAGAAGATCCCAACACACTTACCAAGAAAATAATAACCTTAATAGTAGATTCACTTAATATAAATACTAAAACTGTAAAAATACCCTCCAATAAAAGAATAATTAAACCTTGGCTAACTCCTGGTCTTCTTAAATGTATAAAAAATAGAAATCTTCTGCAATACAAACTTAAAAATGATGACACTAATGAAATATTAAGAATAACATATAAGAGGTACCGAAATTATTGTAATAACTTAATTAAAAAACTGAAAAATACTCATGAAAGACAACTACTTGAAAAATCAAAGACAAATAACAAATCATTATGAAAATGTTTAAAAAATATTACAAATTTAAATAATACAAAAAGTAAGAATATAGAACTTATTAATATGACAGCCATCGAATCAGCAAATTACGTGAATAACCACTTCAGAAATGTGGGTAAATTACTTGCTGAAGATATACCTGTAAGTAATAATCATTCAACTTCCGCATATTTTAAACAACTTCCATCACAGATTAATAGCATTGGCATAATAGAACCTGATCCACTTGAGATAGAAAGTATTATTAATAACCTTAAATCTGAATCAGCCACTGGATACGACAATATCCCTACAAAATTTTTGAAATCAGCTAAATCCGTTTTGATCCCAATTATTACACACCTAAGCAAGATCTCTTTACAACAAGGAGTATTTCCATATGAATTGAAAAAATCAATAATACATCCAGTGCACAAAAGTGGGCCTAAAGACAATGTAAACAATTACCGCCCAATTTCTGTTCTTTCAACTATATCTAAAATACTAGAGAAAATTATTAACAAACGTTTATTAAAATATTTAGAGACGTATAACATACTCTCACCATCTCAGTATGGCTTCCGTAAAGGTGTAAGCACTGAAGACGCTATACAAGACTTAACTCAGAATATTACAAATCAACTTGATAATAGAAACAGAGCCCTTTGTATTTTCCTCGATTTAAAAAAGGCATTTGACACCATCTCTGTCCCCATCCTCTTGAAAAAACTTGAAAATATAGGTATAAGGGGAACTTTTTTAAGTTTAATAACGGATTATCTACAAAATCGCACACAAAGAACGAAAATTAGCGATGATATAATTAGCTCTGATGCACCTATACTACAATTCGGAATACCGCAGGGAAGTGTATTAGGGCCAACTTTATTTTTAATATACATAAATGATTTATCTAACTTTAAATTAAAAAATGGAAGGGTATTTTCCTACGCTGACGACACCGCGTTACTCTTTCATGGAAGCAGTTGGGCAGAAGTATTTTCCACAGCCGAGTTGGGATTAAACTCAGTGCTTAAATGGTTACAATTAAATCTCTTATCTCTTAATTTAACTAAAACAAATTATATTACTTTTGCCATTCGTAATTCTACACAGCCTAATAAGAGCATGAGATTAACTGCTCACTGTTGCAACTTAATAAGTCCTATTAATTGTAAATGTTCTCAAATAGAAAGAGTAAATACCACAAAGTACTTGGGTGTGATTATTGATCAAAATTTGTCATGGTATCCCCAGTTAGAACTTGTTGCTAACAGAGCTCGGAAAATGATATGGATATTTAAACGCCTGCGAAATGTATGTAATAGAGCGCTGCTAACTTATATTTATACAACTCTAGTGGAATCCGTTCTCCTATACTGTATAAGTGTATGGGGTGGTACCTTTAAAACAAAATTTCTACATATTGAACGTGCACAACGAATAATAATAAAAATCATATATTCCAAAAGTAAATTCTATAATACTAGCAAACTTTACCATGAAACATCACTACTTACAGTCCGCCAGTTATATATTCTGCAATGTATGTTAAAAATTCAGAAACATAGAATCATTGACTCTTCCCTTACTTTGAAAAGAAACCCCTATACTGTCCTAAAACACAAAATCGTAAGAACAGAATTTGCCTCAAAACAATTTGTCGCACAATCCACCAATATGTATAATAAAATTAACAGATCCCTTAATATTTATTCACTTACATTTAGGGAATGTAAAATTAATGTTATTAAATGGCTAAAAACACTCAACTATGAAGATACGGAAAAAATACTTAAAAATTAATTAGATTAAAAATTTGTAACGGTTTCTAACTATAAGATATTATTTAAAAAAAAAATGTATTATTATAAAACATAAAAATTAAAAGATTTACAGCCCGTTCACAAAATTTGCTCCTATGTATGAATTTATTTATCTACTTAAAGTACCGTATATATATTTTTATATAGGTTTAATATATATATATATATATATATTGTTAAGATGTGATATTTATGTAAGTTCCTATGTTTACGTGCATATATATATATGTGTGTGTGTGTGTGTATCATAATATGTTTCAAAATCAGTAATAATAAGTAACTACAATGTTTGATATATTGTACATTTTTACTATAATCTTTATTTATATCAAAAAAAAAATGTTTGTACATGATCCTAACTCCCATGTTTATGTAGTCGTCCGGCTGCGAACCTGCGGTTAGCATGACGCTAATATAACCTGATCCACATTGAAATTAATGACTTATTTCGCGTGCGATCGCCCGGGCCGCCGGACCGACTAGATAACTGGTTTTGTTTGTTTATAATCCAATTCACTTGAGTCAACAACTTCCTTACTTTTAGTTTTTAATATTGTTTTGTATAACTTGCAATGAGCGATTCTCTCCTAACACAGATTATCTAAATCTACCAGGAGAGTTTCATATGTGATTGTAAATGACTGTGTACAAATAAAGAAATTTTGAATTTGAATTTGAATTTTTGAATGATTTCAGCAATATCGATATCGTACCCAAGATTCTCGAGGGTGTAGAGAACGATTTGGCGATCATTTTCCAAATCCAAGATGGCCGCCGCACAAAATTATGATTTTAGCAATATGGATATCGTGTCCGAGGTTCTCGAGGGTGCAAAAAACGATTTGGTGATCATTTTTCAAATCCAAGATGGTCGCCGCACAAAATTATGATTTCAGTAATATGGATATCGTGTCCGAGGTTCTCGAGGGTGCAGAGAACAATTCTGTGATCATTTTTGAAATCAAATATGGCTGCCACACATAATTATGTTTTCAGCACTATGAATATCGTGTCCGAGGTTCTCGAGGGTGTAGAGAACGATTTTGGTATCATTTTTGAAAACGAAGAAGGCCACCGCACAAAATTATGATTACAACATTATGGGTATCGTATCCGAGGTTTTCGAGGGTGCAGAGAACAATTTTGGGATCATTTTTAAATCCAAGATGGCCGCCGTGCAAAATTATGATTTCAGCAATATGGATATCGTGTCCGGAGTTCTCGAGGGTGCAGAGAACAATTCTGTTATCATTTTTGAAATCCAAGAGGGCTGCCGCACACAATTATGTTTTCAGCAATATGGATATCGTGTCCGAGGTTCTCGTGGGTGCAGAGAAATATTCTGTGATCATTTTAGAAATCCAAGAGGGCTGCCGCAAACAATTATGTTTTCAGCAATATGGATATCGTGTCCGAGGTTCTCAAGGGTGCAGAGAACGATTTTGCGATCATATTTGAAATCCAAGATAGCTCCCAACCAAAATTTTGAATTCAACAATATGGATATCGTGTCCGAGGTTCTCGAGGGTGCAGAGAACGATTTGGTGATCATTTTTCAAATCCAAGTTGGCCGCCGCACAAAATTATGATTTCAGCAATATGGATATCGTGTCCGAGGATAGAGTTCTCTGCACCCTCGAAAACGAAGGAGCAGAAAACAATTCTGTGATCATTTTTGTAATCCAAGATGGGTGCCACACACAACTATGTTTTAAGCAATATGAATATCGTGTCCAAGGTTCTCGAGGGTATAGAGAACTATTTTGGTATCATTTTTAAAAACGAAGATGGCCACCGCACAAAATAATGATTATAATATTATGGGTATCGTATCTGAGGTCTTCGAGGGTGCAGAAAACAATTTTGGGATCATTTTTAAATCTAAGATGGACGCCATGCAAAATTATGTTTTCAGCAATATGAATATCGTTCCCGAGATTCTCAAGGGTGCAGAGAACAATTCTGTGATCATTTTTGAAATCCAAGATGGCTGCCACACAAAATTATGATTTCAGCAATCTGGATATCGTATTCGAGGTTATCGAGGGTGCAGAAAATGATTTTGTGATCTTATTTAACATTCAAGATGGCTGCCGCTTAAAATTATGATTTCAGCAATATGGATATCGTGTCCGAGGTTCTCAAGGGTGCAGAGAACGATTTTGCGATCATATTTGAAATCCAAGATAGCTCCCAACCAAAATTTTGAATTCAACAATATGGATATTGTGTCCGAGGTTCTCGAGGGTGCAGAGAACGATTTGGTGATCATTTTTCAAATCCAAGATGGCCGCCGCACAGAATTATGATTTTAGCAATATGGATATAGTGTCCGAGGTTCTCCAGGGTGCAGAGAACAATTCTGTGATCATTTTAGAAATCCAAGATGGCTGCCGCAAACAATTATGTTTTCAGCAATATGGATATCGTGTCCGAGGTTCAAAAGGGTGCAGAGAACGATTTTGCGATCATATTTGAAATCCAAGATAGCTCCCGACCAAAATTTTGAATTCAACAATATGGATATCGTGTCCGAGGTTCTCGAGGGTGCAGAGAACAATTCTGTGATCAGTTTTGAAATCCAAGATGGCTGCCACTCAAAATTATGATTTTAGCAATATGGATATCGTACCTGAGGTTCTCGATGGTGCAGAGAACGATTTGGTGATCATTTTTGAAATCCAAGATGGCCGCCGCACAAAATTATGATTTCAGTAATATGGATATCATGTCCGAGGTTCTCGAGGGTGCAGAGAACAATTCTGTGATCATTTTTGAAATCCAATATGGCTGCCACACACAATTATGTTTTCAGCAATATGAATATCGTGTCCGAGGTTCTCGAGGTTGTAGAGAACGATTTTGGTATCATTTTTGAAAACGAAGATGGCCATCGCACAAAATTATGATAACAACATTATGGGTATCGTGTCCGAGGTTTTCGAGGGTGCAGAGAACAATTTTGGGATCATTTTTAAATCCAAGGTGGCCGCCGTGCAAAATTATAATTTCAACAATATGGATATCGTGTCCGGAGTTCTCGAGGGTGCAGAGAACAATTCTGTTATCATTTTTGAAATCCAAGAGGGCTACCGCACACAATTATGTTTTCAGCAATATGGATATCGTGTCCGAGGTTCTCGTATGTGCAGAGAACGATTTTCTGATCATTTTTGAAATCTCAGATGGCCGCCGCACAAAATTATGATTTCAGCAATATGGATATCGTTCCCGAGATTCTCGCGGCTGCAGAGAACGATTTGGCGATTAGTTTTCAAATCCAAGATGGCCGCCGAACAAAACTATGATTTTAGCAATATGGATATCGTTTCCGAGGTTCTAGAGGTTGCAGAGAACTATTCTGTGATCAGTTTTGAAATCCAAGATGGCTGCCACACAAAATTATGATTTTAGCAATATGGATATCGTGTCCGAGGTTCTCGAGGGTGCAGAGACAATTCTGTGATCATTTTAGAAATCCAAGAGGGCTGCCGCTCACAATTATGTTTTCAGCAATATGGATTTCGTGTCCGAGGTTCTCAAGGGCGCAGAGAACGATTTTGCGATCATATTTGAAATCCAAGATGGCTCCCGAACATAATTTTGATTTCAACAATATGGATATCGTGTCCGAGGTTCTCGAGGGTGAAGAGAACGATTTTGTAATTATTTTTGAAAACGAAGATGGCCACCGCAAAAAATTATGTTTACAACATTATGGGTATCGTATCCGAGGTTTTCGAAGGTGTGAAGTACAATTTTGTGATCATATTTGACATCGAAGATGGCCGCCGCATAAAATTTAGATTTCAGCAATATGAATATCGTAACCGAGGCTCTCGAGGGTGCAAAGAACGATTTGGTGATGATTTTTCAATACCAAGATGGCCGCCGCACAAAATTATGATTTCAGCAATATGGATGTCGTGTTCGAGGTTCTCGAGGGTGCAGAGAAAAATTCTGTGATCATTTTTTAAATCCAAGATGGCTGCTATATACAATTATGTTTTCAGCAATATGAATATCGTGTCCGAGTTTTTCGAGGGTACAGAGAACGATTTTGTAATTATTTTTGAAAACGAAGATGGCCGACGCAAAAATTTATGTTTACAACATTATGGGTATCGTATCCGATGTTTTCGAGGGTGCGAAGAACAATTCTGTGATCATTTTTTAAATCCAATATGGCTGCCACACACAATTATGTTTTCAGCAATATGAATATCGTGTCCGAGGTTCTCGAGGGTGTAGAGAACGATTTTGGTATCATTTTTGAAAACGAAGATGTTCACCGCACAAAATTATGATAACAACATTATGGGTATCGTATCTGAGGTTTTCGAGGGTGCAGAGAACAATTTTGGGATCATTTTTAAATCCAAGATGGCCGCCGTGCAAAATTATGATTTCAGCAATATGGATATCGTGTCCGGAGTTCTCGAGGGTGCAGAGAACAATTCTGTTATCATTTTTGAAATCCAAGAGGGCTGCCGCACACAATTATGTTTTCAGCAATATGGATTTCGTGTCCGAGGTTCTCGTGGGTGCAGAGAACGATTTTCTGATCATTTTTGAAATCTCAGATGGCCGCCGCACAAAATTATGATTTCAGCAATATGGATATCGTTCCCGAGATTCTCGAGGCTGCAGAGAACGATTTGGCGATCAGTTTTCAAATCCAAGATGGCCGCCGCAAAAAATTATGATTTTAGCAATATGGATATCGTGTCCGAGGTTCTCGAGGGTGCAGATAACAATTCTGTGATCATTTTAGAAATCCAAGAGGGCTGCCGCAAACAATTATGTTTTCAGCAATATGGATATCGAGTCCGAGGTTCTCAAAGGTGCAGAGAACGATTTTGCGATCATATTTGAAATCCAAGATGGCTCCCGAACAAAATTTTGATTTCAACAATATGGATATCGTGTCCGAGGTTCTCGAGGGTGCAGAGAACGATTTTGTAATTATTTTTGAAAACGAAGATGGTCACCGCAAAAAATTATGTTTACAACATTATGGGTATCGTATCCGAGGTTTTTGAGGGTGCGAAGAACATTTTTGTGATCATATATGAAATCAAAGGTTGCCGCCGCACAAAATTATGATTTCAGCAATATGGATATCGTGTTCGAGGTTCTCGAGGGTGCAGAGAACGATTTTGTAATTATTTTTGAAAACGAAGATGGCCACCGCAAAAAATTATGTTAACAACATTATGGGTATCGTATCCGAGGTTTTCGAAGGTGTGAAGTACAATTTTGTGATCATATTTGACATCGAAGATGGCCGCCGCATAAAATTTAGATTTCAGCAATATGAATATCGTAACCGAGGCTCTCGAGGGTGCAAAGAAAAATTCTGTGATCATTTTTTAAATCCAGGATGGCTGCTTTATATAATTATGTTTACAGCAATATGAATATCGTGTCCGAGTTTTTCGAGGGTACAGAGAACGATTTTGTAATTATTTTTGAAAACGAAGATGGCCACCGCAAAAATTTATGTTTACAACATTATGGGTATCGTATCCGATGTTTTCGAGGGGCGAAGAACAATTCTGTGATCATTTTTTAAATCCAATATGGCTGCCACACACAATTATGTTTTCAGCAATATGAATATCGTGTCCGAGGTTCTCGAGGGTGTAGAGAACGATTTTGGTATCATTTTTGAAAACGAAGATGGCCACCGCACAAAATTATGATTACAACATTATGGGTATCGTATCCGAGGTTTTCGAAGGTGTGAAGTACAATTTTGTGATCATATTTGACATCGAAGATGGCCGCCGCATAAAATTTAGATTTCAGCAATATGAATATCGTAACCGAGGCTCTCGAGGGTGCAAAGAACGATTTGGTGATGATTTTTCAATACCAAGATGGCCGCCGCACAAAATTATGATTTCAGCAATATGGATGTCGTGTTCGAGTTTCTCGAGGGTGCAGAGAAAAATTCTGTGATCATTTTTTAAATCCAAGATGGCTGCTATATACAATTATGTTTTCAGCAATATGAATATCGTGTCCGAGTTTTTCGAGGGTACAGAGAACGATTTTGTAATTATTTTTGAAAACGAAGATGGCCACCGCAAAAATTTATGTTTACAACATTATGGGTATCGTATCCGATGTTTTCGAGGGTGCGAAGAACAATTCTGTGATCATTTTTTAAATCCAATATGGCTGCCACACACAATTATGTTTTCAGCAATATGAATATCGTGTCCGAGGTTCTCGAGGGTGTAGAGAACGATTTTGGTATCATTTTTGAAAACGAAGATGTCCACCGCACAAAATTATGATAACAACATTATGGGTATCGTATCTGAGGTTTTCGAGGGTGCAGAGAACAATTTTGGGATCATTTTTAAATCCAAGATGACCGCCGTGCAAAATTATGATTTCAGCAATATGGATATCGTGTCCGGAGTTCTCGAGGGTGCAGAGAACAATTCAATTATCATTTTTGAAATCCAAGAGGGCTGCCGCACACAATTATGTTTTCAGCAATATGGATATCGTGTCCGAGGTTCTTGTGGGTGCAGAGAACGATTTTCTGATCATTTTTGAAATCTCAGATGGCCGCCGCACAAAATTATGATTTCAGCAATATGGATATCCTTCTCGAGATTCTCGAGGCTGCTGAGAACGATTTGGCGATCAGTTTTCAAATCCAAGATGGCCGTCGCACAAAATTATGATTTTAACAATATGGATATCGTGTCTGAGGTTCTCGAGGGTGCAGAGAACAATTCTGTGATCATTTTAGAAATCCAAGAGGGCTGCCGCTAACAATTATGTTTTCAGCAATATGGATATCGAGTCCGAGGTTCTCAAGGGCGCAGAGAACGATTTTGCGATCATATTTGAAATCCAAGATGGCTCCCGAACAAAATTTTGATTTCAACAATATGGATATCGTGTCGGAGGTTCTCGAGGGTGCAGATAACGATTTTGTAATTATTTTTGAAAACGAAGATGGCCACCGCAAAAAATTATGTTTACAACATTATGGGTATCGTATCCGAGGATTTCGAAGGTGTGAAGTACAATTTATTGTGATCATATTTGACATCGAAGATGGCCGCCGCATAAAATTTAGATTTCAGCAATATGAATATCGTAACCGAGGCTCTCGAGGTTGCAAAGAACGATTTGGTGATGATTTTTCAATACCAAGATGGCCGCCGCTCAAAATTATGATTTCAGTAATATGTATGTCGTGTTCGGGGTTCTCGAGGGTGCAGAGAAAAATTCTGTGATCATTTTTTAAATCCAAGATGGCTGCTATATACAATTATGTTTTCAGCAATATGAATATCATGTCCGAGTTTTTCGAGGGTACAGAGAACGATTTTGTAATTATTTTTGAAAACGAAGATGGCCACCGCAAAAATTTATGTTTACAACATTATGGGTATCGTATCCGATGTTTTCGAGGGGCGAAGAACAATTCTGTGATCATTTTTTAAATCCAATATGGCTGCCACACACAATTATGTTTTCAGCAATATGAATATCGTGTCCGAGGTTCTCGAGGGTGTAGAGAACGATTTTGGTATCATTTTTGAAAACGAAGATGGCCACCGCACAAAATTATGATTACAACATTATGGGTATCGTATCTGAGGTTTTCGAGGGTGCAGAGAACAATTTTGGGATCATTTTTAAATCCAAGATGGCCGCCGTGCAAAATTATGATTTCAGCAATATGAATATCGTGTCCGAGGTTCTCGAGGGTGTAGAGAACGATTTTGGTATCATTTTTGAAAACGAAGATGTCCACCGCACAAAATTATGATAACAACATTATGGGTATCGTATCTGAGGTTTTCGAGGGTGCAGAGAACAATTTTGGGATCATTTTTAAATCCAAGATGACCGCCGTGCAAAATTATGATTTCAGCAATATGGATATCGTGTCCGGAGTTCTCGAGGGTGCAGAGAACAATTCTGTTATCATTTTTGAAATCCAAGAGGGCTGCCGCACACAATTATGTTTTCAGCAATATGGATTGCGTGTCCGAGGTTCTCGTGGGTGCAGAGAACGATTTTCTGATCATTTTTGAAATCTCAGATGGCCGCCGCACAAAATTATGATTTCAGCAATATGGATATCGTTCCCGAGATTCTCGAGGCTGCAGAGAACGATTTGGCGATCAGTTTTCAAATCCAAGATGGCCGCCGCAAAAAATTATGATTTTAGCAATATGGATATCGTGTCCGAGGTTCTCGAGGGTGCAGATAACAATTCTGTGATCATTTTAGAAATCCAAGAGGGCTGCCGCAAACAATTATGTTTTCAGCAATATGGATATCGAGTCCGAGGTTCTCAAAGGTGCAGAGAACGATTTTGCGATCATATTTGAAATCCAAGATGGCTCCCGAACAAAATGTTGATTTCAACAATATGGATATCGTGTCCGAGGTTCTCGAGGGTGCAGAGAACGATTTTGTAATTATTTTTGAAAACGAAGATGGCCACCGCAAAAAATTATGTTTACAACATTATGGGTATCGTATCCGAGGTTTTTGAGGGTGCGAAGAACATTTTTGTGATCATATATGAAATCAAAGGTTGCCGCTGCACAAAATTATGATTTCAGCAATATGGATATCGTGTTCGAGGTTCTCGAGGGTGCAGAGAACGATTTTGTAATTATTTTTGAAAACGAAGATGGCCACCGCAAAAAATTATGTTAACAACATTATGGGTATCGTATCCGAGGTTTTCGAAGGTGTGAAGTACAATTTTGTGATCATATTTGACATCGAAGATGGCCGCCGCATAAAATTTAGATTTCAGCAATATGAATATCGTAACCGAGGCTCTCGAGCGTGCAAAGAACGATTTGGTGATGATTTTTCAATACCAAGATGGCCGCCGCACAAAATTATGATTTCAGCAATATGGATGTCGTGTTCGAGGTTCTCGAGGGTGCAGAGAAAAATTCTGTGATCATTTTTTAAATCCAGGATGGCTGCTATATATAATTATGTTTTCAGCAATATGAATATCGTGTCCGAATTTTTCGAGGGTACAGAGAACGATTTTGTAATTATTTTTGAAAACGAAGATGGCCACCGCAAAAATTTATGTTTACAACATTATGGGTATCGTATCCGATGTTTTCGAGGGGCGAAGAACAATTCTGTGATCATTTTTTAAATCCAATATGGCTGCCACACACAATTATGTTTTCAGCAATATGAATATCGTGTCCGAGGTTCTCGAGGGTGTAGAGAACGATTTTGGTATCATTTTTGAAAACGAAGATGGCCACCGCACAAAATTATGATTACAACATTATGGGTATCGTATCTGAGGTTTTCGAGGGTGCAGAGAACAATTTTGGGATCATTTTTAAATCCAAGATGGCCGCCGTGCAAAATTATGATTTCAGCAATATGGATATCGTGTCCGGAGTTCTCGAGGGTGCAGAGAACAAATCTGTTATCATTTTTGAAATCCAAGAGGGCTGCCGCTCACAATTATGTTTTCAGCAATATGGATTTCGTGTCCGAGGTTCTCAAGGGCGCAGAGAACGATTTTGCGATCATATTTGAAATCCAAGATGGCTCCCGAACATAATTTTGATTTCAACATTATGGATATCGTGTCCGAGGTTCTCGAGGGTGAAGAGAACGATTTTGTAATTATTTTTGAAAACGAAGATGGCCACCGCAAAAAATTATGTTAATAACATTATGGGTATCGTATCCGAGGTTTTCGAAGGTGTGAAGTACAATTTTGTGATCATATTTGACATCGAAGATGGCCGCCACATAAAATTTAGATTTCAGCAATATGAATATCGTAACCGAGGCTCTCGAGGGTGCAAAGAACGATTTGGTGATGATTTTTCAATACCAAGATGGCCGCCGCACAAAATTATGATTTCAGCAATATGGATGTCGTGTTCGAGGTTCTCGAGGGTGCAGAGAAAAATTCTGTGATCATTTTTTAAATCCAAGATGGCTGCTATATACAATTATGTTTTCAGCAATATGAATATCGTGTCCGAGTTTTTCGAGGGTACAGAGAACGATTTTGTAATTATTTTTGAAAACGAAGATGGCCACCGCAAAAATTTATGTTTACAACATTATGGGTATCGTATCCGATGTTTTCGAGGGGCGAAGAACAATTCTGTGATAATTTTTAAAATCCAAGATGGATTCTACACACATTTATGTTTTCAGCAATATGAATATCGTGTCCGAGGTTCTCGAGGGTGTAGAGAACGATTTTGGTATCATTTTTGAAAATAAAGATGGCCACCGCACAAAATTATGATTACAACATTATGGGTATCGTATCTGAGGTTTTCGAGGGTGCAGAGAACAATTTTGGGATCATTTTTAAATCCAAGATGGCCGCCGTGCAAAATTATGATTTCAGCAATATGGATATCGTGTCCGGAGTTCTCGAGGGTGCAGAGAACAAATCTGTTATCATTTTTGAAATCCAAGAGGGCTGCCGCTCACAATTATGTTTTCAGCAATATGGATTTCGTGTCCGAGGTTCTCGTGGGTGCAGAGAACGATTTTCTGATCATTTTTGAAATCTCAGATGGCCGCCGCACAAAATTATGATTTCAGCAATATGGATATTGTTCCCGAGATTCTCGAGGCTGCAGAGAACGATTTGGCGATCAGTTTTCAAATCCAAGATGGCCGCCGCAAAAAATTATGATTTTAGCAATATGGATATCGTGTCCGAGGTTCTCGAGGGTGCAGAGAACAATTCTGTGATCATTTTAGAAATCCAAGAGGGCTGCCGCAAACAATTATGTTTTCAGCAATATGGATATCGAGTCCGAGGTTCTCAAAGGTGCAGAGAACGATTTTGCGATCATATTTGAAATCCAAGATGGCTCCCGAACAAAATTTTGATTTCAACAATATGGATATCGTGTCCGAGGTACTCGAGGGTGCAGAGAACGATTTTGTAATTATTTTTGAAAACGAAGATGGCCACCGCAAAAAATTATGTTTACAACATTATGGGTATAGTATCCGAGGTTTTTGAGGGTGCGAAGAACAATTTTGTGATCATATATGAAATCAAAGGTTGCCGCCGCACAAAATTATGATTTCAGCAATATGGATATCGTGTTCGAGGTTCTCGAGGGTGCAGAGAACGATTTTGTAATTATTTTTGAAAACGAAGATGGCCACCGCAAAAAATTATGTTAACAACATTATGGGTATCGTATCCGAGGTTTTCGAAGGTGTGAAGTACAATTTTGTGATCATATTTGACATCGAAGATGGCCGCCGCATAAAATTTAGATTTCAGCAATATGAATATCGTAACCGAGGCTCTCGAGGGTGCAAAGAACGATTTGGTGATGATTTTTAATACCAAGATGGCCGCCGCACAAAATTATGATTTCAGCAATATGGATGTCGTGTTCGAGGTTCTCGAGGGTGCAGAGAAAAATTCTGTGGTCATTTTTTAAATCCAAGATGGCTGCTTTATACAATTATGATTTCAGTAATATGGATATCGTGTCCGAGGTTCTCGAGGGTGCAGAGAACAATTCTTTGATCATTTTAGAAATCCAAGAGGGCTGCCAAAAACAATTATGTTTTCAGCAATATGGATATCGAGTCCGAGGTTCTCAAGGGTGCAGAGAACGATTTTGCGATCATATTTGAAATCCAAGATGGCTCCCGAACACAATTTTGATTTCAACAATATGGATATCGTGTCCGAGGTTCTCGAGGGTGCAGAGAACGATTTTGTAATTATTTTTGAAAACGAAGATGGCCACCGCAAAAAATTATGTTTACAACATTATGGGTATCGTATCCGAGGATTTTGAGGGTGCGAAGAACAATTTTGTGATCATATATGAAATCAAAGGTTGCCGCCGCACAAAATTATGATTTCAGCAATATGGATATCGTGTTCGAGGTTCTCGAGGATGCAGAGAACAATTCTGTTATCATTTTTGAAATCCAAGAGGGCTGCCGCACACAATTAAGTTTTCAGCAATGTGGATATCATGTCCGAGGTTCTCGTGGGTGCAGAGAACGATTTTCTGATCTTTTTTGAAATCCAAGATGGCCGCTGCACAAGATTATGATTTCAGCAATATCGATATCGTACCCAAGATTCTCGAGGGTGTAGAGAACGATTTGGCGATCATTTTCCAAATCCAAGATGGCCGCCGCACAAAATTATGATTTTAGCAATATGGATATCGTGTCCGAGGTTCTCGAGGGTGCAAAAAACGATTTGGTGATCATTTTTCAAATCCAAGATGGTCGCCGCACAAAATTATGATTTCAGTAATATGGTTATCGTGTCCGAGGTTCTCGAGGGTGCAGAGAACAATTCTGTGATCATTTTTGAAATCCAATATGGCTGCCACACACAATTATATTTTCAGCAATATGAATATCGTGTCCGAGGTTCTCGAGGGTGTAGAGAACGATTTTGGTATCATTTTTGAAAACGAAGAAGGCCATCGCACAAAATTATGATAACAACATTATGGGTATCGTGTCCGAGGTTTTCGAGGGTGCAGAGAACGATTTGGTGATCATTTTTCAAATCCAAGTTGGCCGCCGCACAAAATTATGATTTCAGCAATATGGATATCGTGTCCGAGGATAGAGTTCTCTGTTTATCATTTTTGTAATCCAAGATGGGTGCCACACACAACTATGTTTTAAGCAATATGAATATCGTGTCCAAGGTTCTCGAGGGTATAGAGAACTATTTTGGTATCATTTTTAAAAACGAAGATGGCCACCGCACAAAATAATGATTATAATATTATGGGTATCGTATCTGAGGTCTTCGAGGGTGCAGAAAACAATTTTGGGATCATTTTTAAATCCAAGATGGACGCCGTGCAAAATTATGTTTTCAGCAATATGAATATCGTTCCCGAGATTCTCAAGGGTGCAGAGAACAATTCTGTGATCATTTTTGAAATCCAAGATGGCTGCCACACAAAATTATGATTTCAGCAATCTGGATATCGTATTCGAGGTTATCGAGGGTGCAGAAAATGATTTTGTGATCTTATTTAACATTCAAGATGGCTGCCGCTTAAAATTATGATTTCAGCAATATGGATATCGTGTCCGAGGTTCTCGAGGGTGCAGAGAACGATTTGGTGATCATTTTTCAAATCCAAGATGGCCGCCGCACAAAATTATGATTTTAGCAATATGGATATAGTGTCCGAGGTTCTCCAGGGTGCAGAGAACAATTCTGTGATCATTTTAGAAATCCAAGAGGGCTGCCGCAAACAATTATGTTTTCAGCAATATGGATATCGTGTCCGAGGTTCAAAAGGGTGCAGAGAACGATTTTGCGATCATATTTGAAATCCAAGATAGCTCCCGACCAAAATTTTGAATTCAACAATATGGATATCGTGTCCGAGGTTCTCGAGGGTGCAGAGAGCAATTCTGTGGTCAGTTTTGAAATCCAAGATGGCTGCCACTCAAAATTATGATTTTAGCAATATGGATATCGTACCTGAGGTTCTCGATGGTGCAGAGAACGATTTGGTGATCATTTTTGAAATCCAAGATGGCCGCCGCACACAATTATGTTTTCAGCAATATGAATATCGTGTCCGAGGTTCTCGAGGTTGTAGAGAACGATTTTGGTATCATTTTTGAAAACGAAGATGGCCATCGCACAAAATTATGATAACAACATAATGGGTATCGTGTCCGAGGTTTTCGAGGGTGCAGAGAACAATTTTGGGATCATTTTTAAATCCAAGGTGGCCGCCGTGCAAAATTATAATTTCAACAATATGGATATCGTGTCCGGAGTTCTCGAGGGTGCAGAGAACAATTCTGTTATCATTTTTGAAATCCAAGAGGGCTACCGCACACAATTATGTTTTCAGCAATATGGATATCGTGTCCGAGGTTCTCGTATGTGCAGAGAACGATTTTCTGATCATTTTTGAAATCTCAGATGGCCGCCGCACAAAATTATGATTTCAGCAATATGGATATCGTTCCCGAGATTCTCGCGGCTGCAGAGAACGATTTGGCGATCAGTTTTCAAATCCAAGATGGCCGCCGCACAAAACTATGTTTTAAGCAATATGAATATCGTGTCAAAGGTTCTCGAGGGTATAGAGAACTATTTTGGTATCATTTTTAAAAACGAAGATGGCCACAGCACAAAATAATGATTATAATATTATGGGTATCGTATCTGAGGTCTTCGAGGGTGCAGAAAACAATTTTGGGATCATTTTTAAATCCAAGATGGACGCCGTGCAAAATTATGTTTTCAGCAATATGAATATCGTTCCCGAGATTCTCAAGGGTGCAGAGAACAATTCTGAGATCATTTTTGAAATCCAAGATGGCTGCCACACAAAATTATGATTTCAGCAATCTGGATATCGTATTCGAGGTTATCGAGGGTGCAGAAAATGATTTTGTGATCTTATTTAACATTCAAGATGGCTGCCGCTTAAAATTATGATTTCAGCAATATGGATATCGTGTCCGAGGTTCTCAAGGGTGCAGAGAACGATTTTGCGATCATATTTGAAATCCAAGATAGCTCCCAACCAAAATTTTGAATTCAACAATATGGATATCGTGTCCGAGGTTCTCGAGGGTGCAGAGAACGATTTGGTGATCATTTTAGAAATCCAAGAGGGCTGCCGCAAACAATTATGTTTTCAGCAATATGGATATCGTGTCCGAGGTTCAAAAGGGTGCAGAGAACGATTTTGCGATCATATTTGAAATCCAAGATAGCTTCCGACCAAAATTTTGAATTCAACAATATGGATATCGTGTCCGAGGTTCTCGTGGGTGCAGAGAACAATTCTGTGATCAGTTTTGAAATCCAAGATGGCTGCCACTCAAAATTATGATTTTAGCAATATGGATATCGTACCTGAGGTTCTCGATGGTGCAGAGAACAATTCTGTGATCAGTTTTGAAATCCAAGATGGCTGCCACTCAAAATTATGATTTCAGTAATATGGATATCATGTCCGAGGTTCTCGAGGGTGCAGAGAACAATTCTGTGATCATTTTTGAAATCCAATATGGCTGCCACACACAATTATGTTTTCAGCAATATGAATATCGTGTCCGAGGTTCTCGAGGTTGTAGAGAACGATTTTGGTATCATTTTTGAAAACGAAGATGGCCATCGCACAAAATTATGATAACAACATTATGGGTATCGTGTCCGAGGTTTTCGAGGGTGCAGAGAACAATTTTGGGATCATTTTTAAATCCAAGGTGGCCGCCGTGCAAAATTATAATTTCAACAATATGGATATCGTGTCCGGAGTTCTCGAGGGTGCAGAGAACAATTCTGTTATCATTTTTGAAATCCAAGAGGGCTACCGCACACAATTATGTTTTCAGCAATATGGATATCGTGTCCGAGGTTCTCGTATGTGCAGAGAACGATTTTCTGATCATTTTTGAAATCTCAGATGGCCGCCGCACAAAATTATGATTTCAGCAATATGGATATCGTTCCAGAGATTCTCGCGGCTGCAGAGAACGATTTGGCGATCAGTTTTCAAATCCAAGATAGCCGCCGCACAAAACTATGATTTTAGCAATATGGATATCGTTTCCGAGGTTCTAGAGGTTGCAGAGAACTATTCTGTGATCAGTTTTGAAATCCAAGATGGCTGCCACACAAAATTATGATTTTAGCAATATGGATATCGTGTCCGAGGTTCTCGAGGGTGCAGAGACAATTCTGTGATCATTTTAGAAATCCAAGAAGGCTGCCGCAAACAATTATGTTTTCAGCAATATGGATATCGTGTCCGAGGTTCTCAAGGGTGCAGAGAACGATTTTGCGATCATATTTGAAATCCAAGATAGCTCCCGACCAAAATTTTGAATTCAACAATATGGATTTGGTGATCATTTTTCAAATCCAAGATGGCCGCCGCACAAAATTATGATTTTAGCAACATGGATATCGTGTCCGGAGTTCTCGAGGGTGCAGAGAACAATTCTGTGATCATATATGAAATCAAAGGTTGCTCTGGATATCGTATTCGAGGTTATCAAGGGTGCAGAGAACGATTTTGTGATCTTATTTGACATCCAAGATGGCTGCCGCTTAAATTTATGATTTCATCAATATGGATATCGTGTCCGAGGTTCTCGAGGGTGCAGAGAACAATTCTGTGATCAGTTTTGAAATCCAAGATGGCTGCCACACAAAATTATGATTTTAGCAATATGGATATCGTACCTGAGGTTCTCGATGGTGCAGAGAACGATTTGGTGATCATTTTTGAAATCCAATACGCTAAAATAAATCCAATAAAATAAATAAAATAGCAATAAATCCAAGGCTGCCACACACAATTATGTTTTCAGCAATATGAATATAGTGTCCGAGGTTCTCGAGGTTGTAGAGAACGATTTTGGTATCATTTTTGAAAACGAAGATGGCCACCGCACAAAATTATGATAACAACATTATGGGTATCGTATCCGAGGTTTTCGAGGGTGCAGAGAACAATTTTGGGATCATTTTTAAATCCAAGATGGCCGCCGTGCAAAATTATGATTTCAACAATATGGATATCGTGTCCGGAGTTCTCGAGGTTGCAGAGAACAATTCTGTTATCATTTTTGAAATCCAAGAGGGCTGCCGCACACAAATATATTTTCACCAATATGGATATCGTGTCCGAGGTTCTCGTGGGTGCAGAGAACGATTTTCTGATCATTTTTGAAATCTCAGATCACAAAATTATGATTTCAGCAATATGGATATCGTTCCCGAGATTCTCGAGGCTGCAGAAAACGATTTAGCGATCAGTTTTCAAATCCAAGATGGCCGCCGCACAAAATTATGATTTTAGCAACATGGATATCCTGTCCGAGGTTCTCGAGGGTGCAGTGAACAATTCTGTGATCATTTTTGAAATCCAAGAGGGCTGCCGCAAACAAATATATTTTCAGCAATATGGATATCGTGTCCGAGGTTCTTGAGGGTGCAGAAAACAATTTTGGGATCATTTTAAAATCCGAGATGGCCGCCTTGCAAGATTATGATCACAAAAATATGGATATCGTGTCCGAGTTTCTCGAGGGTGCAGAGAACGATTTTGTGATTATATTGGACATCCAAGATGGCCACCGCATAAAATTATGATTTCAGCAATATGGATATCGTACCCGAGGTTCTCGAGGGTGCAGAGAATGATTTGGTGATCATTTTTCAAATCAAATATGGCCGCCGCACAAAATTATAATTTCAGCAATATGGATATCGTGTCCGAGGATAGAGTTCTCTGCACCCTCGAAAACGAAGGAGCAGAAAACAATTCTGTGATCATTTTTGAAATCCAAGATGGGTGCCACACACAACTATGTTTTAAGCAATATGAATATCGTGTCCAAGGTTCTCGAGGGTATAGAGAACTATTTTGGTATCATTTTTAAAAACGAAGATGGCCACCGCACAAAATTATGATTATAATATTTAATAGGTTAGGTTAGGTTAGGTTAGGTTAGGTTAGGTTAGGTTAGGTTAGGTTAGGTTAGGTTAGGTTAGGTTAGGTTAGGTTAGGTTAGGTTAGGTTAGGTTAGGTTAGGTTAGGTTTTTTTTTTTTTTTTTTTTTTTTTTTTTTTTTTTTTTTTTTTTTTTATCGTTCTACCTCCAACATAATCGGAGCCTATACTGCGCGGTTTTCTCTTTCATACAAGTTCTCGCATTTATTCCTCTCGCACTTTCATGCTTCATACTGTATCTTTCTGATATCCTTCGCCAAGCACGCTATATATGGGGGGGGGGCACCCATTTCTATCTAACTAAACTACCTAACCTATCATTTATTTGTCTTCGAAGGGGATTTACATTGATGGGTACTTTATTTACAGTACTTAATTTCTATACATACTTATATCACTAAATTTTTTCTTAATTTTAATGCTTGACCGAAATATTGTACATAATATTAGGCAAGCATTATTTAATTACTTTTGTTCCTTAATACAACTTTCTTACATATAATTTCACAATAGTGTATAAAAATTTGCCTATATTTGCTTTTTATAATGCCACTTATGGCATCAGCGTCTAATATAACACCCAGTTGCTGTTCGAGATCATATCTCTCTTTCATGAAAACTGGGCACTTCAATATTATATGGGACACCGTTTCTACCTCATCAGGATCGCATACACACGATGGGCTATCCTTGCACTTAAAACGATTCAAGTACTCAGAAAAGCCACCGTGCCCCGTCATAACCTGTGTCGTGATATTCGTTGGGACCTGCTTTCTTATAATTCTATACGCCTCAACTGCGTCCGGGAAAAATAGCTTCGTGGTTGAAGCTGTTTCTTCTATCTTATATCTCTTATTCCACTCGTCAAGCGTAGCCTGGCGCAGGCTTCGCCTGACGAATGAAATAGGGCACAAGTCATAATCAGGTCTCCGCTTCAGATTGAGAGCCGCATTCTTAGCGAGTTCATCAGCTCTCTCATTCCCTGCTAAGCCTATATGAGCCTTAATCCAAAACAAAACCACTGTTTTGCCTTGGAGGAATGCTGATCTTAGATTTCCTCTAGCTTCTACGGCTAGGGGATGCAGAGAGCTGTAGTTCCCGATCGCTGTAAGGGCCGCCATCGAATCACTCAGGATTGCAAATGACTGTCCAGCATTTCCTAAAATCTCTCTCGTTGCTCTGCATATCGCCAGGAGCTCCGCCTGATAGACGGTCGCATAACTCGGGAGAGCAAGTTTCAGGGCCCTAGTTTCGCGGTTCGCACTCCAAAATGATAAACCAGTGCCCACCTTGCCCTCGATCTTGCTCCCGTCCGTAAAGATACGAACATTATGTTCGCTCTCGGCATCGAACTGTTGTTGGTTTGCCAGGCTTTTAATTTCTAGGTCGATATACAGAGCTGGGTGAAGGCAATCTTTGGCGGAGACCATCAACTCTACTTCTCTGCCGCATAGCTTGTCGTTAGGCCGTCCCTTTCTAGCCTCGTATAGGGAGGCTGCTTCACTTACTCGAAGATCGAGTGGGAGCATACCGCTTAAAAGGAGCGCAGAGTTCAGGGACACAGTTCGATATGCCCTGCACATTTTTTGAGCAATGCCCCGTTGCACCGCTCCCAATTTTTTCCGGACCCCAAGCTTCTTAGCCGCCGGAGCCCACACACTGGAGGCGTATAGGATAATGGGTTCCATTGTCGCAACGTAAATAGTTTTTATGACTTCAGGGTGAAGTCCCCAACTGACCTTTGCTGCTCTGGCTAGCTGCTTATATACCCCCAGGGCCTTTCTGCAGACATTGGCTACGTGTGAATTAAAAGTCAGCTTGTCG
The DNA here is from genome assembly GCF_905404315.1 of Leptidea sinapis. Classification (NCBI taxonomy): domain Eukaryota; kingdom Metazoa; phylum Arthropoda; class Insecta; order Lepidoptera; family Pieridae; genus Leptidea; species Leptidea sinapis. The sequence goes on along the minus strand of NC_066309.1, from coordinate 28,110 downwards.
TCGATGGTTACACCCAATATTTTTAGTTCTTTGATGATCGAAATGCCAACCCCGCCCATGGACAGACGCGGGGCGTCATATTTAAGTCTTCGGGTCAACACCATCGCGTTAGTTTTTTGTGGAGCGAAGCGCAATTTATTCTTAACACCCCATGTCCGAACGTGGTCCAGTGCAGCATTGGCAGATCGTTCAACTTCCAACGTTGTGTCACCATCGAAGACAAGCATGACGTCGTCCGCGAAGGCCTGACAGTGATACCCCCTGCTCTCCAGGTCCTTTAGGAGAGGGTCCAGCAAGAGGTTCCACAGTATAGGTCCACCTATGGAGCCCTGGACGCAGCCTTTTTTTGTGGTTCTTATGTGCTCCTCACCAGCATACCTAACCCTGACCCTCCTATTTTCTAAGTAGCTATCGATGACTCGCCTCAAATTCAGTGGACAATTTTCCTCTGCCAGTCGGACCTTTATTGCTGGCCACCAGGCACTGTCGAAGGCTCCCTCTATATCGAGTGATACAAGCGTTATGATTTTCTTCTTATCAAGTTTTCCGTTTATATGCTGCATCAGTGTATAGAGGGAGTCTTCGGTGCTCCTCTGTGGCATAAAGCCGTACTGGCGAGTACTCATCCTTGGGATTAAATAGAATTTAAGACGAGCCACCAACAACTTTTCGAGGATCTTGCCCAGTATCGGCAAAAGACCAATCGGTCTATAGGCCTTTGGCGTCGTATAATCGCTTTTCCCCGGTTTCCGAAGGATAACAACGATAGCCTCCTTCCATGCTTCCGGGAAATAGTGAAGCTGTAAGCATTTATTAAATAGAGACAGAGCTAAATTTGTGGCGGTTGTAATGGCTTGCAAGCATATGTCGGCTGTGAATCCATCCACTCCTGGAGCCTTTTTGGAGTTAAATGACCTGGCAGCTAGCGTTAGCTCAAGCATCGTAAACGGTGGGTCACAAGAATAATTTTGGTCTCCAAGGTTTACTAGACCGGCCTTCCTCCTAGTATCGCAATGATCTGCGTTATCGCTACTTGCGTCATCTTCTGGATAGAAGGTTTCTGCTAAGAGCTTTACAGAGTCATTAGCATTTAGTACTTTCCCATTGCTTACTAGCGGTACGTCTTCTTTTCTTTCGCTTGTCCGGCCTATAACTCGATAAATACCCTCCCAGACCCCCTCATTGTCCTGCTTGGCGCAGAACTCCTTCCAGCTCTCAACTTGCGCTCTCGCTGCCTCTCGTTCGTACTCCTCTTTTAATTTCAGGTATTCTTCAACGACCTTCGACCTGCGGACTGGTGCAGCACATCGTATCCTCCGCTTTCTGGTGGAGACTTCCTTTTTCAGGTTTTCAAGTTTGTCGGACCACCACGGCATTCTCAGAATCTCAGTTGATTTCCTCAAGGGCATTGATTTAGTACAAGCATCTTTGATTGCTGTCGTGTATTTATTAACTATTTCCTCTAATTGTTTTGTTGTTGCTAGTTTTTCTATTACGTTTGTAGAGATATTATTTTCTTGAATCAATTGGCTAAGTTCTTTTCGAAAGTTGGTCCAATTAGCTTTACGTGTGTTGTAAACTCTTGTTAATCTATGTATTTTGATGCCCTTGGATCTTTGCAGTCTGATGTTAAAAAGGATGCCGTTGTGGTCGGAACTCGTAAGACCTTCGTCAATTTTCCAGTCATCCACCAAGTCCAAGATGTCAGTTGAACACGCGGTGATATCTACGTGGCTGCTGAACCGCTGGCTCCCTCTGATGGTGTCGAAGGTCGGAATTTCCCCTTGGTTTATGACGTTGAGGCCCATTTCCTCGAGAGCCCCTGACATTTCCTCACCCCTATGATCTTCTGATATGCTTCCCCACCATGGGCTTTTAGCATTGGCATCTCCCCCAATTACCAGGAATCCGGGTCCCACTTCTTCCACAATGGCTTTAAGCCTTTCTATATAAGGTTGTATGGGCTGGTCTGGCTCAAAATAGTACGAGACCAGGGCGATCCTCCAGGCGCTGGTCTGGATTCCCACTACTGTGATGTTATGTGTAGTGAGCTTGGGGTACTGAACAACGTTTAGGTCGTGGTCAAAGATCGCTATCGCTGCTTTAACAGTACCTTCTCCCGTCTCAGTGCACTGGAAGATACGCACACCTCTATGACTTCTCAAAGCCTTCTCAGCTCCAACGTAAGGTTCCTGGAGGAGTGCCGCTGCAACTCTACGCTTTGCAGCTTCCAGAAGAAGCTCATTCGTTGCCAGTTTCTTTTTTTGAAGGTTTGCTTGAATGATCTTATAGGGGTGTTTGTCCTTTGGGGTGTTCTCAGCAGTATGACACAGTTGATCTGGCGAGTTTGTCCCATTTACGGCGTAGGGGGCAATCCAAACTAAACGCATTATGTTCCACATTCTCGTGTTTTTCTTTGGAACAATTTTGACATTTAGGTGGGATACCCGCAAGGCGATCAGCGCACTCTGTACGAAGATGTGGACCGCCACAGTGGCTGCACAAATCAGTCGATTCCCTACAGAAGCGCTTACCATGTCCGAAGCCTAGGCAGCGCGTGCATTGCACTAGCGGGGTTTGGTCTTCGACCTTCACCCTTTGTAGGTCTATATGTAGAAATCCAGTCTCCGTGGCTCTTCTCCAGATCGTAGGGGATACTTTGATGACTACATTATTAACATGAGGGTTCCTCGTCCTTTTTCTGTATCTAACCTCCGCCCTATCCTCTTCTTTTTTGAGGTTCTGGAATAGATACTTATTTTGACTTCTCAGGGCCCTTATTATATCGTCATCAGTATTAATGGATAATACACCCTTGAGTATTAAGAGTGGGTCCTTATTTTTGACTTCCTCTACGATCAACCCGCCCCCTTCTTCTCCTATATTTTCCCTTACCTTTTTCAGCTCTTCCTTATCCTCACACCCAATTATAATTTTCCTATCTTTAGCCTTCCTTATTCTGTCTATTTTTATTCCTTCCGTTTTTGCCCTTACTATCTGCCTAATCTTATCCATTACTTTCTCCCCTGTGTCTTGCTCATTATTCGAGGTGACTATTAGGGAGTGCATACGCACTGGTGTTTGCAGCTTATCCTTTTTCTCTCCGGCTACTACACTCGCGTAAGTTGCCCTCCCAAGTGCGGCTTGGTGATCTGCCAACCTTTCCTTCAACTCTTCTATTTGAGCCATGCTTTTAGAAATCATCTCGCTATGCGCACAGAGGAGAGATGTTACTGTTTTTTCCGCTTCCCTGTTTTCTGGTGTTGGTGGAGGTATTAGGTGTGACGATGCTGCTGCTGCTCCTGTTTTCGCGGATGTTGTTTCTTTCAGTAGTTGATAGAGGTTGTCTACCGCCATTATGATGCCTTGTTTTAGATCGGACTTTAAGTTTCGGGATTGGTTAACGCACATTTTTGCTTTTTGCACCCAGACCCGCGCCTGTGACATTCTGTCTCCCGATTTGGGCTTGCCTGGGGAAATCCCTGGTTGGTCCGAACCTCCTTGTCCTTCTTTTTGTGTCGCAGTCAGTTGAAGTGGTGGTTTTTTGGAGGTATCCGCCTGTTTTGATGCGGAATCTTCACTCGCAATGCTTGTAGAAGCCTCCCATTTTCCAATACTTCTTCTAACGATTGACTTCGATTGACCTGCACTTTGCGGCGATTTGTCGCTATCTGTCTTTTTTGGGGGGGTTCTAATGCCAAACATATTGAAGGTGAGTGTCAAAGTGTAAAATAATTATAATTTAAAAATATAAAAATGTAAATAAAAATATGATTGTGTCAAAAAATCAGTATATAGGGCAAAAGACTCTATATACGTTAAATTCAAAGAGATACAATCTTGCCCAGCAACTTTGAGTGCGTAGTAAAAATATATACACATGTATTAAGGTCTGAGTATATAAAGCAAAAGACTCTTAACACGTCAAGATAAAACTATACTAGCTTGCCCAACAAGCTTGGGCACGTATAAAAAGGGTCTAAGTGAGGTATTAAAATATACAACACAACGAAATTAAAACTAACTTACAACCTAAATATATCTAAATTATATAATATTAGTCAATTTGAAAAAGTTTACAAATATAATCATCAATATATGGAATTGTATTCCTGAGTGAGATACCCACAAAAAAAAAAAAAAAAAAAAAAAAAAAAAAAAAAATCTGAAGCTAAATTCAAAATTGAAACCCTCTTCAAAATCGGTTGAGAAACTCCGGAGTTACAGCTAATTTTGTGTTTCCAAGGCACTAGAAATTTTTCTAAGTCCAAAGGGAATTTTGGGGGTAGGGGGCTGAGACTATCCCAAAATGATCGGGGAGGGTCCAAAGGGGTTCACCTAAGTGAAGCCGTGGGGGGGGTTGATAGGGGGGGGGAGGGGTAAAATTTTGTTATTTTTGCTCTAGCACCCCTAGTTTTCGAGATATTTACAAAACAAGTTTTAGTGCGGTTGGTTTCCGAAACAGGTAATTTTGAAAAATTTTTTGTGAATTATTTTACTTAAACAAAAATTTTGCAAAAAATATAATTAACTTTGTAATGAACCGTAGTTTCCTCTCCGATGTTGAATTATGGATTTCTCTTTCTATATCAGTGAATTTAATTTTTTGAATTTAGGGGGTTGAAAACAAAAACCGCAAATAACCACAAAAAGCGCCAAAAATATGCTAAAAAATTAAATGCCGGTAATAACAGTATTTTTATCGAATAAAGAGCAATTTTAGACACCCCTGGGCGTTGGAATTTTTAAATTCTTTTACTTTTTGTAAATTTTGAAAAAATCGATAAATCTCAAAAAAATATTAGGGATGTCCGATATAAGTCGAGTTTGGGCTCTATTTACTCGCAAAAATTCGGAGAATAAGGTTCTCTACTCAGAATCAATAAATAACTATTAAGATATATAACTATATGTAAAAACTATTGTCCATATATAAAAGAACTTCCTGACGGGCTAGCTCTTCACAGGATGGTCCGATTTTCTTTCTGGAAACGTCAAAATTTTTCTTGCGGCGAGATCTATCCAACGTGATATGTCAAGGTGTTCTATTCCCACGGGAACACTGACCACGTGCCACGTGGTTTCCAGAAAAATTCTCTCAAAATCACTGTGGTTGGTCGAAAAATTTCGTCCGGGGTATCAAATTGTTTGTCTTGATGAAGCCGAACGTTTGGTGATATTTAATTTGTAGGTCGTCGCTTTGGTTTTCGAGAAAAATCGATTAACAGTTATTTATTAAGGTTATTTCTAGTTTTTTCCATATAAAACCTTTTCCACCAGTCCGATTTTGGAAAACGATATGTTGTTTTCTTTGTCTTAGCACGGTGTGTCTGATGGTGTATCGCACTTGTAGCGATAATGATGTATTTGGGCAACACGTGCCACGTGTAAATTCACTTTTTCCCTGATTTTTCCTGAACGCCTGATCGGAAAAATCTCGAAAAAGGCTGGGAATGTACAGCACGTCACGGCGCAACAGATGCCACCCAAAAAGGTATGGGGTACCGCTTTACTTTAGTCGGCGTACGCACTTCTTTACAATTTTTCTTCCAGAAACACTGTTTTTTGCAAATTTTTCTCACTAATTTTGGTTCAATCCAAACGATATTGATATCGTTGAATTTGTCGTCGCAAGGCGCATCCAACGATATGTCACAGCACTGTGCACTTCACAAATTTTCCACTTCTAATATTTTTCGACTGCGGAGCAACGCGATTCTGCTGCTAACTCGTCCGGGTTCCGGATGCGACCGGTGGTTAGGTTAGGTTAGGTTAGGTTAGGTTAGGTTAGGTTAGGTTAGGTTAGGTTAGGTTAGGTTAGGTTAGGTTAGGTTAGGTTAGGTTAGGTTAGGTTAGGTTAGGTTAGGTTAGGTTAGGTTAGGTTAGGTTAGGTTAGGTTAGGTTAGGTTAGGTTAGGTTAGGTTAGGTTAGGTTAGGTTAGGTTAGGTTAGGTTAGGTTAGGTTAGGTTAGGTTAGGTTAGGTTAGGTTAGGTTAGGTTAGGTTAGGTTAGGTTAGGTTAGGTTAGGTTAGGTTAGGTTAGGTTAGGTTAGGTTAGGTTAGGTTAGGTTAGGTTAGGTTAGGTTAGGTTAGGTTAGGTTAGGTTAGGTTAGGTTAGGTTAGGTTAGGTTAGGTTAGGTTAGGTTAGGTTAGGTTAGGTTAGGTTAGGTTAGGTTAGGTTAGGTTAGGTTAGGTTAGGTTAGGTTAGGTTAGGTTAGGTTAGGTTAGGTTTTTTTTTTTTTTTTTTTTTTTTTTTTTTTTTTTTTCCTAGTAGGCCTACCTCCCTGGCAGCTTTCGCTCCAGGGCCGAGGAACAACTAAGACTCTACTTTCTCCCTCCCATTGATCGGTAGGGGTTGTGGGTGGGTTACTAATTTATTAAGTTTTTATTTATTTTATCGCTTACAAACTAACAATATTATTTTTAAAATTTTTCCTTATTTACTAAACATATGATCTTACAGCTACGACTTTACCTACTCAACATATTCCTTCATTATCACTTATGAATCTAATACATATCTGCTATTACATGAAATATTTACAGTTTTAATTACTTAATACTATCTTATTCTAGGCACGTCTACTTAAAGGCTAAGGTTGTATAACATCCCCTATGCTTATGAATAGGGAACCGTTTTATACAATTAATGCTACTTCTAATAATAAAATTACATAAATTGACCTGACACTATATTGTGGCTTTTGTACAATGTATACATTATTTACACTATACAGCCTATTCCATACTAATTATAAATATAAGACAAAACACGAAACTAATATAATTATAATTTAAGCTGCTTAATATTAATATTGCTGCCGTTCCTAGGCAGCACATCCGCTAGGATTTTATAGCAGAACGACTCGAACAGCTGCCTAGTGGGTCGCGTTATAAGGTGGGGTAGGTTTGCCTCTAGTACAGCCACTCCGCTCTGCAGTTCCAAGTCGAACCTCCACCGGCCAAACCTAGGGCAGTCGAGCACCAGGTGCAATGCGCTTTCGTCCGTTTGACCGTCGCATATACACACTGGGCTATCCTTCAGGCCAAACCGGTGGAGATACGCTGCGAAACCGCCGTGGCCCGTGATGACCTGGGCCATAAAAGCGGAGAAGGGCTCCTCCCGTATCAGCTTATAAGACACCTTGACGTCTGGCAAGAACGCTTTTGTAACACTTGCAGTTTGACCCGCGGTGTAGCGTTCCTGCCAGACGCCGAGGGTCCTGGCTCTAATTTTGCGGCGGAGAGTTGAAATCGGTACTCCATCGTATGCAGCCCTCAATTTCGAGTGGAGCGCCGCGTCCTTCGCCAAGTGATCAGCCCTCTCATTCCCCTCGATACCTACATGTGCCCGAACCCAGCGGAACCGAACGGTTTTACCCATATTTCGAGCCCGCCGGATAAGGTTTTTAATTTCAAAGGCTATCGGGTTAAATGAGGATCGATCCCTTAGCAGCTCCAGCGACGACCTGGAGTCGCTAAGAATCTCGACCCTCATGTCGGGCATCTTCAAGATGTCCTCGATAGCCTTCGAAATTGCGCACATTTCGGCTTGGAAGACAGAGCAATAATCCTCTAACTTGAGTTTTCTTGCTCTGACTTCCATGCCTCGCCGCCTGTATGATATTCCGGCTCCAACCCTGCCCTGTATCTTGCTTCCGTCGGTGTAGACTTGCAGGTAACCCTCTCCCTCTCCTGAGTCATCCTGCACCTCTACCGCGTCGGTTTCGGCCTGTGTTTCCTCGAGACAACAGAACTCTACCTCAGGAGCGAGGGCTGGATGGGGAGCATCCAGGAAGCTAACCCGCTGTTCTGCCTTCCTGTCTGCCATACCATCAATGTCCTCACCCCTTTTATATCGGTACAATTCTGCTGCCTCTCGGATTCTCAGGTCGAGTGGCAAGATACCTGACAGGATCAGTGCCGCACTCAAACTGGCGGTTTTGTAGGTCCGGCTGATCTTCCGCGCGAACCCTCGCTGAACTGCGTCCAGCAACTTCCGCACTCCGACTTGATCTACGGCTGGGACCCAGACGCTTGAAGCGTAGAGTACGATTGGCTCCACAGCGGCGATGTAGATGGTCCTCACCACCTCTGGGTTCAGGCCCCAGGTTGTCTTAGCCGCCCTTGACAATTGGCCATAAATGGCCGTTGCCTTTCGGCAGACGTCAGCGACGTGCGGCTTAAAGGACAACCTGTGGTCAATAATAAGACCCAGGATCTTGGTTTCTGTGACCATCTTTATACTTTCGCCGCCCATGGTGATCTGAATAGGTGTTACTTTCAGTTTCTTGGTAATCACCATGGCGTTGGTCTTGTGTGGAGCAAATCGCAGCTTGTTGTCCAAGCCCCAGTCGTAGACCCGCCGGAGGACGGAATTAGCGGTCCGCGCGATAGACTCCGGAGAGGAGCCCGAGAAGACGAGCACTACGTCGTCGGCGAAGGCTTGCACGCGTAGGCCCTCTTCCTCGAGGGCGCCCAGCAACGGATCAATCAGGAGGTTCCAGAATATGGGCCCCCCAATCGATCCCTGAACGCACCCCTTGGTTGTGGGCCTCACGCACTCGGCGCCCGCATAACGAATAATGACCTCGCGGTCATTGAGGTAACTGCACACGGTGGAGTACAGATTTCGGGGGCATTTCCTGGCGGCCAGCTGATGTTTAATAGCTGGCCACCAGGCGCTGTCGAATGCCCCCTCTATGTCTAGAGACACCATCAATACTACCCTCTTTGCCCTGACCTCAGCTCTGATGTGCTCGATCAAGGCAAAGAGGGCATCTTCAGTGCTCCGCTGTGGCATAAAACCGAATTGGCCCGGGTTAATCGTCGGCCGTACGTGCCACTTTATCCGGCGTACCATCATCTTTTCCAAAGTCTTACCGTGGACTGACAAAAGTCCAATCGGACGGTAAGACTTTGGATGATGGTAGTCGGATTTTCCCGGTTTGGGAAGTGTCACGACTGCCGCACGCTTCCAGGGCTTCGGGAAGTATCCCACAGCGAGGCACCTGTTGGCTATCTCTAAGAAGAGCCGCTCATCTGCCTCAATGCTCTTGGCACTGATGTCAGCTGTGAACGCATCCGATCCAGGCGCTTTACGAGCGCTGAAATCGTGAACCGCCTCCCTGAGTTCCGCAAGGGTGAAGGGCGGATCGTCCTCTGTGCAGGATAACTCGCGCAGAGGGCGGTCCGCCTCTCTCCTTATTGCGGAATGCACGGGAGAGTCGTCCTCCACTCTATCGTCCGGGAAGAACGTAGCTGCAAGGAGTTCTGCACTTTGCTTGGGATCAAGAGTCACTCCGTCCCTCACAAGAAGTTTATCTTCTTGCTTTTTCGAGGTTTGACGGAGGACTCTGTAGATGCCGTCCCACAGGCTTTCGCCTGTTTGCGCGGTGCAGTACTCCTTCCAGCTATGGGTCTGTGCCGCTTGTGCGGCAGACTCATACTTTTCCCGGGCGTCGAGATACTGGCGGACGACGAATTCCCTCCTAATTGGGGCCGCGCAGCGGATGCGATTCTTCTTAGTAACCGCATCGCGCTTCAGGGCCCGAAGTTCGGAAGTCATCCACGGAGGTTCATATTTCAGCATTCGCTTCAGCTTTGGGATTGCGGTCTCACACGCTTGGCGAACCGCCTCCTGATACTCGAGGACAACGGTTTCGATGTCCTCGGGGGCGGTTACGGCCGACACTCTTTCCACTCGGATCTGGCGCTTTTGGAGCTGTAAGATTAGTTCCTTTCGGAACTTATCCCAGTCTGCCTTGCGTGTGTTATATATCCGAGTGGTTGGTGCTGGGCCGGGTGCTTTTGCACGGCCAGCGCGGAGTCCTATTCTTAAAGCGTTGTGATCGGAACTGACCATGTCGGGGTCCACCCTCCAGGACTCCATCCTTGACAAGATACTTCGGCTGCACACCGTGATGTCGACTCTGCTTGTACAGAGCCGACCTCCCCGAACCACTTGGAATGTTGGCTCGGTACCGGTGTTGAGGATGTGCAGCTGGTTGTCGTCGAAGTATCCTGCCAATTCGGCTCCCCGGTGGTCCTCGTCTGCGCTTCCCCACCATGGGCTCCACGCATTGAAGTCACCTCCGATCACAACACTTAAAGTTCCCAACTTGGATCGGACGCTGGACAGACGTTCCAGGTATGGAACCAGGGGTTTATCCCCTTCCAGGTAGGCGGACACTATTCCAAGTGTCCAGTCGGAGAACTCTATGGTAATTGCCACTATGTTCTCCGACTGGAGGCTCGGGTCACACCCAACCTGGAGGTCTTTATCAAAGACCGCTATTGCGGCCTTTGCGGGATTGGTCTTACTTATCCCCTGGTCCATCTGAAAGACGCGGACCCCCGGATACCGCTTCAAGGCACCTTGATTACCTGTGTAGGGTTCCTGCAGCAGTGCCAGGCTCACCTTCTGACTGACAGCTTCCGCCATCAGTTCATCGGTTGCCAATCGCTTCCGCTGCAGGTTTACCTGTATCATGTGCCTCGAAGCAGCATCCCTGGGCCCGCGACCACCTGGATTTATGACCGCGGTGCCCTCAGCAGTAACTCACGCCGAGGCGGGCAATGGCATCCCATTTCCGCCTCACCGGACAGTCGCCGCTGAATGCACCGTGATCCGTCTTGTCCAGCTTAGCGTGTCGACAGTTGACACAGCTGGGCGGCTCTCCTATGACATAATCGGGGCACTCACTTCTCACGTGTGGCCCCCCGCAGTGGCTGCAGAGGTCCGAAGACTCTTTGCAGTGGCGCCGCCCGTGCCCAAAGGCTAGACACTTTGAGCACTGGATCAACGGCGAGAAGTCCTCCACCCTTGATCGCTTAAGATCGAGGTGGACAGATCCCCCGTCAACCATGCGGCGCCATAGCGGAGGGGCCACCCGCAAGACAAGATGTGTGAGGTGCGGGTTGCGGCACCTTCGGCGGAAGCATGCCTCCACCGTTTGGTGGTCTTTATGGAGGCCGGCGAAGAGCTCTTTGTTCTGAGCTCGTAAGGCCGCAATGACCTCCTCGTCCTTGAGGCAAGAGAGGACGTCCCTGATGATAATCATCGGGTTTTTTCCTCTCGCCTCCTGGACCTTGAGGCCCGAACTAGCCCCGAGCCGCGTCTTCACGGCCTCCACCTCACCCTTAGTGCCGCATGTCAGCACCACCTTCCTATTTCGGACCATGCGTACGCTGTCCACTTTGGCGCCGGTCCTTGTTGGGTCAACGGCCTTCCTGATCTTGGTGACCACATTGTCACTCGAGTCTTCTGGTGACTCGCTGGTCACCACTATCGAGTGGCCGGACTTGACAGGTGCCTTTGCAGCCATCGCCGCGTAGGAAGGCAGCGCCTGAGCCCTTGTGGGCTCCTCTAGGAGCTTAGACGTTTTGGCTCCTAGGTCGCGCACCTCATCCAACATCTTCACAGCGTCCTTGTGCATTCCCTTTAACTCTTCGAGAAGGGTGCCCAGTTTCGCAGCGGGTGGAGGGGGGAGCTTGATTTTCCCCATCTCGGCAATAACGTCGAATTCGACTACACGGCGGAGTGCCTCCAACTCCTTTCGCAACTCCGCCGTCTGCCCCCCCACATCTGAATTCTCCAGCCGCTGCGTAAGGAGCAAGATCTGCTCCGCGTGACTGGACTCCCTCCTTGCAACGTCCTCCGCGTGCCTTCGCTGCAGGTGCTCGACTTGCAGTAGGACGTCACGTCGCGCACTGTTTACCTGGAGGGTGGCCTCGTATAAAAAGTTCAGGCCGTCCAGTACGGTCGCCCTTATAGAACCCTTCAAGTTACCGGATTTCTCCAGTTCCTCTTTGGCCCGCTGGTAAACTCCGTTCGCCGTTTTTAAAAGGGTTGCGGTCGGGCTCTCGGGCCCCCCGACGCTACCACGCCGATCTCCAGATGGCGGGGTGCGGAAAGCCGCATCCGCCTCTCTTTGGAGCGCTTGCGCCAGGGTGCCACTTTCAGGTCGTGAACCCGACCCCGCCCCAAATTCACTTCCGGAGAAGGAGGAACCCTCCCCAGCCTCGATGCGACGGCATGGGACTGCTTTCACCCTTCCAGGGTCTGACGATGGGCGTTTCGCGGTTGTCGCGGTAATCGTTTCTCGGTCGGTGCACCGTAAGGTTCGTGTCGATTTGTATGTGGATGACATCCTTGTGCTTTGGGAAAACGGCAGCAAAATTTAGGTAAAATACACAATTAAATTACAGCTTTGAAATATATATACAACTATAACTAATTTCTCTAATTCTAGTTAATCTGGGAACGGTGAGAGAAGGAATTTGGGGTGGGGGGGTAAGTAGGAGGGGGGGTTGGGTATGGGATCAAGTTTTTTTATAGATGAGCCAAATGCTTCTTAACAAACTGTACCTGGATCCGGTGTCAAATTTACAAAATTTTAATCCGTTCCGGAGTTATTTAATTTTAAAATTTTGATAATTTCGAAAGTTAGCAAATTTTTTGGGATATTTACAAAATCAGGAATTTTTAAATTTTGAAAAAAGGATCTAGTAGGACATGAAAAGGGGAAAAAGACCAGATATACACGCTGTGTATATCTAGGCCCGGGGTCAAAAATGGGCTAGGACGCACCGTTCCCGAGATATCCCGGTTTTTCTGTCCAGATCTTCCCGGCGGGCTGGTGTCGCGTGGAGTGGTCCGATTGAGCTGCTCGAAGCGGCCGCTTGTTCCTTGTCTTGAGATCTATCCAGAGACGTATCGCACGCTGAGCTGCTCCCTCGGGATCTCCGACCTCGTGCCACGCGGTTTCGGTGAAAATTGGCGATTGTAGCGCCACCGATGGCCGGAAAAATCTGAATGATGGGTCAAAAGATGCGTCTCAATGAGACCTATCGTTTGAAGTACAGAAACTTATATGTCACTGCTTTAGTTTTTAAGTTATTTAAGAGGGAACGCTGCCTTTTTATGGTTATGGTGGTTTTTCTTGATTAACTTTTTTTCCCCACGTTTGATTTCGAAACCCGATGTGTCGTTGAGCAGGTATTTTCACGGCGCGTTCAACGGTATATCGCACTTGTGGGGGCAACAACGTTTTGAGGTACCTCGAGCCACACCCAATTTCACTCTATCCCGGTTATCTCCCGAACCCGTAGTCGGAAAAATCCGGGAGAGGCCTCAAAATGTGCAACTCGCTAACGCGCACCGTGCGCAATCAAGAAAAAGGTGGGGAAAAGATCTAGTTTAGGCAGCGTTCACACTTTTGTGCACAGTTTTTTAACAATTTCCACTTTTTTTCACTTTTTTTCCACTTTTTCACTGTATATCCTAGTGGGAGTTACACCACTAGATTCGCCGTCGCGAGACGCGTCGTTGGATATACAACACTGGTACTGAAGTAACAAATTTACCACTTATGATATTTTACGAGTACGGAGCGAAGCGTTTTTGCTGCTTACTCGTCAGAGGTGCGACACAGACTGGTTAGGTTAGGTTAGGTTAGGTTAGGTTAGGTTAGGTTAGGTTAGGTTAGGTTAGGTTAGGTTAGGTTAGGTTAGGTTAGGTTAGGTTAGGTTAGGTTAGGTTAGGTTAGGTTAGGTTAGGTTAGGTTAGGTTAGGTTAGGTTAGGTTAGGTTAGGTTAGGTTAGGTTAGGTTAGGTTAGGTTAGGTTAGGTTAGGTTAGGTTAGGTTAGGTTAGGTTAGGTTAGGTTAGGTTAGGTTAGGTTAGGTTAGGTTAGGTTAGGTTAGGTTAGGTTAGGTTAGGTTAGGTTAGGTTAGGTTAGGTTAGGTTAGGTTAGGTTAGGTTAGGTTAGGTTAGGTTAGGTTAGGTTAGGTTAGGTTAGGTTAGGTTAGGTTAGGTTAGGTTAGGTTAGGTTAGGTTAGGTTAGGTTAGGTTAGGTTAGGTTAGGTTAGGTTAGGTTAGGTTAGGTTAGGTTAGGTTAGGTTAGGTTAGGTTAGGTTAGGTTAGGTTAGGTTAGGTTAGGTTAGGTTAGGTTAGGTTAGGTTAGGTTAGGTTAGGTTAGGTTAGGTTAGGTTAGGTTAGGTTAGGTTAGGTTAGGTTAGGTTAGGTTAGGTTAGGTTAGGTTAGGTTAGGTTAGGTTAGGTTAGGTTAGGTTAGGTTAGGTTAGGTTAGGTTAGGTTAGGTTAGGTTAGGTTAGGTTAGGTTAGGTTAGGTTAGGTTAGGTTAGGTTAGGTTAGGTTAGGTTAGGTTAGGTTAGGTTGAAGTCGTTGTGCGGTCGTAGTGGCAACATCGTTTTCACCTCGCTCCGCGTTCACAACGGCTTTTGGTGTGATTATAGGTGGTGTGATTATAGCTTGTATGTATACACTTGCTATATATCAAAAGACGCGCCTTTTTACGGCGAATACAGTGGTGTAATTAGTTTTTCTTTCGAGTGTTCAGTAAATTATCTATCGACCTCGACATCTGAAGTGATAGTGACACATAGTTTGGGTGTGGTTTACTCGCTGGGAGTCGCGGTAACCCCCCTGTTTTTAGTGTTTGTGTGGTGCACCAGGCTCTGGTAGACACGTGAGTTTTTTCAAATTCGAAATCGGACCACATATACGGCCGTGAGAATTTTTAATTTGAAGTAAATTTTATATGCTTTTACTTCACTGTGTATAAATTTATCAGTTAAGTGTTATATATCGTTGAGATCGCCGTTTTAAGACGAATCCAACGATATATCGTTTGTTAATATCGGACCCATACAAAGGGAAATAGCCATTTCCTTTGTTCCGAGTTGTGGGTGACGCTCCGCAGAGCGTCGCGGTGTCGCTAGTGTCGCGCCCGCGCGAGACTCGCGGCGAGCGCGGCGAGCGCGGCTCGCGCTTCTCTCTGTGACGCCGAGCAGTGACGCCGACAGGTCGAAGACTTAGAGGACACTAGCGTAATAGATATAAGTAGTTATTAAGAACTGTGTGGTTAGATACTCTATTGTAGGTTAGTGCTTAGACATAGTATATTTACTTATTAATATTTTGATAGTGTATAAGTTATGTTATAAATTTTTTTTGTGTGTTTATCTGTTTCCGTTGTTGCTTGTAGTCTGTAAACCTGCAACAATGGACACGGATAGCTTAAATGAGTCGAGTTGCTCTGAATACGGTGCTGGCCGGAAACGGTCGTTTTATAAGCGGTCGAGTAATTCCGACCAAGCCTCGGCTACTGAGACCGAGGAATCCGTGGAGAGGAGGGCCAATAAGGCCAAAAAAAAGGCTGCTGGTCATACAGCAGGGTTGGCTCAGGCCAAACGATTGGTAAAACAAAGTAGGGAGAAAGAAGTAGAAGACGAGTTAGAGAAGAAGCTCAGGAGCCAGGCTTTCCGGAAGCCTGCTGCTGTTGAGCTTGATGCCGAGCCTGGAATCTCAGATGAGATTCTAGGCAAGGACCTGGAGAGGATGGCGGGGTTTGAAATCCTGCAACGTGCGAATAAGCGGTCCCAAAAGATTGTGGACATCGCCTTAAAGTCGGGCAACCTGAAGGGTGGTTACGTGCGCGACCTTAAGATTGCCGCCAAAGATATGGCGGAGATGGTTGAGGTCCTGACTTTAAGGACCGCAGAAGAGGAGTCGCGGCAGCTCCGCGATGAAGCGCGGCGGTTGTCAAACGACAACAATCGCCTGAGAGCGCGGGTCACCGACCTTGAGAATGACCTGAAGGCCATGCGCAGGGAGTTCTCGGAACGCAAGGCTGTGGAGGACACAGTGGTGGCGGAGGCTCCATCCTCGGAGGCAGCCATCATCAAAAAGGTGGTCGAAGGTCTGAAGGGTGACCTGGCGCGAACCATCGGCGAGATGATGGACGCCAAGCTAGCCGGTATCGAAGACCGGTTGCTGCCGGCACCGGTGGTCCGGCCGCCCCTGGCAGCTGCCCTCAGGCAGGTCGAGCGGAGCACTAGAGCGGACACCTCAGTGCTTATTTCAGTGGAAGCTCCCCAGGGCCCCCCTAAAGTCCCAGCGGCAAATGCTCAAGCCGATTCTTGGACCAAGGTGGCGGCTAGGGGGAAGAAGAAGGTAACGCAGCCTGCTCCGCCAACGGCCAACACGACGTTGACCGCGCCAGCTAATCCGGCTCCGTGTGCGCGTGCTGGTGTCCGCCGGATACGCGCGACTGAGTCCACCAAGCCAGTGGAGCCGGTGAAGCCGGTGAAGCCGACCAAGGGTGATGGGCTGACAGGACCACCCAAAGCAAAGGTGAGCCTCAAGCCGCCTTCAACTGCTGCGGTGGTCATCACCCTGTCGAAGGATGCGGTAGCAGGGGGCGCGACGTATGCTTGGGCACTCACCGCTGCTAAGCAGCGGGTCAGCTTGGCGGACATAGGGGTGAAGGAGGTCCGCACGCGGAAAACGGCCCTGGGGAGCCGAATTCTCGAAATCGGGGGGCCCAAGCGGTCTCAGCAAGCTGATAGGCTTGCTGAGGAAATACGGGGGGTACTAGCAGGGATCGCGACTGTCAACCGGCCTGTGAAAACCGTGGATATACGGATCAGCGGGCTGGAAGACAGCGTGACGCCAGATGACGTGGTGGGGGCCGTTGCTGCCAGGGGGAATGTTCCCCGCGAACATGTGCGTGCGGGGCGTATCTCCATGGGCAGCACGATAGTAAAGTGCCCCACCACAGCAGCAAAGGCGATCACGCAGGATCGCCTTTGCATCGGATGGAGCACCGTACGGGTCACCCTCCTTGAGGCTAGGCCTTTACGGTGCTTCCGGTGCTACGGCATCGGACATGGCAGTGCAACGTGTACTGCTAAGGACCGCAGCGGCCTATGTTGTCGCTGTGGTAAGGCAGGGCACCTCGCTATAAGTTGCACCGAGGAGCCAAGGTGCGACGTCTGTGCCGATGCCGGAGCACCCGCAGGACACCGCATGGGGGGACGGAGGTGCCACCCCCCGCTAGTTAAAAGGTCCACATCGAGAACGGGGGTGCCGGCCCCCGCCATGTCCATGGAACCGAGCGCACCGAGCGCGCCCACCAGTTTGGAGGGTACGGTTGCTCCTCAGGGGGAGCTTGAACAAATGTCGTCGTAATGGACGGTACGACACTGTTCGAGCTCCTTCAGGGGAACCTCAATCACTCGGCTGGGGCACAGGACTTATTCCTGCAGTCAATGGCCGAGTGGGGTGTGGATGTGGCGGTAGCGGCGGAGCCATATAGTCCTCCCGAGAGAAGTAATTGGGCGGCGGACTCTCATGGCCTGGTCGCAATTGTTGCACGGTCAGGGGGTCCGCCCCTGATAGCTCGGGAAAGGGGGGATGGCTTTGTCGTAGCAGACTGGGGCCCTCTAACAGTGGTGGGGGTATATTTTTCCCCTAACAGACCTCTGTGGGAGTTTGAGGGCTTCCTGGGCTGCCTTGGGCCGGCCATCAGGAGGGCCAGGTCCCGCCTCATATTGGTCATGGGGGACTTCAACTGTCGCTCACGCAGTTGGGGCGACACCATGACCGGAGTGCGGGGTGCTCCCTTGGTGGCATGGGCGGCTGAGCTGGGTCTCGTCGTTCTTAACACCGGGGGAGTAGCGACGTGCGTGAGGCCTCAGGGGGCATCGATAGTTGACATTACCCTCGCCTCCCCTGAGGCGTCGTGCAGGGTCACTGGCTGGCGGGTGGTGGAGGATGTGGAGACCCTGTCGGACCATAGGTACATCCGACTGGGGGTCCTCACATCTAGCTGCTGCCCGGCTCCTGGGATCCCACCGGAGGGGGTGAACTCGGCCTTCCCGAGATGGGTGATTACTCACCTTGATCGGGAATTGGCCGAGGAGGCGGCGATCATAAGATCGTGGCTGAGGCCCGGAGGCCCAGCTATGACAGACGACGTGGAAGCGCTGGCTCTTGACTTTAAGAGGGCGATGAAGTCCCTCTCGGACTCTTCGATGCCACGTTGGAAGAGGGCCCCGCGCAGGACGGCTGTTTTCTGGTGGTCACAGGAGCTAGCCGTCCTACGCACCGAAAGCATAGGGGCCCGTAGGGCCTATCTGCGGAGTCGGCGTCGGAGAGGCGATACGCCTGAAGTAATGGAGGGCCTTCGAACGGTATATTATGACCGAAAGAGGGCTCTCCAGTCTGCGATCAGGCAGGCTAAAGAGAAGGCCTATGAGGACCTTCTCGATGGCCTGGAGAGGGACCCGTGGGGGCGCCCTTACCATTCAGCTCGAAACAAGCTGAAGGGTGGGGGGGCTCCGCTCACCGAGGTCTTGGAGCCAGCGCTCGTAGAGGAAGTGGTCGCGGGGCTCTTCCCCACCGCAGTGGACCTGATCCCGCCCAGGATGCGGGAGGGGGAGGTTGTGGAAGAGGCGACAGGGGAGGTCCAGGGCGTGACAGATGTGGAACTGGGCCTCTGCCTTGATCGCCTCAAGACAAGGAAGAAGGCTCCGGGCCCGGACGGTATCCACGGCCGTGTCCTGGCCCTGGCCTTCCCACATGTCGAGGGGGAACTCCGGGGACTGTTCGACAAATGTCTTAATGTCGGGCGGTTCCCGGAAGTATGGAAGGAGGGACGCCTATGCCTCATCAAAAAGGAGGGTAGGCCAATTGATTCTCCAGCGGCTTACCGACCTATAGTCCTGCTGGATGAGGTTGGGAAGCTGCTGGAATGGATAGTGGCCTCACGCCTAAGTCGCCACCTCTCTGCCGAGGGCCCGGACCTGTCCGAACACCAGTTCGGTTTTAGGAAGGGCCGCTCGACGCTTGACGCCCTCACTGAGCTGAGGGCTCATGTTGAGAGTGTGGTGGCGGATGGTGAGAGGGCGTTGGCGGTCTCCCTGGACATAGCCAACGCCTTCAACAGTCTCCCATTCGGCGTAATTGCTGAGGCGCTCGACTTCTTCGAGGTGCCCTGGTACTTGCGCCGAATAGTGAAGGACTACCTGGTTGGGCGCCGGGTGGCCTACGTGGCGGGAGACGGGAGGATGAGGCGGCGTCCCGTAGAGTGCGGAGTCCCGCAGGGGTCGGTGCTGGGTCCGCTCCTCTGGAACATGGGCTACGACTGGGTGTTGCGAGGTGCGCTTCTACCCAAGATGCGCATCTTCTGCTATGCAGACGACACCCTGGTGGTGGCCCAGGGGGGGTCCTTTGGGGAGGCAGGCTTACTGGCCTCGGTCGGGACCTCCCTTGTTGTTGAGCGGATCAGGCTGTTGGGGCTCAGGGTGGCGTTAAGTAAAACGGACGCCATCCTGTTCCACGGCCCAAGGAGGGGCCCACCTCCTGGCGCTTTCATCGAGGTGAACGGAGTGCGTGTCCCGGTGGCCCCCTGCATGAGGTACCTAGGCCTTGTGCTGGATGGCCGTTGGGGCTTTGAGGCGCACTTCAGGCACCTCGGAGAGAGATTGGTTGGGGCGGCTGGAGCTCTCGCGCGTTTATTACCAAACGCGGGGGGGCCGTCCCAAAGCGTCAGGAGGCTGTATAGCGGGGTCCTGAAGAGCATGGCTCTGTATGGGGCCCCCATCTGGGCAGATGCCTTAAAAAGAAAAGGCAATGGGTCACTCCTCCGCAGGCCGCAGCGAGTGATAGCGAACCGCATAGCCAGGTGCTATCGGACGGTATCATTTGATGCGGCTTGCGTTATTGCGGGCACTCCGCCCTGGGCCTTGGAGGCTCGCATGAGCGCCGCCCTATATCGCCTTAAGGCGGAAATGGGCGGCGAAATTTGGAGGGAGCGCGAGGCGTCTGTAAGGCGCGCGGCTGACGCTGCCATTATGCGGCAGTGGCGGGAGGAACTTGAGTCCTCCCAAGTGGGCGCGCGCACTATAGGCGCCATTCTTCCAGTCCTAAGTGACTGGAAGAAAAGACGAAAGGGAGAGATCTCCTTCCGCCTGGCACAGGTGTTGTCGGGCCATGGCTGCTTTGGACGATATCTGTGCCGGGTTGTGAGGAAGGAGGTATCGCCTCGGTGTCATCACTGTGATGACACCGAGGAGGATACGGCCGATCACACCCTCCGGAATTGCGCCGCGTGGGAAACGAGGCGTCAAGACCTGAGGACAGTGATCGGCCAGGACCTCTCCCTGCCTGGCATGGTCAAGAGCATGCTGGACAGCGAGGAGTCCTGGAAGGCGGCTTCCTCCTTCTGCGAGCACGTAATGCTACAGAAGGAGGAAGCCGAAAGAAACAGAGAGAGGGCATCAGTTGCCCTTCAGAGGGCAGCAGGGCGGGGCAGGAGGGGGAGAGGGGTCCAAGAAGACCTCTCAACCCCAGCCCCTAGCAGCCAGTAGAGGGCCACTGATGGCCTCTTCCCCGAGGTTCTCCGGTGAAATGCCCTGCAAAGATCCCGGAGAACCTCTCAAAAAGGGGAACTCTCTGCTTTCGAGGAGGTTTTAGTGGGTATTACCAAACTTGGCCAACTTCTAGCTACGTAGAAGATGGTCTAAGTGGTTGAGTCCCACACTCCCTGTGCCACATAGTGCACAGGGGTAGTACGTAAATGTATTTCCTCCTCGTTAAAAAAAAAAAAAAAAAAAAAGGTTAGGTTAGGTTAGGTTAGGTTAGGTTAGGTTAGGTTAGGTTAGGTTAGGTTAGGTTAGGTTAGGTTAGGTTAGGTTAGGTTAGGTTAGGTTAGGTTAGGTTAGGTTAGGTTAGGTTAGGTTAGGTTAGGTTAGGTTAGGTTAGGTTAGGTTAGGTTAGGTTAGGTTAGGTTAGGTTAGGTTAGGTTAGGTTAGGTTAGGTTAGGTTAGGTTAGGTTAGGTTAGGTTAGGTTAGGTTAGGTTTTTTTTTTTTTTTTTTTTTTTTTTTTTTTATGCCTAATAGCCTACCCCCCGGGCGAGGTTATCCCCGGGCCGTGGATTTCGAGCTAAAGTGAAACAACTTGAGGGGTTTTTATTGATCATCACAATGTTACTTATTCTAACTTACTTCTAATACATGTTTAGTTTTAATCAAAATAACAATATTTAAGAGTCTTATTTATTACAACATAATACTTAACTTCTTCTAACACACGTTTGATTCTTATCCTTATAACAATATTAAAGAGTCTTATTTTATACAATTGTTTCGATTTTTTATTCTAATTCTAATTACAATATTTAATAGTCTAATTTTAAATAAGTGGCTAACAAGTATATTGATTACTTTATACTACATTAATTGTTTATACTTATTCTAACTTATTTTAATACATGGTTTCGTTCCGATTTTTTTGAGCCGTTAGGGTGTTAGTGAATTATCTTGTTTTGTTTTTATTAATTACTTTTTTGGCTATACTTAAACAGAATTCTAGAAATATGGGCCTAGCTTTTTTGTCCGCCATGATATCGGCTATGGTATGTATTTCTAATTGTTTGTCTTTTAGTTTTTGCGTTAGCTCATGCCTCTCATAACCATATATCGGACAATCGATTAGTATGTGAGGCACGGACTCTTCATGATGCCCGCATGGGCATGTTGGAGTGCTTTTGCATTTAAACCTATACAAATATTCTGAGAAGCCCCCATGACCAGTGAGGACCTGCGTCAGAACGTAGTTAGGTTCAACGGTACTTAGGATTCTATATGCTGCAATTGCATCCGGAAGGAATATTTTTGTGATTTTACCTGTAGATGTGTTATTGTATCTGGTGTGCCACTTATGCAGTGTTCCTGCTCTTATGATGCGTTTGAGGTGCGACAGTGGGCAGCGATCATAGACCGGCCTTAACTTAACATTGCTGGCAGCTTTCTTTGCCAACTCGTCCGCTCGCTCATTTCCCTCCCTTCCCGCATGTGCTTTGACCCAGTAAAGCTTAATCTCCTTGTGAGGATTGGACCTCAACATGTCACGGATCTCTGTGGCGAGGGGATTGAGGGAGCGGGTTCCCGCTACCGCGTCAAGCGCAGACCTAGAGTCACTGTAAATGTTAAAGCCGGTCCCATTTCGCTTTGTTGCCAACTGCACTGCCTTGTTTAGAGCGACCAGCTCTGCTTGATAAACACTGCAGAAATGGGCAAGTGGTAATTTATGAGCTCCTAACTCGCATTGATTTCTCCAGAGCGTCACCGCCGCCCCCACACCGTCCAGTGTCTTACTGCCGTCTGTATATATATGAACAGTTTCGGGAGTTTCGCTGTCTGCTTCCAGCTCTTCGTTGCCCAAGATTCGATATGAAATTTTTGGTGCGTCTGCTGGGTGCGGGATATCTTCGAATGCAGTCTTGCGTTCAACCTCCGCGCCTTTCAGATCATCCCATTCTATGTGACCCTTTCTCAGCTGGTATAATAGTGCTTCCTCCTGAACGCGCAGATCGAGCGGGAGTAAACCCGCGATAATTCTCAATGAGTTGAGGGAGGTGGTGCGGTACGATCTACTGATCTTAGCTGCGAATCCTCTCTGTACAGTATCGAGTCTCTGCTTAATGTATATTTTATTCGCAGCTGGAAACCATGAACTTGCAGCGTATAGCATAATTGGTTCAATTACAGCAGTATAAATGGTTCTAATAATTTTTGAGTCCAGTCCCCAACTCACCCTGGCTGTTTTTGCAACGCGTTTATAAATTTCTATGGCTTTTTTACTTACTGAGATAGTGTGTTTATTAAAAGTTAATTTGTTATCAATTATTAATCCTAATATCTTTATGCTATCTGTGATTTCGATGAGTGAGCCTCCCATTACTAGTCTAGGTGTTTCATATTTTATCCGATTTGTGATTGTCATTGCTTTTGTTTTGTTTGGAGCGAAATTTAGTTTGTTTTGCATCCCCCAGCTTCGAACATGTTCCAGAGCTTTATTAGCTTTCAGTTCCGTTTCAAGAGAGCTGTTGGTTGTAAAAACGAGGGCTATATCGTCGGCGAAGGCCTGGGAATAAATGTTCATGGCGTCCAACTGCTTTAGGAGTGAGTCTAGTAGGAGGTCCCAGAGTATAGGTCCTCCGATAGAACCTTGGACGCAGCCCTTACTCGTTGTCCTGGTAACAGCGGCACCTCCATAGAGCAACCTTATTTCTCTCTGGTGTAGATAGCTATCGATTAGGCGTCTTAAGTTGACGGGACAGCCTTCTTCTGCCAACCTTATCCTGATGGCGGGCCACCATGCGTTATCAAAAGCGCCTTCTATGTCCAAGGATATGAGGGTGACAATCTTTTTGTTTTTAACACCTTCCCTTATGTGGTTTGTGAGTTTGTACAGTGCGTCCTCAGTTCCACGCTGTGGTACAAATCCATATTGATTCACCGAGAGCCTGGGGACGAGGTAAAAGTTAAGACGTCTTACGAGCATTTTTTCTAAGATTTTACCGAAGATAGGCAGTAGTCCGATAGGTCGGAACGATTTTGGCTGTGTATAATTATCCCTACCCGGTTTCCGCAGAATGATTACGGCTGCCTTCTTCCACTGCACGGGGAAGTAACTCAGTGCAAGACATTGATTCACAATGGCCAAAAAGACATCGGGGTTGGCAGCGATAGCATTTCCGCAAATGTCAGCAGTGAGCGCGTCTCCTCCCGGAGCTTTCTTTGGGTTAAAGCTTGCTACGCATTCAAATAACTCCGTATGCGTAAAAGGCGGGTCATGGAGTTCATCTTGGTCCATTAAGTTAACATTTTGGGCTTTTCTTCTAATATCGGCGTGTACTTCATTTTCACCTGTATACGTGTCTTCAGGAAAGAGTGTCTCCGCCAGAAATTCGGCAGATTCAGCGCTTGTTAACGCTTTACCGTCCCTAATAAGCGGGTCTTCAATCCTCGTTTGGCAGGTTCTCCTAATTACCCTGTAGATGCCATCCCAAAGGCTCTCCCGATCCTGCTTCTCGCAAAAAGCCTTCCAACTATTAAGTCTTGCATTTTCAACTTCCGTTTTGTATTCTTCTTTTACTTGCAGGTATTCCTGGACAACCTTTGGGCGGCGAATCGGAGCTGCGCAGCGAATCCTTCGCTTCATTCTCGCGACGTCGCTCTTAAGCTTGCTGAGCGTTTCAGTCCACCACGGTGGGGAGGTGAGTATTTTGCGTTTGTTTATTTTAGGTAGGATTGTATTACATGTTTCTGTTACTGTTTGTGTGTAGTGTGTGAGTGTGTTTTCCAATTCATTTGTGGAGTGTATGTTGTTTACTTGTTCTAAGGAGATGTTGCGCTCGGAAAGCGACTGGCAAATCTTCGAGCGAAGATGGATCCAGTCCGCGTTCCGGGTATTATAAACCCTAGTTGTGCTGTGTATGCCATTATTTTTTGTGAGTTCCGAATTAAGAGTAAAGGTGATGGCGTTGTGATCAGAACCAGTCACATCACAATCCACCCTCCAGTCTTCAATAAGGCCAAGGAGATCGCGAGTGGCGGCCGTGATATCAACATAGCTTGTGTACCTAATGTTACCTCTGATTGTGTCGAAGGTTGGCTCCCTACCGTGGTTTATGACTTCCAGGCTCATGCCATCAAGTGTGGCTTCAATTTCTTCACCTCTTTCATCGGGCGCGTCGCATCCCCACCAGGGGCTCTTTGCGTTGACGTCTCCTCCAACGATGATTTTATTAGAGAGATGTTTCAGGACGTGTTCAAGTCTTCCAATGTAGTGTATTATCGGGCTTGGGCTGGGTTCAAAATAGACCGAAACCAGGTTCACCACACCTTTTGCTGTGCGCAGACCTATAGGTAGGATATTTGCGGAAGTGAGAGTAGGGTATTGCACGACTTGGATGTCATCGTCAAATACTGCAATAGCCACTTTATTAGGACCTTCAGCTGCGCTGCTATCTTGGTAAATCCTGACTCCCGTATAGGACTTCATCCTGCCAATAGACCCCACGTATGGCTCCTGGATTAAAGCTATTGCTGCTCGTCGCTTCTTTGCCTCCATTATTAGTTCTTCAGTAGCAAGGGTCGACCTCTGTAAGTTAGCCTGTATTATTTTTAGCGGTCTGTCAAAGCCTTTGGCCACCTTAGCAATACGCTACCGACCTTCTGGCCAGGGTGTCCCACCTCTTTCTTATTGGGCACTGTGAGTCGAACGCTCCATGATCGTGCCTCTCGATGTTCGCCTTCTTACAATTTATGCAGGTAGGTCTTTCCGCTGCTTTATATAATGGACAATCATTACGCATATGGGGTCCGCCGCAGTGGGCACAGGCGCAGGGCAGATCTTCTTCTTCTTTGCAGTGTCTTCGCCCGTGGCCATAGCCTAGACATCTCGAGCATTGCACCAGTGGTGATTGGTCTAATACTTCGACTCTCTGTAGATCTATGTGGACCCTTCCTATCTGAGTTAGTATCTTCCACACCTGGGGGGAGACCTGAAGCACAATGTTATTTGTATGTGGGTTTCGTGTCTTCCTTCTGTATCGGACCGAGACTCTGATGTCTTCTGGGCGTAGATCTTTAAATAAGCCCTTGTTCTGATTCTTTACAGAGGCAACTATGTCTTCATCAGTGTTGATCTGCAGTACACCTCGAAGGACGACCAAGGGGTCCTTGGCTTCTGCCGTTTCGACGGTGAGCACAGAATCAGCCTTTAATCGGTCCTTTACCCTATCTAGCTGCGCCGTTGTGTTACACCCTACCACGACTTTTTGGTCTTTGATTTTCCGGATGCGATCAATATTTATACCTGTATTTTTGGCGTCTACGGTGGTTCGGATGCGCTCGATTATCTCCCCGCTGGTTTCTGGGTTAGAAGATTTAATTATGATCGAGTGCATCTGCTCTTGTATTTGTGGCTCCTTACGGTACGCGACGTTTTGTGGTGTTGTTGGTTTTTGGCCTGCTGTAACACTCGCGTACGTTGCTATCATCTTACCCGTCTCCTGTTCTATCCTGGACACTATTTCCTTGCCCTTGTGATCAAGTGCCTCTATGTTGTTCATGGTTTGTTTCTCTAGTTCTCTTCTGACTTCCTCCAGCTTATTTGTTTCTCTTTCTAATTTGTTAAGGTGTTCTTCTAGCCTGTCGATTCTTGGTTCTAGTGTGAAATCTACGTTAGTTGTTATGTTGGTTTGTTTTTCGTTTTTGTTACTCGCCGTCCCGTCTGCCTCTTTAACTAGTGTATAGAGTCGTTTCACTGCAGACAAAACTGCAGTTTTAATCTCTCCTTTCAAATTTCTCGCTGAGTCTAGTTGGAGAATGGCGCTCTGCTGTAGCGCCGCAGCTTCGGTAAGTCTGTTTTTATATGTTGTTCCCATTTTGGGCGGTGACTTTTGCTCTTCGCTCTCAAACGAGTTTGGAGTTTTTGTAGGGGTTCTACAAAGTGCCATTTCGGATTATATAAGATTTTAAGTCAGAAGTCGGTCTTTGGAGGTGTTTTTTGAGATTCTAGGGAGGAGGGTGGTCGGAGGGAAAATCTGTGGGGGCCAAACTGTTCCTCTCGAGAAGACTGACAGTTTGAGCCCAAACTCGGGGGGTCTAACGTAAAGGGATCAAAAGTTAGCCACTGAGGGGGTGAGGTCGAAAGTTTGGGGGGAGGGGGGAAGGTTTCGGGAGTCGGCCTATGGAAGTGTGTTTAGGGTTTTTTGGGATTTTGGGGGAGGGGGAGGTCTGAGGGAAAATCCGTCGGGGCCAAACTGTTCCTCTCGATGAGAGGGTTCGTTTGAGCCCAAACTTGGGGGGTCTGGGAGCACAGGGGCCAAAGTTAGCCACTGAGGGGGTGAGGTCGAAAATTAGGGGGAGGGGGGGAAGGTTTCGGGAGTCAGCCTATGGAAGTGTGTTTAGGGTTTTTTGGGATTTTGGGGGAGGGGGAGGTCTGAGGGAAAATCCGTCGGGGCCAAACTGTTCCTCTCAATGAGAGGGTTCGTTTGAGCCCAAACTTGGTGGGTCTGGGAGCACAGGGGCCAAAGTTAGCCCTAGAGGGGGTGAGGTCGAAAATGGGGGAGGGGGGGGGAGGTTTCGGGGGACGGCCTATGGAAGTGTTAAAAATAATTTGTTGGTATTTCAGGGGGGGGGGTCGTGGGGGAAATCCGTCGGAGCCAAACTGTTCCTCTCAATGAGACAGGCAGTTTGAGACCAAACTCGGGGGGTGTAAGACCAACGGTACTTAAGTTAGACCCTAAGGGGAAGGGGGGGGGTCAAAGGGTGAATCTGCAGATTGCAATATGTACCTCTTGAAGAGAGGAGCAGCTTAAGCTCAAACTCGGGTGGTCTAAGTCCAGGGACTCCTGAGTTATTCTATATAATGCAATTTTTTACAATTTTGTCAGTCCGTCTGTGTGTAGGTTATGCTTAAAAATAATTCAATTTTAATATTATTATGTTCACTAAAACGTGTCACCCTTAGCCGCTTCTTTGTGGAATGTTCTATTTTTAGAACTATTTCCGTTAACTTTGGAGACTTATTTGGACCCCTTAAAGTTGTCCAAAAAATTTAAATTAGGTGTCTCTTGAAAGGTGAAAGCTTAAACTAACTATTTTAATTATAATAATAAACCAGTATATGGGGTTCAGGCCCGAGGGTGTACCAAGTTAATCCTTCGTGTTTTGTGAAATTTGGATTTAGTAAGTAAGATTTGGAGAAATTAGATAGGTATTTTGAAAATTTAAAAAGTGATTATAGATCAGGAGATGGTTGTCCAGACGGGACTTATTAAATTTTGTGGAAAAACAAGCGGAAATTAAGGAAAGAGGAAATTACCAACTTAATTGTGCGGTTGTTAACGCGGGAGGTTAACTTGGTAACACGTACAAAATTTTAAATTAAAGTATAAAAATTTCCAAAAAATTACTATGTGTAGGGTGTGCTGGTGGCTACGATTTCCCGGGTTGTCGCTGGTACAGCTGCAGGAGTCCTGGAGTTCTGGTCTTTGCAAAGTTACGCTTTTGCAAAACTGGCCGCAGGGGTCTCCTGGTGTTTCGGAGCTAAACTTGTGATACGTGTCTAGGTTCAGCTTGTCGAGCACTATCAGATGGAGGCAGTTGAGTCTTCTAGCACCTCAGGTCACGCCGTGCTGCACTATCTTGCGGATGGTACCTTTCCCCTTTGCTGGAAATTTCCAAGCGTGGGGTCAAAATGTGCCGCCCAACGGGGCGCAACTTTTAGCACTAGTAAAAAGGGGGGTTGTCGATCTTATTTCGTTGGCGCACTCACTTTTCACTTTTAAGGAGCAGTTTTTTGTCACTATTAGTCACTTTTTTTAATCTGATTTTCACAAGAACCGTATCGTTGGAATCTCAGTCGCGAGACGAATCCGTGGATATATCACACTGCTAACTTGAAGATAAAAATACCACAACTAATATTTTTCGAACGCGGAGCGATGCG